>NW_006793703.1:3651199-3696295 GCF_000442215.2 Lipotes vexillifer
CAGCAGGAAAAATAACATTATGACAAGATTTTAAGTAAATAGAGGTAAATGAGGTAAGAGTTTTAGATAAACTCTATAGGAATGATTATGTTTTGGGTATGTCTATTTAAAATAGTCTCTCTGGGGGCTTCCCTGGTGGTACAGTGGTTGAGAGTCCGCCTGCCGATGCAGGGGACACGGGTTCGTGCCCCAGTCTGGGAAGATCCCACCTGCCGCGGAGCGGCTGGGCCCATGAGCCATGGCCGCTGAGCCTGCGCGTCCGGAGCCTGTGCTCCGCAACAGGAGAGGCCACAACAGTGAGAGGCCCACATGTACTGCAAAAAAAAAGTCTCTCTGGATTTTCATAACTTGCAACTAAACTAAGTTAAATGGAGAGAATTCATTGAATACCTGGATCCTTTCAAACAGAATGAAATATTAGAACATTAATTGCTGGGCAGGTCTAAATTTACATACTTTTAGGAGAGGAAGACCAAAGCATAAGTTTGTCAATCAGGAAATGCTGGAACAATCATCTACAAAGACTTGCCTCTTGGTCTTCATTAGAGGTTAAGGTTTTAAGGTTAAGAATTATAAGGGAAACATTTCAGTATACAAAAATAGAGAATGTGTGTTTTCAGCAAAGAAGGTATGAGGAATGAAAATGCATTTTGTTAAAGGGGGAAAGGTGACTTTGTCCTAAGCTGGTTGTTTCTGAATGGAAAAAAAAAAGTGAGGGACAGATTGGTATGGAAACAGAAAGTTGTGGAAGGTTATTGGAGGAGGAACACTGAGTTTTGTGCATGGTCAGGATTGGCTAAGATTGAACCTAATTAAGAAAATGAATTTTTAATGTAAAGTGGTACAAAACCTGAATTTGGTTCTCTAAAAGGACAAAATTTTCTTGAAATATTGAACTGCTTTTGGTAATAGATTGTGAGTTTCTTTAAGTGATCTGTATTTGCCATTGAGATCTATTATTATCACTGGTTAAAACTTTTCCATATTTTTGACAAATTTCCCAAAGTTCGAATTCTAAATGAAGTTCATTTGACTTCTAGCTAACTTTGAGTTTTTCCAGAGGGTTCCTGGGAAAGCTCTAATTATTTGTTTTCTCTCCATCTCAGAGAGAGGAATATTAAACTAATTAGGCTTATTTGGTATGGTAAATTACATAGGAAGCATTGTCAAATAAATGGTGATAAAACTTTTTAGATTGTATCATATGGGTAAACGTTATTAATATACACACTCTAGAATTATATGGAGCTCCTAAAATTCTGGTACATCCTGGAAAATGGTATCAGTTATAATTTTAGTAGTTATCTTAAATTTTTGTATGTCACAGCAGTAACCAAGTTTCTCTTCAATTGCATTGTAGTCCCAGTTGGTTGATGCCAAAGCAAAAAGGCATCCTTTTAATGGTTAGAGATGATCAATTGCTATTTATGGTTTTACAGAGGCTTTTTAAAAATTGAAGTGTAGTTGATTTATAATATTGTATTAGTTTCAGGTGTACAGCAAAGTGATTCGGTTTTATATATATATTCTTTTTCAGATCCTTTTCTCTTATAGGTTATTGAGGTTATTTATAGGTTACAAAATATTGAGTATAGTTCCCTGTGCTATACAATAGGTCCTTGTTGGTTATCTATTTTATATATAGTGGTGTGTATGTGTTAATCCCAAACTCCTATTTTATTCCTCTCCCCACACCTTTCCCCTTTGGTAACCATAAGTTTTTTTTCTCAGTCTATGAGTCTATTTCTGTTTTGTATATAAGTTCACTGCATCATTTTTTTTTAGATTCCACATATAAGCAATATCATATGATATTTATCTTTCTCTGTCTCACCTCACCTAGTATGATAATCTCTAGGTCCATCCATGTTGCTGCAAATGGCATTCATCCTTTTTTATGGCTGAGTAATAGTCCACCATCTACATATATACCACATCTTCTTTATCCATTCATCTGTCAATGGCCTTTTAGTCACTTCCATATCTTGGCTATTGTAAATAGCGCTGCAGTGAATATTGGGGTGATGGATCTTTTCCAATTATAGTTTTCTCTGGATATCTGCCCAGGAGTGGGGTTGCAGGATCACATGGTAACTTCCATAAAATCTTATGGGAAAACCCAAATGAACTTTTTGGCCAACCCAATAGTTTTTTTAAGGAAACTCCATACTATTCTCCATAGTGGTTGTACCAGTTTACATTCCCACCTACAGTGTAGGAGGGTTCCCTCATCTCCACACCTTCTCCATCATTTGTTGATATTATTTGTAGACTTTGTTGATGGCCATTCTGACCGGTGTAAGGTGATACCTTATTGAAGTTTTGATTTGCTTTTCTCTAATAATTAGCAATGTTGAGCATCTTTTCATGTGCCTTTTGGCCATCTATGTCTTCTTTAGAGAAATGTCTATTTTAATCTTCTGCCCATTTCTTTATTGGGTTGTTTGCTTTTTTGAGCTGTATGAGCTGTTTGTATATTTTGGAAATTAATCTCTTGTTGGTGACATCATTTGCAAATATTTTCTCCCATTCTGTAGGTTGTCTGTTCATTTTGCTGATGGCTTCCTTTTCTGTGCAGAAGCTTTTAAGTTTAATTAGGTCCCATTTATTTATTCCTGTTTTTATTTCCATGACCCTAGGAGATGGATCCAAAAAAATGTTCCTGCAATTTATGTCAAAGAATGTTCCGCTTGCTTTCCTCTAGGAGTTTCATAGTATCTGGTCTTACATTAAGGTCTTTAATCCATTTTGAGTTTATTTTTCTGTATGAAGATAGAAAATGTTCTAATTTCATTCTTCTAAATGTAGCTGTCCAGTTTTCCCAGCACTACTTATTGAAGAGACTGTCTTTTCTCCATTGTATATTCTTGTCTCTTCTGTCATAGATTAATTGACCACAGGTGCATGGGTTTACTTCTGGGCTTTCTATCCTGTTCCATTGATCTATATGCCTGTTTTTGTGCCAGTACCATACTGTTTTTTTAATATTTTAATTTTATTGGAGTATAGTTGATTTACAGTGTTGTATTATTTTCAAGTATATAGCAAAGTGATTCAGTTAGATATATACATATATTCATTCTTTTTTAGATTATTTTCTCATACAGATTATCACAGAATATTGAGTAGATATCTCTGTGCTACACAGTAGGTCCTTGTTGGTTATGTATCTTATATATAGTAGTGTGTGTATGTTCATCCCAAGCTCCTGATTTATCCCTCCCCCACCTCCAGTTTTCCCCTTTGGTAACCATAAGTTTCTTTTTTGATATCTGTTAAGTCTGTTTCTGTTTTGTAAATAAGTTCATTTGTATCTTTTTAAAATTAGATTCCAGGGCTTCCCTGGTGGTGCAGTGGTTGGGAGTCCGCCTGCCGATGCAGGGGACGCGGGTTCATGCCCTGGTCTGGGAAGATCCTGTATGCCACGGAGCGGCTAGGCCCGTGAGCCATGGCTGCTCAGCCTGCGCGTCCAGAGCCTGTGCTCCGCAACGGGAGAGGCCACAACAGTGAGAGGCCCGTGTACCGCAAAAAAAAAAAAAAAAAAAAAAAAAAAAAATTGGATTCCACATATGGGTGAAATCATATGATATTTGTTTTTCTTTATCTGACTTCACTTAGTATGATAATCTCTAGGTCCATCCATGTTGCTGCAAATGGCATTATTTCATTCTTTTTTTATGGCTGAGTAATATTGCATTGTATATATGTACTACATCTTCTTTATTCATTCCTCTGTCGATGGACATTGAGGTTTCTTCCATGTCATGGGTATTGTAAACAGTGCTGCAATGAATATTGAGGTGCATGTATCCTTTCGGATTATGGTTATCTCTGGATATATGCCCAGGAGTGGGATTGCAGGATCATATGGTGGCTCTATTTTATGTTTTTTAAGGAGCCTCCATACTGTTCTCCATAGTGGTTGTACCAATTTACATTCTAACCAACAGTGTAGGAGAATTCCCTTTACTCCATACCCTTTCCAGCATTTATTGTTTGTAGACTATTTGATGATGGCCATTCTCACTGGTGTGAAGTGATACCTCATTGCAGTTTTGATTTTAATTTCTCTGATAATTAGTGATTTTGAGGATCTCTTCATGTGCTTTTTGGCCATCTGTATGTCTTCTTTGGAGAAATATCTATTTAGAACTGCCCATTTTTTGATGGGGTTGTTTGTATTTTTGATATAGAGCTGTGTGAGCTGTTTATATATTTTGGAGATTAATCCCTTGTTGGTCTCTTCATTTTCAAAAGTTTTCTCCCATTCTAAGGGTTGTCTTTTCATTTTGTTGATGGTTTCCTTTGCTGTACAGAAGTTTTTAAGTTTAATTAGGTCCCAGTTGTTTACTTTTTATTTTTATTATTCTAGGAGGTGGATCAAAAAAGATATTACTGTGATTTATGTCAAAGAGTGTTCTGCCTGTGTTTTCCTCTAAGGGTTTTACAGTGTCCGGCCTTATGTTTAGGTCTTTGATCCATTTTGAGTTTATTTTTGTGTATGATGTTAGAGAATGTTCTAATTTCATTCTTTTACATGTAGCTGTCCAGTTTTCCCAGCACCACTTATTGAAGAGACTGTCTTTTCTCCATTGTATATTCTTGGTTTCCTCACTGTAGATTAATTGCCCATAGGTGCTTGAGTTTATTTCTGGGCTTTCTATCCTGTTTCGTTGATCTATATGTCTGTTTTGTGTCAGTACCATACTGTTTTGATTACTGTAGCTTTGTAGTATAGTCTGAAGTCAGGGAGCCTGATTCCTCCAGCTCCATTTTTCTTTCTTAAGATTATTTTGGCTATTTGGGGGTCTTTTGTGTTTCCATACAAATTGTAAAAATTTTTGCTTTAGTTCTGTGGAAAATGCCATTGGTAATTTGATAGGGATTGCCTTGAATCTGTAGATTGCCTTGGGTAGTATAGTCATTTTGACAATATCAATTCTTCCAGTCCAAGAATATGGTATATCCTTCCATCTGTTTGTGTCATCTCCAATTTCTTTCATCAGTTTCTTATAGTTTTCAGAGTAGAAGTCTTTTGTCTCTATAGGTAGGTTTATTCCTAGGTATTTTATTCTTTTTGATGCAGTGGTAAATGGGATTGTTTCCTTAATTTCTCTTTCTGATCTTTCATTGTTAGTGTATAAGAATGCAAGAGATTTCTGTGTATTAATTTTGTATCCTGAAACTTTGCCAAATTCATTGATGAACTCTAGTAGTTTTCTGGTAATGTCTTTAGTATATTGTATGTATAGTATCATGTCATCTGCAAACAGTGAAAGTTTTACTTCTTTTCCAATTTGTATTCCTTTTATTTCTTTTTCTTCTCTGATTGCCATGGCATAAAAGTGGTGACAATGGACATCCTTGCCTTGCTCCTGATCTTAGAGAGAATGCTTTAAGCTTTTCAGTGTTGAAAATGATGTTACCTGTGGGTTTTTCATATATGGCCTTTATTATGTTGAGGTTAGTTTCCTCTTTTCCCACTTTCTGGAGAGCTTTTATCCTCAATGGGTGTTGAATTTTGTCAGATGTTTTTCTGCATCTATTGAGATGATCATATGGTTTTTATTTTTCTGTTTGTTAATGTGATGTATCACACTGATTTTTGGATATTGAAAAATCCTTGCATGCCTGGGTTAAACGCCACTTGATCATGGTGTATGATCCTTTTAATGTATTGTTGGATTCGGATTGCTGGTATTGAGTATTTTTGCATTTATATTCATCGGTGTTATTGGCCTGTAATTTTCTTTTTTGTGGTATCTTTGTCTGGTTTTGATATCAGGGTGATTGTGGCCTCATAGAATGAGTTGGCAGTGTTTCTTCCTCTAAAAGTTTTTGGAAGATTTCCAGAAGTATAGGTGCTAATACTTCTCTAAATGTTTGGTAGAATTTGCCTGTGAAGCCATCTGGTCCTGGACTTTTGTTTGTTGGGAGTTTTAAAATCACAGTTTCAATTTCAGTACTTGTGATTGGTCTGTTCATATTTTTTATTTCTTCCTGGTTCAGTCTTTGAAGATTGTACGTTTCTAAGAATTTGTCCCTTTCTTCTAGGTTGTTCATTTTAGTGGTACATTGTTGCTTGGAGTAGTCTCTTGTGATCTTTTATATTTCTCTGGTGTTAGTTGTAACTTCTTTTTCATTTTTAATTCTGTTGATTTGAGTCTTCTCCCTTTTTTTCTTGATGAGTCTGGCTAATGGTTTATCAATTTTGTTTATCTTCTCAAAGAACCACCTTTTACTTTTATTGATCTTTGCTATTGTTTCCCTCATTTCTTTTTCATTTATTTCTGCTCTGATCTTTATGATTTTTTTCCTTCTACTAACTTTGGGTTTTGTTTGTTCTTCTTTCTCTAGTTACTTTAGGTGTAAGTTTATGTTGTTTATTTGAGATTTTTCTTGTTTCATGAGGCAAGCTTGTGTCACTATAAACTGTTTCAACTGTTTTTGCTGCCTCCCATAGGTTTTGGATAGGCATATTTTAATTTATTTGTCTCTAGGTATTTTTTGATTTCCTCTTTAATTCCCTCAGTCATCCATTGATTGTTTAGTAGCATATTGTTTGTCCTCCACGTGTTTGTGTTTTTTGCAGTTTTTTTTTTCTTGTAGTTGATTTCTAATCTCATAGATTTGTGGTCATAAAAGATGCTTGATATCATATCAATTTTCTTAAATTTACCGAGACTTGTTTTGTAGCCCAGCATGTGATCTGTCCTGGAGAATGTTCCATGTGCACTTGAAAAGAATGTGTATTCTGCTGCTTTCTGATGGAATGCTCTACAAATATCAGTTAGGCCCATCTGTCTAATGTGTCATTTAAGGCCTGTGTTTCCATATTGATTTTCTGTCTGGATGATCTGTCCATTGATATAAGTGGGGTGTTCCCCACTATTATTTTGTTACTGTTGATTTCTTCTTTTGTGTCCATTAACATTTGCCTTATATATTGAGGTGCTCCCGTGTTGGGTGCACATTAATTTACAATGGTTATATCTTCTTCTTGGATTGATCCCTGATCATTACTTAGTGTCCTGCTTTGTCTTTTGTAACAGACTTTATTTTAAAATCTATTTTGTCTGACCGAAGTATTGCTACTCCAGCTTTCCTTTGATCTCCGTTTGCATGGAATACCTTTTTCTGTCCCCTCACTTTCAGTCTGTATGTGTCTCTAGGTCTGAAGTGGGTCTCTTGTAGACAGAATATATACAGGTGTTGGTTTTGTATCCATTCAGCCAGTTTATATCTTTTGGTTGGAGCATTTAATCCATTTACATTTAAGGTAATTATTGATATGTTTGTTCTTATTTCCACTTTGTTAATTGTTTTGGATTTGTTTTTGTAGGTAGTTTTTCTTCCTTTCCTCTTCTGTTCTCTTCTCTTGTGATTTGATGACTACCTTTAGTGTTGTGTTTGGATTCCAATTTCTTTTGTGTGTGTATACCTATTATAGATTTTTGGTTTGTAGTTACCATGAGGTTTTCATGTAGCACTCTATAGATACATGATTGTTTTAAGTTGCTGATCCCTTAATTTCAAATGCATTTCAAATATCCTCCGTTTGTACTCTCTTCCTCTCACAATTACTGGTTTTGATGCCATATTTGTGTGTGGATGATTTCCTACCTTTATCGTATGTTTGCCTTTACCACTGAGTTTTCCCATTTCATGATTTTCTTGTTTCTAGTTGTGGCCTTTTCTGCCTAGAAAAGTTCCTTTAGCATTTGTTGTAAAGCTGGTTTGGTGGTACTGAATTCTTTTATCTTTTGCTTGTCTGTAAAGCTTTTGACTGCTCTGTGAAATCTGATTGAGAGTCTTGGTGGGTGGAGTTATCAGTTGATAACTTTATGGGGATTCACTTGTATATTGTTGCTTTTCTTTTGTTGCTTTTAATATTTTCTCTGACTTTAATTTTTGTCATTTTGATTACTATGTTTCTCGGCATGCTCCTCCTTGAGTTCATCCTGTAGGGGACTCTGAGCTTCCTGGACTTTAGTGACTGTTTCCTTTCCTATATTAGAGAAGTTTTTAGCTATTATCTCTTCAAATATTTCCTCAGGCCCTTTCTCTCTCTCTTCTCCTTCTACGACCCCTATAATGCAAATGTTGGTGTGCTTGATGTTGTCCTAGTGGTCTCTTAAACTGTCCTCATTTCTTTTTATTTTTTCTTTATTCTGTTCAACGGCAGTGGTTTCCACCATTCTGTCTTCCAGCTCAGTTATCTGTTTCTCTGCCTCATTTATTCTGCTATCAGTTCCTTCTAGTGTATTTTTCATCTTAGTTATTGTATTCTTCAACTATGGTTCTTTACATTTTCTAACTCTGTGTTATAAACTTCTTTTAACTTCTCACTCTGTGATCCATTCTTTTCCCAAGTTCCTGGTTCATCTTTATGATCATTACTCTGAACTCTTTCTTGGGCAGATTGCCTATCTCCACTTCAGTTAGTTGTTCTTCTGGGGTTTTATTTTGTTCCTTCATTTGGAACATATTCCTCTGCTGTCTCATTTTCTCTAAATTTCTGTGTTTGCAGACTCATTTCCACAGGCTGCTGGATTGTCATTTTCTTGATTCTGGTGTCTGCCCCCTGGTGGTTGAGGATAGTCTAGAGGCTTATGCTGGCTTCTTGGTGGGAGTGGCTGGTGCCTGCCCACTGGTGGGTGGAGCTGTGTCTTGGCCCTCTGGTGGGCAGTGCTTTGTCATGGGGTTTGTCTAGAGGAGTCTGTGGGCTCAGGAAATCTTTAGGCAGCCTGTCTGATGATGGGTGAGGCTGTGTTCCAGCCCTGTTGTTTGCTTGGCCTGAGGAATTCCAGCACTGGAACCTACAGTCTGTTGAATGGGACCAGGTCTTGGTGCCAAAATGTCAGCCTCCAGGAGAGCTCACACCAATGAATACTTCCTGTTTCATGTGCCACCGGTGTCCTTGACCTCATAGTGAGCCCCAGCTTCCCCCAATCTCCCCAGGAGACCCTCCAAGACCAGCAAGTAGGTCTGGCCAGGCTCCTGTGGAGTTGCTGCTTTTGCCCTGGGTCCCAGTGTGCATGAGACCTTGTGTGTGCCTGCCAAAAGTGAAGTCTCTATTTCCTGCAGTCCTGTGGCCTTCAAAGTCAAGTGCTCTGGGGGCTCCTCCTCCTGATGCCAGACTCCCAGGCTGGGGAGACTAATGTGGGGCTTAGAACTCTCACTCCTGTTGGAGAACTTTTGCAATATAATTATTCTCCAGTCTGTGGGTCAGCCACCTGGTGGGGCGGGGGGAGCATGGAATTTGATTATATCATGAGTTTGCCCCTCCTAACATCTTGTGGTTGTTTATTCTTTATGTATTTGGATGTAGAATATCTTTTTTGGTAGGTTTCAGTCTTTTCTAATCAATGGTTTTTCAGCAGTTAGTTGTGATTTTGGTGTGCTTGTCAGAGGAGGTGAGCTCACAGTCCTTCTACTCTGCTGTCTTGTCCAGGAACTCCAGCCACTTTTAAAAATCGACAGTGGCTTTTGAAGGACTCTATAGCTATTTTGTGAAGAAGTGGGGAAGAATGATGAAATCCTTTATGTGCAAGCATTTGTGCTCTTACCTCAGGGAAAATAAGAAAAAAAAGGGAATGAGAGTGAGGATATGTTTCTTCAAACTTGAACTCCTCCAGCTGAGCTAGCTGTCCCAGCCATTCTGGCTGTCATGCCAGTATATCCACCCCTTCTACCACCTTCCATTCCTTTCCAAGCCCCAATTCCTGACATGGGGCCTCAGGACCGTCCCTGCTTATAGGAATCAATTAGAAAATCTTCTGTTAGTTTCTGGGGCACAGGGACTTGGTCTGGTATCACCATGTAAGACCAGACAGGGCACCCAATTTGGGCCTGGAGGCACTCCCAGGGCAAGGCAGTTTCCATCACTGTTATCTCATATAGGGGACTAAATGCAAATAACCAGCCAGGTGGGTATCTCAGACTTTAATTGGAAAGAACACAACCCTGCTTTATAGGGAGGATCCTGCTTGGCAGTACCCACAGCTGAACCAAATTGGGACCCCAATGAAGGAGGAATACCCTTACTAAAGCACCCCTTATTAGTGCATCTTGGCAGAACTTTGAAAAGAGGAACCAAAGCACACAATTCAGGAAACACAGCCCAAAAAAAAAAAAAAAAAATCAAATGAAGACTTTTCTTAATTTTTCAAAAGGATTTATCAGGCCTACAGTTGTCATACTAATGCAGATCCCAAGGCCCTTGAAAATAATATTAGAATGGTAAATTTGACATTTTGGGGGGCAAGGTGCCTCAGATGTCAAGAGAAAGTTCCAAAATTTAGATGGTGCATTTGGAATGAATTCTTCTCAATTGTAGATGTTGCTTTTAAAGTGTTAAACAGGGAGCAATAACAGAAGAAAGAAGATGCAAAAGGAAATGCCACTTTTTTGGCAACAAACAGGGCACAGTAACAGAAGAAGGAAGATGCAAAAGGAAATGCTACTTTTTTGGCAACAATATTGGGTTTCCCAAAAGGCAAGTAACCCGAAGAGAGGTAAGCCACTATTGGGGAAGGAAACATGTGCTTCCTGTAAGGAGGAAGAACATTGGAAAAGAGATTGCCTTAGGTTAAAATATAAGGAAAACAATAAAAGACGAGAGCCTGTCATATGGTAGAAAGAGAGGAGCACTCTGGTGAATGAAGAGGCCCAGGAACTCCCTTGGACTAGAGACATCTAATTTCCCACAGTAGCCCTGGGTAAAATTGACAGTGGGGAACGAGCTGATTAACTTTCTGGTAGACCTTACCCTGAACTTCTTTAGAACAGCTTGACATCAGAGTCCACCAGAACATGGTGTCAGCCGACAGATAGCACTCTTGAAAACCCCAGGAAAGGAGACGGAGCTCTTTCCCCCTCCCTCCATGTCTACAGAAATGTAAGACCATAAGTGTGTACTAGCGGCATTCCAGGGAAGCCCAAAAACACATGGCCGATATGAATCCCATTAAAAACGGATGCTAGAATTGCAAACCTCTTAGTCAACCTAAATAATGATTTAAAAATATGTAAAGTAAAATGATATTTTTTTAGTAACCAGTTAGATTATCAAAGTTTAAAAATTACTTTTAATTCCAGCAATGTTATGGAAAAAATAGGTAGTTTAGATTTAAAATTTTTTAATAGACTTTATTTTTTAGAACAGTTTTCGGTTCACAAAATAAAAGGGTTGGGGGGGGCGTTGCTGGGACATCTAACCTAAAGCAATATCTTCTGAGGCAAGAGGATTACTTCTTCCACAGATTAACTTGTCAAAATACCAGACAGTGTATTCAGAAAAGGACAAAGAGAGGGCCAAACTGTGAAGATTTACTTGGATCACACCTTGGACACTGTGCTGTAGCACATTCATAATAGTACACATTACAGGAGAAATGCCACCTTATGGTGGATTCAAAAATATAAATAATGGGGCCGAACCTACAAAAGACCATCCAGCCACTCACTCAGAATTGCATGATTTAAATGACCCAAAGACTGCTCTCAGACATCCCCAGATGGGGAATCAACACAGAGGAACCTGCCCCACTGAGGACTGGAAAATAGACTTCACTCAAATGCCTCAAGCTGCAAGAAATTTCAAATAACCTGCTAGTGTTTGTGGATACTTTTGACGATGGGTGGAAGCATATCCCACCTGGAGAGAAAGTCTCTGAAGTGATTAGAGCCCTCCTTAGGGAAATTATCCCTTGATCTGAATTAAGGCATTGAAACTATACTCATCCTATAGACCACAACAGGAAAAAAAACAAGAAAATGAATCATACGTTGAAAAGGAATATCACTAAAATATGTCAAGAGACTAATTTAACTTGGTATAAGTCCTTGCCAGTTGCCCTGCTACAGATCATTGGCTCCCAGAAGCAGGCTTAAATTAAGCTCCTTTAAAATATTGCATTGTAGGCCATTCCAGGTGTCAGCTCAGGCAGGAGAATCTATAAATTCTCTAAAAGACCTAGCAGTTTCCAGTTAGGCTAAAACTTTGTGAACTATACTAACTTCTGTGCATGAGTTTGCCTCCAACGGGTCTATCCATTTGAAGTCGATGGTAATTTCATTGTAGCTGGAGAAGTGTCAGCCAGTTTGTTTAATTTTGTCCAAATAAATAGCATAGGAATCTAGTATGTTTATTGGGAACTAGAACAGAAACCCCAAGTTCAATTACCAATTAGACAACAAAGTGCTAAGGGGTTTCATCAGGTTCAAATAGTTGCAGATAAAAAATGACTGACTAAAGAGTCTAAGGAACATTCATTGCCTCTGCAGGAAGTAGCCAGAACAGTCTTCATCTCTTTCCCACAAGATTGTAGAATGGACATTGACAGTGGGGAGTTGTAATAGGGCAAAAAACTTCGTATTCTACTGCAAATTAATCACCAAAGGGATGTTTCCTGTAAGCTTAAATTATACATAATGGCCCATCTCTGGGAACCCTGTCTCCAAGGTAATCAGCATTAAGCTCAAATACCTTTGTTTAGCTCACTGGAAACATCCTGACCAGGCCCACCTGTGAATGACTGCAGGGAGGAAGAAATGAACATATCCCCCCTGGAGGCTGACCTGAACTAGGAAATGTTTGACTTTACTCCCTCCCCTTTTAGTATAAAAGAAGCCTGAATTCTAACTCAGGCAAGATGGTTCTTTGGGACACAAATCCACCATCTTCTCAGTCTGTTGGCTTTCCAAAAGAGTCGCTATTCCCTGCGCCAAGAACCCATCTCTTGATTTATTGGCCTGTCTTGTAGCAAGCAGTATGATCTTGGACTTGGTAACAGTGTTACCAACCACCCAAAACAGTTTGGACTGGGCTTGTCAGGCCAGTTCTACTCTGAGTCATGCTGGGACTAGAACATCCAAGAAGTCTTCTTCAATCATATAACTGATGGATGCCTCAGCTGCAGTGGCTGTACATCTCTCCCTTTCTGCACACTTCCCCATGTGGCTAACTTGGGATTTGTCATAATGGTGCCGGGTTTCCAGAAGGAGCATACCAAAGGGACAAACCCAATGTTGCAAGTGCCTATCAAACCACCACTTAGTTCACACCAGCAAATGTCCCATTAGCAAAAGGGTCCAATCCAAAGTTAATGCTGGAGGGGACTATACAGGACGTTAATAGCAGGAGGCAGGGTTCATTGGGACCATAAAAAACAATCAACCCAAGACACCAATATGGGATTTCTGGTTCAAAAAATTGATACCAATGAGTATACTAGACCAGCTTCTGACCCAGGCTCCTACAATTGATGAACAAAATCTATGTTTTGTTCTTTG
The DNA here is from genome assembly GCF_000442215.2 of Lipotes vexillifer. Taxonomy (NCBI): domain Eukaryota; kingdom Metazoa; phylum Chordata; class Mammalia; order Artiodactyla; family Lipotidae; genus Lipotes; species Lipotes vexillifer. The sequence goes on from NW_006793703.1 coordinate 3,664,496, forward strand.
AAAATAAAAATCACAACAGAACTAATCTCTGAGAAGTTCATTTTTCTTGAGTGGACCTACTAAATCAAATGACTAGTTTGTTATTCTACTACAAACTATATGGATGACATTTAGCATTTGTTGCTCAGCTAACTTTTACTCCCTAGTTCTTTTTAGACAAGATAAATAGAATGGAAAATATGATCTGGTTTGAGTTAGAGCTAGAAAATTCCATTCCTTCAGTATCAGCCTTTCTCTTGACAACCTAAATGGCTATTTCAAATTTGGTGATTAAGAATGTACTCTTACCAGAGGCTATTGCTAACGGAGTTCAGACCCCGGCTCCTGATTGCACCTGTTGGGGAATGAGTGTGTCGTTGGCAGAGCAGCTGTAACCTTTCCTGCAATAATCCAGCAGCTCACTGACCTAGCACCAATTGCTGCCATGGATTTTTCTATACAGATAATTGAAAACAGCTCGTATGCCTGTATTTCATACCCATCATCAGTGACATTGAAAGGGCCTTAATTCCTGTGAATATATCATGGTCCCTGTTGCAGACTTTAGGTTTGAGCTGAAGAAGCATTTTCCTTTCTGTGGAAGTACCAAAAAAAAAAAAAAAAAAAAAACACCTCAAAAAGCAAACAGACAAAAAAAACACCTAAATTCAGAGGAGCCAAGCCAAACACAATTTCAGAACTGAGATGAAAAGTTATGGATAGTGGAAATTTAAAGAGACTTCAAGCAATGGGACTAAACACAGAAACTGAACCTTTGCGGTATGTGGAGTACATACAGAATATCACTACCACTTAAGTATTGTCAGAGGTTTTAATGTTATGAAAGAGTCTTCAAAAGTTTGGTTCTGTAGCATCCGAGTTTAGAACTTTGGTGGTTTTCAGAAGAATGAAGACAGTTTAAAAACAGGTAAATTTAAAATAAGACTAATCCAAAGACTTTTAAACAAATTGTTAATACACATTGAGCGTGTATGCATGCATTTCCAAAAGGACAGCATAGTGGTTTCCTCTTAAGTTTTCAATACCCACTGACTGACGTACTATGAAACCAGATCTTAGGTCAAGCTGATGGAATTTTTTTCCAGTTTCATTTCAAACTTTTTTTTAACTTTTAAATTGAAGTATAGTTGATTTACAATATTGTGTTAGTTTTAGGTGTGCAGCACACTGATTTCAGCGTGTGTGTGTGTGTGTGTGTGTGTGTATATATATATATATATATATACCTTTTTCAGATTCTTTCCCTTATAAGTTATTACAAAATATTAAGTATATTTCCCTGTGCTATATAGTCGGTCCTTGTTGGTTATCTGTTTTATATATAGTAGTGTGAATGTTAATCCCAGCCTTCTAATTTACCCCCTCTACTTTCCACTTTGGTAACCATGAGTTTGTTTCCTGTGTCTGTGGGTCTCTTATCTGTTTTGTAAATAAGTTCATTTGTATCATTTTTTTTAGATTCCACATATAAGTGATATAGTATGATATTTGTCTGTCTGGCTTACTTCACCTTTTATGATAATCTCTAAATTCATCCAAGTTGCTGCAAATGGTATAATTTCTTTTTTTTTGTGGCTGAGTAATATTCTATTGTGTATATACCACATCTTCTTTATCCATTCATCTATTGATAGACATTTAGATTGCTTCCATGTCTTGGCTAATGCAAATAGTACTGCTGTGAACATTGAGGTGTGTGTATCTTTTCGAATTACAATTTTCTCTGGGTATATGTCCAGGAGTGGGATTGCAGGATCATATGGTAACTCTATTTTGGTTTAAGTAACCTCCATACTGTTCTCCATAGTGGCTGTACCAATTTACATTCCCACCAACAGTGCAAGAGGGTTGCCTTTTCTCCACACCCTCTCCAGCATTTATCATGTGTAAACTGTTTTATGATAGCCATTCTGACTGGTGTGAGGTGATACCTCATTTTAGTTTCGATTTGCATTTCTCTAAATAATTAGCTATGTTGAGCATCTTTTTATGTGCCTGCTGGCCATCTGTACACCTTTTTGGGAGAAATATCTATTTAGATCTTCTGCCCATTTTTTGATTGGGCTGTTTTGTTTGTTTGTTTGATATTGAGCTGTATGAGATGAGATATTTTGGAAATTAATCCCTTATCGGTTGCATCATTTAGAAATATTTTCTCCCATTCTGTAGGTTGTTTTTTCGTTTTGTTTATAGTTTACTTTGCTATGCAAACGCTTTTAAGTTTTAATTAGGTCCAATTTGTTTATTTTTGCTTTTATTTTCATTACTGTAGGAGGTGGATCCAAAAAGATATTGCTGTGATATTTGTCAAAGAGTGTTCTGCCTATGTCTTCTCTAGGAGTTTTATAGTATTTGTTCTTACATTTAGGTCTTTGATCCATTTTGAGTTTATTTTTGTGTATGGTGTTAGGGAGTGTTCTAATTTCATTCTTTTACATATAGCTGTCTAGTTTTCCCAGCACCACTTATTGAGGAGACTGTCTCTTCTCCATTGTATATTCTTGCCTCCTTTGTCATAGATTAATTGACCATAGGTGCATGGGTTTATTTCTGGGTTTTCTATCCTGTTCCATTGAACTATATGTCCATTTTTGTGCCAGAAACATACTGTTTTGATTACTGTACCTTTGTAATACAGTCTGAAGTGAGGGAGCCTGATTCCTCCAGCTTCCTTTTTCTTAAGATTGCTTTGGCTATTTGGGATCTTTTGTGTTTCCATACAAACTTAAAAATTTTTTGTTCTAGTTCTGTGAAAAATGCCATTGGTAATTTGATAAGGATTATATTGAATCTATGGATTGCCTTGGGTAATATGGTCATTTTAACAATCTTGATACTTCCAATCCAAGAACACAGTATAGCTTTCCATCTGTTTGTGTCATTTTCGATTCCTTTCATCAGCAACTTTTAATTTTCAGAGTACAGGTGTTTTGCCTCCTGTACAGGTATGTTTATCGCTAGGTATTTTATTCTTGTGACGTGATGGTAAATGGGATTGTTTCTGTAATTTCTCTTTCTGATCTTTTGTTGTTAGTGTATAGAAATGCAAAAGATTTCTGTTTTTTAATTTTGTATCCTGCAACTTTACCAAATTCATTGATGAGCTCTGTAGTTTTCTGGTAGCATCTTTAGGATTTTCCATGTATGATATCATGTCATTTGTGAACAGTGACAGTTTTACTTCTTCTTTTCCAGTTTGTATTCCTTTTATTTCTTTTTCTTCTCTGAATGCCATGGCTAGAACTTCCAAAGGTAGGTTGAATGAACATGGTGAGCATGGTCACCCTTGTCTTGTTCCTGATCTTACAGGAAATGCTTTCAGTTTTTCAGCATTGAGAATTATGTTAGCTGTGGGTTTGTCATATATGGCCTTTATAATGTTGAGGTATGTTCCCTCTATGCCCACTTTCTGGAGAGTTTTTATCATGAATGGTTGTTGAATTTTATCAAAAGATTTTTCTGCATCTATTGAGATAATCATATGGTTTTTATTCTTCAATTTGTTAATGTGAAAAGTCCTTGCATCCCTGGGATATCATGATCATGGTGTATGATCCTTTTAATGTATTGTTCGATTCAGTTTGCTAGTACTTTGTTGAGGATTTTTGTGTCTATGTTCATTGTTGATATTAGCCTGTAACTTCCTTTTTTTGTGATGTCTTTGGTTTTGGTATCAGGCTGATGGTGGCATCATAGAATGAGATCGGCAGTATTCCTTCCTCTGCAAATTTCAGAATAGTTTCAGAAGTACAGGTGTTAACACTTCTCTAAATGTTTGGTAGAATTTGCCTGTGAAGCCATCTGGTCCTGGACTTTTGTTTGTTGGGAGTTTTTTAATCACAGATTCAATTTCAGTACTTGTAATTGGTGTGTTCATATTTTATGTTTATTCCTAGTTCAGACTTCAGAGATGGTAACTTTCTAAGAATTTGTCCATTTCTTCTAGGTTGCCCATTTTATTGGTGTATAGTTGCTTGTAGCAGTCTCTTGTGATCCTTTGTATTTCTGTGGTGTCGGTTGCAACTTTTCCTTTTTCATTTCTAGTATTGATTTGGGCCCTCTCCTTTTTTTCTTGAGGAGTCTGGCTAAAGTTTTATCAATTTTCTTTATTTTTTCAAGGAACCAACTTCTAGTTTCATGTTTCTATTATTTTGTTAGTCTCTTTCATTTATTTCTGCTCTGACCTTTATGATATCTTTCCTTCTGCTAACTTTGGGTTTTGTTTGTTCTTTCTCTAGTTGATTTAGGTGTAAGGTTAGGTTGTTTGAGATTGTTCTTGTTTCCTGAGGTAAACTTGTATCCCTATAGATTTACCTTTTAGAACTGCTTTTGCTGTGTCTCATAGGCTTTGTATCATTGTGTTTTCATTTTCATTTTTCTTTCAGTATTTTTGATTTCCTCTTTGATTTCTTCAGGCATCTATTGGTTATTTAGTAACATATTTTTTAACCTCCACATGTTTATGTTTTTTACAGTTTTTTTTTCCTGTAATTGATTTCTAATCTGATAACATTGTCATTGGAAAAGATGCTTGATAAGTTTTCAGTTTTCTTAAATTTACCAAAGCTTGATTTGTGACCCAAGATGTGATCTATCCTGGAGAAGGTTCCGTGTGCACTTGAGAAGAAAGTGTATTCTGCTGCTTTTGGATGGAATGTCCTATAAATATCAATTAAATCTATCTGGTCTAATGTGTCATTTAAGGCTTGTGTTTCCTTATTGATTTCCTGTCCGGATGATCTGTCCATTGGTGTAAGTGGGGTGTTAAAGTCCCCCACTATTAATGTATTACTGTCGATTTCTCACTTTATGTCTAATAACATTTGCCTTATGTATTGAGGTGCTCCTAGGTTGGGTGCATATATATTTACAATGGTTATATCTTCTTGGATTGATCCCTTGATCGTTACTTAGTGTCCTTCTTTGTCTCTTGTAACAGTCTTTATTTTAAAGTCCATTTTTTCTGATAAAAGTATTGCTACCCCAGCTTTCTTCTGCTTTCCATTTGCATGGAATACCTTTTTCTCTCCCCTCACTTTCAGTCTGTATGTGTCTCTAAATCTGAAGTGGGTCTCTTGTAGAAAGCATATATATGGGTTTTTGTCGCTATTCAGCCAAGCTGTCTTTTGGTTGGAGCATTTAATTCGTTTACATTTCAGTTAATTATCAATAGGTAGGTTTTCATGACTATTTTTATTAATTGTTTTGGATTTGTTTTTGTAGGTATTTTTACCCCTTTCCCTTTTGTTCTCTTCTCTTGTGGTTTGTTGTGTTTGGATTCCTCTTTTTTGTGTGCATATCTATTATAGATTTTTGATTTGTGGTTAACATGAGATTTTGATATAACGGTCTATCTATCCATGCGTGATTTAAGTTGCTGATCTCTTAATTTCAAATGCATTTCTTTTTTTATAATTAATTTTTATTGGAATGTAGTTGCTTTACAATGTTGTGTTAGTTTCTACCGTACAGCAAAGTGAATAAGCTATATATATACATATATCCCCTCATTTTTGGATTTCCTTCCCATTTAGGTCACCACAGAGCACTGAGTTCCCTAAGCTCTACAGCAGGTTCTCATTAGTATCTATTTTATATGCAGTATCAATAGTGTATATATGTCAATCCAAATCTCCCAATTCATCCCACCTCCTTCCCTTTCTCCCTTTGGTGTCCATACATTTGTTCTCTACAACTGTATCTCCATTTCTGTTTTGCAGATAAGATCATCTGTACCATTTTTCTAGATTCCACGTATATGCATTAATATACAATATTTGTTTTTCTCTATCTGACTTATTTCACTCTGTATGGTCCATCTGTATCTCTACAGATGACCCAATTTCATTCCTTTTTACAACCGAGTAATATTCCATTGTATATATGTACCACATCTTCTTTATTCATTCCTCTACTGATGGACATTTAGGTTGCTTCCATGCCATGGCTATTGTAAATAGTGCCTCAATGAACATTGGGGTGCATGTGTCTTATTTATTTAGGCTGTGCCAGGTCTTCGTTGCAGCACGCTGGATCTTTAGTTGCAGCATGAGGGATCTTTTAGTTGTGGCATGCATACGTCTTAGTTGCAGCATGCAGACTTCTCAGTTGCAGCATGCAGACTCTTAGTTGTGGCATGTGGACTATTGCAGCATGCATGTGAGATCTAGTTCCCCAACCAGGGGTTGAACCTGGGCCCCCTGCATTGTGAGCATGGAGTCTTACCCACTGGACCACCAGGGAAGTCCCACATGTATCTCTTTGACTTATGGTTTTCTCTGGGTATATGCCCAGTAGTGGGATTGCTGGGTCATATGGTAGTTCTATTTTTAGTTTTTTAAGGAACCTCCATAATGTTTTCCACAGTGGCTGTATCCCTTTACATTCCCACCAACAGTGTAAGGGGGTCCCCTTTTCTCCACACTCTCTCCAGCATTTATTGTTTGTAGATTTTTGGATGATGGCCGTTCTGACCAGTGTGAGGTGATACCTCATTGTGGTTTTGATTTGCATATCTCTGATAATTAGCGATGTTGAGTATCTTTTCGTGTGCCTGTTGGCCATCTCTATGTCTTCTTTGGAGAAATGTCTATTTAGTTCCTCCACCCATTGTTTGATTGGATTGTTTGTTTCTTTGATATTGAGCTCCATGAGCTGTTTGTATATTTTAGAGATTAATCCTTTGTCTGTTGCTTCATTTGCAAATATTTTCTCCCATTCTGAGGGTTGTATTTTGGTCTTGTTTATGGTTTCCTTTGCTATGCAAAAGCATTTAAGTTTAATTAGGTCCCTTTTCTTAATTTTTGTTTTTATTTTCATTACTTTAGGAGGTGGATCAAAAAAGATCCTGTTGTGATTTATGTCAAAGAGTGTTCAACCTATGTGTTCCTCTAAGAGTTTTATAGTGTCTGGCCTTACATTCAGGTCTTTAATCCATTTTGAGTTTATTTTTGTGTATGGTGTTAGAGGGTTGTAATTTCATTCTTTTACATATAGCTGAGAGAGTTCCAATTTCATTCTTTTACATTATAGCTGCCCAGTTTTCCCATCACCACTTATTGAAGAGGCTGTCTTTTCTCCATTGTATATTCTTGCTTTCTTTGTCATAGATTAGGTGACCATATGTGTGTTGGTTTAACTCTGGGCTTTCCTTTTCATTGATCTATATTTCTGTTTTTGTGCCAGAACCATATTGTCTTGATTACTGTAGCTTTGTAGTATAGTCTGAAGTCAGGGAGCCTGATTCCTCCAACTCTGTTCTTCTTTCTCAAGATTGCTTTGGCTATTCAGGGTCTTTTGTGTTTCCATACAAATTGTAAAATTTTCTGTTCCAGTTCTGTGAAAAATGCCATTGGTAATTTGATAGGGATTGCATTGAATCTGTAGATTGCTTTGGGTAGTATAGTCAATTTCACAATATTGATTCTTCCAATCCAAGAACATGGTATATCTCTCCATCTGTTTATGTCATCTTTGATTTCTTTCATCAGTGTTTTATAGTTTTCTAAGTACAGGTCTTTTGCATCCTTAGGTAGGTTTATTCCTAGGTATTTTATTCTTTTGGTTGCAGTGGTAAATGGGAGTGTTTCCTTAATTTCTGTTTCTGATCTTTTGTTGTTAGTGTGTAGGAATGCAAGAGATTTCCTTGTATTAATTTTGTATCCTGTGACTTTACTAAGTTCATTGATTAGCTCTAGAAGTTTTCCAGTTGCATCTTTAGTATTTTGTATGTATAGTATCATATCATCTGCGAACAGTGATAGTTTTAGTCCTTCTTTTCCAATTTGGATTCCTTTTTTTCTTCTCCAATTGCTGTGGCTAGGACTTCCAAGACTGTGTTGAATAATAGTGATGAGAGTGGACACCCTTGTCTTGTTCCTTATCTTAGAGGAAATGCTTTAAGTTTTTCACCATTGAGAATAATGTTTGCTGTGGGTTTGTCATATATGGCCTTTATTATGTTGAGGTAGGTTCCCTCTGTGCCCACTTTCTGGAGAGTTTTTATCATAAACAGTGTTGAATTTTGTCGAAAGCTTTTTCTACATCTATTGAGATGATCATGTGGTTTTTATTCTTCTATTTGTTAATATGGTGTATCACATTGATTTGCATATATTGAAGAATATTTGCATCCCTGGGATAAATCCCACTTGATCATGGTGTATGAGTCTTTTAATGTGTTGTTGGAATCAGCTTGCTAGTATTTTGTTGAGTATTTTTGCATCTATGTTCATCAGTGATATTGGCCTGTAATTTTCTTTTGTGACATCTTTGTCTTCTTTTGGTGTTAGGGTCATGGTGGCTTCATAGAATGAATTTGGAAGTGTTTCTCCCTCTGAAATTTTTTGGAAGAGTTTAAGAAGTATAGGTGTTAGCTCTTTTCTAAATGTTTGATAGAATTCTCCTGTGAAGCCATCTGGTCCTGGACTTTCGTTTGTTGAATGATTTTTATTCACAGTTACAATTTCATTGCTTGTGATTGGTCTATTCATATATTCTGTTATTTCCTGGTTCAGTCTTGGGAGGTTGTACTTTTCTAAGACTTTGTCCATTACTTCCAGATAGTCCATTTTATTGGCATATAGTTGTTTGTAATCTCTTGTGATCTTTTGTATTTCTGTAGTGTTAGTTGTAACTTCTTTTTCGTTTCTAATTTTCTTAATTTGAATCCTCTCCCTTTTGATGAGTCTGGCTAAAGTTTTATCAATTTTGTTTATCTTCTCAAAGAACCAACTTTTAGTTTTATTGGTCTTTGCTATTCTTCATTTCTGTTTCATTTATTTCTGGTCTGATTGTTATGATTTCTGTCCTTCTACTAACTTCAGGGTTTTTGTTGTTGTTGTTGTTCTTCCTCTAGTTGCTTTAGGTGTAAGTTTATGTGGTTTTTTTTTTTTGAGATTTTTCTTGTTTCTTGAGGTAGGATTGTATTCCTATAAACTTCCCTCTTAGAACTGCTTTTGATGCATCCCATAGGTTTGGGGTCATTATATTTTCATTGCCATTTGTTACTAGGTATTTTTGATTTCCTCTTTGATTTCTTCAGTGATCTATCGGTTATTTAGTAGTATATTGTTTAGTCTCCATGTGTTTGTGGTTTTCACAGTTTTTTTTCCTGTAATTGATTTCTTATAGCTTTGTCATTGGAAAAGATGCTTGATAAGTTTTCAATTTTCTTAAATTCACTGAGGCTTGATTTGTGACCCAAGATGTGATTTATCCTGGAGAAGGGTCTGTGTGCACTTGAGAAGAAAGTGTATTCTGATGCTTTTGGATGGAATGTCCTATAAATACCAATTAAATCTATCTGGTCTGATGTGTCATTTAAGGCTGGTGTTTCCTTATTAGTTTTTTGTCTGAATGATCTGTCCATTGGTGTAAGTGGGCTGTTAAAGTCCCCCACTATTATTGTGTTACTGTCGATTTCCCCTTTTATGGCTGTTAGCATTTGCCTTATGTATTGAGGTGCTCCTATGTTGGGTGCATGAATATTTACAACTATTATATCTTCTTATTGGATTTATCACTTGATCATTATGTAGTGTCCTTCTTTGTCTCTTTTAACAGTCTTTATTTTAAAGTCTATCTTGTCTGAGTATTGCTACTCAGCAAAGAACTCTTCCAGGTGCCTTTTACAGTCTTCCAGGGAATTGAAATTTTTTCTATTAAGAGAATTTTTTAAAGACCTAAATAAATGGAAATCTGAAGGTGCAATGTCTAGTGAATATGGTGGATAAATCAGAACTTCCCAGCCACGCTGTAACGGTTTTTGCCTGGTCATCAAAGAAACATGTGGTCTTGCATTATCCTGATGGAAGATTATGCATCTTCTGTTGGCTAATTCTGGATGCTTTTTGTCGAGTACTGCTTTCAGTTGGTCTAATTGGGAGCAGTACTTGTTGGAATTAATTGTTTGGTTTTCTGGAAGGAGCTCATAATAGAGGGCTCTCTTCCAATCTCACCATATACACAACATTACCTTCTTTGGATGAAGACTGGCCTTTGGAGTGGTTGGTGGTGGTTCATTTCGCTTGTCCCACGATCTCTTCCATTCCACATTATTGTGCATTATCCACTTTTCATTGCCCATCACAATTTGTTTTAAAAACAGAACGTTTTCATTACGTTTAAGTACAGAATTGCATGAGGAAATACGGTTAAGATGTTTTTTTTCACTTAACTTATTTGGGACTCAAACATCAGAGCGATTAACATAACCAAGCTGGTGCAAATGATTTTCAGTGCTTGATTTGGATATTTTGAGTATGTTGGTTATCTCCTGTGTGGTAATATCATTGATTGATCTCAATTAATGTCTCAATTTGATCACTATCAACTTCAACTGGCCTACCCAACAGTGGAGCATCGTCCAGCGAGAAACCTCCAGCATGAAACTTTGCAAACCACTGTTGACATGTTTGATCAGTCACAGCAACAACATACACTGCACAAATCTGTTTTTTGCATTTTCGTTGTGTTTTTCCCTTTCTTGAAATAATAAAGCATAATATGATGAAAATGTTGCATTTTTTCTTCCATCTTCAGTATTAAAATGGTTACATAAAAATTAACCAATTTTGATGTCTTTTTTAAACTCACACTGATGACAGCTGTCACTTACAATCTAACAATTGTTTTGAATGAAGTTAAAGATAACTAAGTGCTACTAGAGCCACCTTATGGAAAAAACTGTAGGAAACTTTTGGCCAACCCAATATTTCTGAGATTTTAGATCATCTTTACTATCATTACTCTGAATTCTTTTCCAGATAGATTCCCTATTTCCTCTTCATTTATTTCATCTTGTGGATTTTTACCTTGCTCCTTTGTCTGCAGCATATTTCTCTGTCTTCTCATTTTGTCTAAGTTACTATGTTTGAGATCTCCTTTCCTCAGGCTGCTGGGTTATTGACACTCTTGCTTCTGGTGTCTGCCTTGGATGGGTGACATTGGTCCAGTGGCTTGTATAGGCTTCCTGGTGGGAGGGACTGGTGCCTGTGCTCTGGGGGGTGGAGCTGGATATTGTCCTTCTGATTGGGCAGGAGCATGTCAAGTGGTATGTTCTGGGGTGTCTGTGAGCTTAATATGACGTTAGGCACCCTGTCTGCTGATGGGTGGGTTTGTGTTCCTGTCTTCCTTGTTGTTTGGCATGAGGCATCTAGCACTGGAGCCTGCAGGCAGTTGGGTGGGGCTAGGATTTGGAGTCAAGATGGAGACTTCCTGGAGAGCTCTTGCCAATTAATATTCCCTGGGGCCAGGAGTTCTCTGGTGATACAGCATCCTTAACTCAGTGCTTCCACCCCACAGACTCAGGCCTTACCCCCAGTTGGGGAAGCAAGACCCTGCAAGCTGCATGGTGAGGAAAAAAAAGTGTGTGGGGGGGGTGAGGGAAGAAAACAGACAGACTAACAAAGCCCAAGACAAATAGCAAAGACAAAAACAAACAATCAACAACAACAGTTAAACAAAGAAAAAGGAGGGCTTCCCTGGTGGTGCAGTTATTAAGAATCTGCCTGCCAATACAGGGGACATGAGTTTGAGCCTTGGTACGGGAAGATCCCACATGCCACAGAGCAAATAAGCCCGTGCGTCACAACTACTGAGCCTGCGCTCTAGAGAACCATGAGCCACAATTACCGAAGCCTGTGAACCTAGAGCCCGTGCTCTGCAACAAAAGAAGCCACCGCGACAAGAAGCCTGTGCACCACAACAGAGTAGCCCCCACTCACCACGACTGAAGAAAGCCCATGCATAGCAATGAAGACCCAATGCAGCCAAAAATAAATACATAAATTTATTTAAAAAAAGAAAACAAAGAGATAAATAAAACCCAAGACAAATGGTAAAAGCAAAACCACACAAACAAAAACTAACAAACAGACATACACACATACCAAAAAAAAGCAAAAACAAAGAAAGCAAAAAACGAGAATAACCAGACATATAAAAGATCCAAAAAGGAAATCAAACAATTAAAAACAAAACTAACAAAAACAAAATACAAGAAAATAAACAAAAGCAGAATGCAAAACTAAGAAAAGGCAAAGAAAACATAAAATACACAAAAACGATAAAGATCAAAAACAAAACATAAGAAAGCAAGAAAAAGACTCAAAACACTGCAAAGGTAAAGTAAAAATAGAAAAATAAAACATATTAAAAAAATTTTTTTAACATCTTTATTGGAGTATAATCGCTTTACAATGGCATGTTAGTTTCTGCTTTATAACCAAGTGAATCAGTTATACATATACATATGTTCCTATTTCTCTTCCCTCTTGCATCATCCTCCCTCCCACTCTCCCTAACCCACCCCTCTAGGTGGTCACCAAGCACCGAGCTGATCTCCCTGTGCTATGCGGCTGCTTCCCACTAGCTATCTGTTTTACATTTGGTAGTATATATATGTCCATGCCACTCTCTCACTTTGTCACAGCTTACCCTTCCCCCTCCCCATATCCTCAAGCCCATTCTCTAGTAGGTCTGTCTCTTTGTTCCCGTCTTACCCCTAGGTTCTTCATGACTTTTTTTTTCTTAGATTCCATATATATGTGTTAGCATGCGGTATTTGTCTTTCTCTTTCTGACTTACTTCACTCTGTTCACTCTTCACTCTGAGAACGTCCATACTGTTCTCCATAGTGGCTGTACCAATTCACATTCCCACCAGCAGTGCAAGAGGGTTCCCTTTTCTCCACACCCTCTCCAGCTTTTATTGTTTCTAGATTTTTTGATGATGGCTATTCTGACCAGTGTGAGATGATACCTCATTGTAGTTTTGATTTGCATTTCTGTAATGATTAATGATGTTGAGCATTCTTTCATGTGTTTGTTGGCAATCTGTATATATTCTTTGGAGAAATGTCTATTTAGGTCTTCTGCCCATTTTTGGATTGGGTTGTTTGTTTTTATGTTATTGAGCTGCATGAGCTGCTTGTAAATTTTGGAGATTAATCCTTTGTCAGTTGATTCATTTGCAAATATTTTCTGCCATTCTGAGGGCTGTCTTTTGGTCTTTTTTATGGTTTCCTTGGCTGTGCAAAAGCTTTGAAGTTTCATTAGGTCCCATTTGTTTGTTTTTGTTTTTATTTCCATTTCTCTAGGAGGTGGGTCAAAAAGGATCTTGCTGTGATTTATGTCATAGAGTGTTCTGCCTATGTTTTCCTCAAAGAGTTTGATAGTTTCTGGCCTTACATTTAGGTCTTTAATCCATTTTGAGCTTATTTTTGTGTATGGTGTTAAGGAGTGTTCTAATCTCATACTTTTACATGTACCTGTCCAGTTTTCCCAGCACCACTTATTGAAGAGGCTGTCCTTTCTCCACTGTACATTCCTGAATCCTTTATCAAAGATAAGGTGATCGTATGTCTGTGGGTTTATCTGTGGGCTTTCTATCCTGTTCCATTGATCTATCTTTCTGTTTTTGTGCCAGTACCATACTATCTTGGTTACTGTAGCTTTGTCGTATAGTCTTAAGTCAGGGAGCCTGATTCCTCCAGCTCCGTTTTTCGTTCTCAAGATTGCTTTGGCTATTTGGGGTCTTTTGTGTTTCCATACAAATTGTGAAATTTTTTGTTCTAGTTCTGTGGAAAATGCCAGTGGTAGTTTGATAGGGATTGCATTGAATCTGTAGATTGCTTGGGGTAGTAGAGTCATTTTTCACAATGTTGATTCTTCCAATCCAAGAACATGGTATGTCTCTCCATCCATTTGTATTATCTTTAATTTCTTTCATCAGTGTCTTATACTTTTCTGCATACAGGTCTTTTGTCTCTTTAGGTAGGTTTATTCCTAGATATTTTACTTTTGTTGCAATGGTAAATGAGAGTGTTTTCTTAATTTCACTTTCAGATTTTTCATCATTAGTGTATAGGAATGCCAGAGATTTCTGTGCATTAATTTTGTATCCTGCTACTTTACCAAATTCACTGATTAGCTCTAGTAGTTTTCTGGTAGCATCTTTAGGATTCTCTATGTATAGCATCATGTCATCTGCAAACAGTGACAACTTTACTTCTTCTCTTCTGATTTGGATTCCTTTTATTTCCTTTTCTTCTCTGATTGCTGTGGCTAAAACTTCCAAAACTATGTTGAATAAGAGTGGTGAGAGTGTGCAGCGTTGTCTTGTTCCTGAACTTAGTTTCAGTTTTTCACCATTGAGGACGATATTGGCTGTGGGTTTGTCATATATGGCCTTTATTATGTTGAGGAAAGTTCCCTCTATGCCCACTTTCAGCAGGGTTTTTATCATAAATGGTGTTGAATTTTGTTGAAAGGTTTCTCTGCATCTATTGAGATGATCATATGGTTTTTCTCCTTCAATTTGTTAATATGGTGTATCACATTGATTGATTTGCGTATATTGAAGAATCCTTGCATTCCTGGAATAAACCCCACTTGATCATGGTGTATGATTTTTTTAATGTGCTGTTGGATTCTGTTTGCTAGTATTTTGTTGAGGATTTTTGCATCTATGTTCATCAGTGATACTGGCCTGTAATTTTCTTTCTTTGTGACATCTTTGTCTGGTTTTGGTATCAGGGTGATGGTGGCCTCGTAGAATGAGTTTGGGGGTGTTCCTCCCTCTGCTATATTTTGGAAGCGTTTGAGAAGGATAGGTGTTAGCCCTTTGCTAAATGTTTGATAGAATTCGCCTGTGAAGCCATTTGGTCCTGGGCTTTTGTTTGTTGGAAGATTTTTAGTCACAGTTTCAATTTCAGTGCTTGTGATTGGTCTGTTCATATTTTCTATTTCTTCCTGATTCAGCCTTGGCAGGTTGTGCATTTCTAAGAATTTGTCCATTTCTTCCAGGTTGTCCATTTTATTGGCACAGAATTGATTGTAGTAATAGCTCATGATTTTTTGTATTTCTGCAGTGTCAGTTGGTACTTCTCTTTTTCATTTCTAATTCTATTGATTTTAGTTCTCCCTTTTTTCCTTGATGATTCTGGCTAATGGTTTATCAATTTTGTTTATCTTCTCAAAGAACCAGCTTTTAGTTTTATTGATCTTTGCTATCATTTCTTTCATTTGTTTTTCATTTATTTCTGATCTGATCTTTATGATTTCTTTCCTTCTGCTAACTTTGGGGATTTTTTGTTCTTCTTTCTCTAATTGCTTTAGGTGCAAGGTTAAGTTGTTTATTCGAGATGTTTCCTGTTTCTTAAGGTAGGATTGTATTGCTATAAACTTCCCTCTTATAGTTGCTTTTGCTGCATCCCATAGTTTTGGGTCTTCGTGTCTCCATTGTCATTTGTTTCTAGGTATTTTTTTATTTGCTCTTTGATTTCTTCAGTGATCACTTCGTTATTAAGTAGTGTATTGTTTAGCCTCCATGTGTTTGTATTTCTTACAGATCTTTTCCCGTAATTGATATCTATTCTTATAGCGTTGTGGTCATAAAAGATACTTGATATGATTTCAATTTTCTTACATTTACCAAGGCTTGGGCTTCCCTGGTGGCACAGTGGTTGAGAATCCGCCTGCCGATGCAGGGACATGGGTTCGTGTCCCGGTCTGGGAAGATCCCACATGCCGCGGGGCGGCGAGGCCCGTGAGCCATGGCCGCTGAGCCTGTGCATCCGGAGCCTGTGCTCTGCAACGGGAGAGGCCACAACAGTTAGAGGCCCACATACCACCAAAAAAAAAAAAACAAAAAAATTTACCAAGGCTTGATTTGTGACCCAAGATATGATCTATCCTGGAGAATGTTCCATGAGCACTTGAGAAAAATGTGTATTCTGTTGTTTTGGGGTGGAATGTTCTATAAATATCAATTAAGTCCATCTTGTTTAATGTATCATTTAAAGCTTGTGTTTCCTTATTTATTTTCATCTTGGATGATCTGTCCATTGGTGAAAGTGGGGTGTTAAAGTCCCCTACTGTGAATGTGTTACTGTCGATTTCCCTTTTTATGGCTGTTAGTATTTGCCTTATGTATTGAGGTGCTCCTATGTTGGGTGCATAAATATTTACAATTGTTATATCTTCTTCTTGGATCGATCCTTTGATCATTATGTAGTGTCCTTCTTTGTCTCTTGTAATAGTCTTTATTTTAAAGTCTATTTTGTCTGATATGAGAATTGCTACTCCAGCTTTCTTTTGATTTCCATTTGCGTGGAATATCTTTTTCCATCCCGTCACTTTCAGTCTGTATGTGTCCCTAGGTCTGAAGTGGGTCTCTTGTAGACAGCATATATATGGGTCTTGTTTTTGTATCCATTCAGCCAGTCTGTGTCTTTTGGTGGGAGCATTTAATCCATTTACATTTAAGGTAATTATCAATATGTATGTTCCTATTCCCTTTTTCTTAATTGTTTTGGGTTTGTTATTGTAGGTCTTTTCCTTCTCTTGTGTTTTTTGCCTAGAGAAGTTCCTCTAGCATGTATTGTAAAGCTGGTTTGGTGGTGCTGAACTCTCTCAGCTTTTCCTTTCTGTACAGGTTTTAATTTTTCCATCAAATCTGAACGAGATCCTTGCTGGGTAGTATAATCTTGGTTGTAGGTTTTTCTTCTTCATCACTTTAAATATGTCCTGCCACTCCCTTCTGGCTTGCAGAGTTTCTGCTGAAAGATCAGCTGTTAACCTGATGGGATTTCCCTTGTGTGTTATTTTTTGTTTTTCCCTTGCAGCTTTTTTTGTGTGTGTGTGGTACGCGGGCCTCTCACTGTTTTGTCCTCTCCCTTTGCAGAGCACAGGCTCCGGACGCGCAGGCTCAGCAGCCACGGCTCACGGGCCTAGCCGCTCCCCTGTATTGGCAGGCGGACTCTCAACCACTGCACCACCAGGGTAGACCCCTTTGCTGCTTTTAATATGTTTTCTTTGTATTTAATTTTTTATACTTTGATTAATATGTGTCTTGGTGTGTTTCTCCTTTGATTTATCCTGTATGGACTCTCTGTGCTTCCTGGACTTGATTAAGTATTTCCTTTCCCATAGTAGGGAAATTTTCAACTATAATCTCTTCAGATATTTTCTCAGTCCCTTTCTTTTTCTCTTCTTCTTCTGGGACCCATAATATTTGAATGTTGGTGAGTTTAATGTTGTCCCAAGTTCTCTGAGACTGTCCTCAGTTCTTTTCATTCTTTTTTCTCTATTCTGCTCTGCAGTAGTTATTTCCACTATTTTATCTTCCAGGTCACTTATCCGTTCTTCTGCCTCATTTATTCTGCTATTGATCCCATCTAGAGTATTTTTCATTTCATTTATTGTGTTGTTCATCATTGTCTGTTTCATCTTTATTTCTTCTAGGTCCTTGTTAACTGCTTCTTGCATTTTGTCCATTCTATTTCCAAGATTTTGGATCATCTTTACTATCATTATTCTGAACTCTTTTTCAGGTAGACTGCCTATTTCCTCTTCATTTGTTAGGTCTGGTGGGTTTTTATCTTGTTCCTTCATCTGCTGTGTGTTTTTCTGTCTTCTCATTTTGCTTATCTTACTGTGTTTGGGGGTCTCCTTTTTGCAGCCTGCAGGTTCTTAGTGTCCGTTGTTTTTGGTGTCTGCCCCCAGTGGCTAAGGTTGTTTCAGTGGGTTGTGTAGGTCTCCTGTAGGAGGGGACTAGTGCCTGTGTTCTGGTGGATGAGGCTGGATTTTGTCTTTCTGGTGGGCAGGTCCACATCTGGTGGTGTGTTTTGGGGTGTCTGTGCCCTTATTATGATTTTAGGCAGCCTCTCTGCTAATGGGTGGGGTTGTGTTCCTGTCTTGCTAGTTGTTTGGCATAGGGTGTCCAGCACTGTAGCTTGCTGGTCGCTGAGTGAAGCTGGGTGTTGGTGTTGAGATGGAGATCTCTGGCAGATTTTTGCCATTTGATATTACGTGGAGCTGGGAGGGCTCTTGTGGACCAGTGTCCTGAAGTTGGCTCTCCCATGTCAGAGGCACAGCACTGACTCCTGGCTGCAGCACCAAGAGCCTTTCATCCACACGGCTGAGAATTAAAGGGAGGAAAAGTAGAAAGAAAGAAAGAAAGAAAGAAAGAGGATAAAATAAAGTAAGATAAAATAAAATAGTTATTAAAATAAAAAATAGTTATTAAGAAAAAAAATATTTTAAGTTCAAAAAAAATAAAAATGGACGGACAGAACTCTCGGACAAATGGTGAAAGCAAAGCTATAGAGACAAAATCTCACACAGAAGCATACACATACACATTCACAAAAAGCGGAAAAGGGCAAAAAATAATGTATCTTGCTCCCAAAGTCCACCTCCTCAATTTAGGATGATTCGTTGTCTATTCAGGTATTCCACAGATGCAGGGTACATCAAATTGATTGTGGAGATGTAATCCGCTGCTCCTGAGGCTGCTGGGAGAAATTTCCCTTTCTCTTCTTTGCTTGCACAGCTCCCAGGGTTCAGCTTTGGATTTGGCCCCGCCTCTGCGTGTAGGTCACTGGAGGGCGTCTGTTCTTCGCTCAGACAGGACGGGGTTAAAGGAGCAGCTGATTCTGGGGCTCTGGCTCACTCAAGGCCGGGGGGAGGGAGGGGTAGGGATGCGGGGCGGGCCTGCGGCGGCAGAGGCCGGCAGGATGTTGCAGCAGACTGAGGCACACCATGCCTGGATCACGGGACCCTGGCAGTGGCGGGCTGCACAGGCTCCCGGGAGGGGAGGTGTGGGTAGTGACCTGTGCTCTTGCACAGGCTTCTTGGTGGCGGCAGCAGTAGCCTTAGCGTCTCATGCCCGTCTCTGGGGTCTGCGCTGATACCCGCGGCTCGTGCCCGTCTCTGGAGCTCCTTTAAGCAGCGCTCTGAATCCCCTCTTCTCGCGCACCAGGAAACAAAGAGGGAAGAAAACGTCTCTTGCCTCTTCGGCAGGTCCAGAGATTTTTCCGGACTCCCTCCCGGCTAGCTGTGGTGCACTAGCCCCCTGCAGGCTGTGTTCGTGCCGCCAACCCCAGTCCTCTCCCTGCGCTCCGACCGAAGCCCGAGCCTCAGCTCCCAGCCCCGCCTGCCCAGGCAGGGGAACAGACAAGCCTTTCAGGCTGGTGAGCGCCGGTCGGCACCGATCCTCCGTGCGGGAATCTCCCCGCTTTGCCCTCCGCACCCCTGTGGCTGTGCTCTCCTCCATGGCCCCTCCGCCCCCAGCAGTCTCCGCCCGCGAAGGGCCTTCCTAGGGTGTGGAAACCTTTCCTCCTTCACAGCTCCCTCCCACTGGTGCAGGTCCTGTCCCTATTCTTTTGTCTCTGTTTATATTTTTTTCTTTCGCCCCACCCAGGTACGTGGGGGGTTTCTTGCCTTTTGGGAGGTCTGAGATCTTCTGCCAGCGTTCAGTAGGTGTTCTGTAGGAGTTGTTCCACGTGTAGATGTATTTCTGATTTATCTGTGGGGAGGAAATTGATCTCCGCATCTTACTCTTCCGCCATCTTCCCCCTCTCCCCTCCAAAAAAATTTTAATTAAAAAAAAATTTAAAAAGAATTAAAAAACAACAGAACAAACAAAACATTAAAAAAATAGTAATAATAATAACTTCCTGGGGTCTCAGCTGTCAATATCCTTGCCCCCAGTGTGAGTCACAGCCAACCTCCGCCTCCCCAGGAGGCCCTCCAGCACCTCTAGGTAGGTCTCTGGACCTGCTGTGGGTGCAGCTCTTACTCTGACCTGGCCCAACTCTCACATGTACTTGCCTCCATAGACCGGTCTCAGTTGTGGGAACACTCATTGTCTGTTCAGATATTCCATATATGCAGGGTTTACCAAGCTGATCACAGGGATTTAATCTGCGGCATGTGCAGCTGCATGGAAAGATTTTTGTTGTTCTTCCTTAGTCACCTCACCCCTGGGGCTCAGCTGTGGTTTTAGCCCCAACTCTGTATTTTGGCCACCCACAGCGGTCTGCTCCTGAGGCTACCTTGGAGCGCTCGGGTCTGCCCCGGTGAAGACAGGACATGGAGGTGGCATGGCTGCTGGGATCACAGGAGCCCCAGGGGTGACAGGTGAGTGGGGGGGTAGCCAGTGGCCGTGAAATATCCGGTCCCACTAGTGAGGACGTGTGCTGGGCAGCTGACGGCCATGGCAGTGAGCCTTTCCCAGTGCCTGGCGGCCATTATGAGAGGATCAGCCTTGGTGGAGGCCTTTCCTAGTGCCTGGCAGCAGGCATGAGAAGGCCAGCCCCGATAGGGGCTTTTCCTGGTGGCAGACGTGTGTGTCTCAAATGCATTTCAAACACCCTCCGTTTGTACTCTCCTTCTCTCAAGATTACTGGTTTTGATGCCATATTTGTGTGTGGATGATTTCCTACCTTTACTGTATGTTTGCCTTTACTGGTGAGCTTTCCCATTTCATGATTTTCTTGTATCTAGTTGTGGCCTTTTCTTTTCTGCCTAGGAAAGTTCCTTTAGCATTCGTTGTAAAGCTGGTTTGGTGGTGCTGAATTCTTTTAGTTTTCGCTTTTCTATAAAGCGTTTGATTTATTTGTCAAATCTGAGAGCCTTGTTGGGTAGGGTTTTCTTGGTTGTAGGTTTTTCCCTTTGATCTCTTTAAATGTATCATGCCCACTCCCTTCTGGCCTGCAGAGTTTCTGCTGAAAAATCAGCTGATAGTCTTATGGGGGTTCCCTTGTATGTTATTTTTTGCTTTTCTCTTGTTTCTTTAAATATTTTCTTTTTGTCTTTAATTTTTGTCAGTTTGATGATTATATGTCTTGGTGTGTTCCTCCTTGTGTTCATCCTGTATGGGACTCTGTGCTTCCTGGACTTTGGGGACTGTTTCTTTTCCCATGTTAGGACATTTTTCAGCTATTATCTCTTCAAATATTTTTTCAGGCTCTTTTCTCTCCGTCTTCTCCTTCTGGGAACCCTATAATGCAAATGTTGGCACATTTGACATCCCAGAGGCCTCTTAAACTGTCCTCATTGTTTTTCATTCTTTTTTCTTTATTCTGTTCCATGGCAGTGACTTCCACCACTCTGTCTTCCAGCTCACTTATCCATTCTTCTGCCTCATTTATTCTACTATTGATTCCTTCTAGTGTATTTTTTCATTTCGGTTATTGTATTCTTAACTCTTTTTTGTTCTTTATATATTCTCTTTGCTAAAAATTTCTTGTAACTTGTCAGTCTGTGCATCCATTCCTTTCCTAAGTTCCGGGTTCATCTTTATGATCATTACTCTGAACTCTTTCTTGGGTAGACTGTCTATGTCCACTTCACTTAGTTGTTCTTCTGGGTTTTTATTTTGTTCCTTCACCTGGAACATATTCCTTTGCACTCTCATTTTGTTTAAAACTCTGTTTGTATTTTTATGTATACAGTGGGTTAGTTATGTGTATTGACCTTGGAGAAGTCACCCTCTGTAGGGGATGTCCTGTGTGCCCCAGCAGTACACTCTCCTCTTAGCATCTAGGGCCAGGGACCAGCTAGTTCCACTGTAGGTGCTGACCTGTGTTTGCAGACTCAGTTCCACAGGCTGCCAGATCATGCTTTTCTTGCTTCTGCCCCCTGGTGGGTGAGGCTGGTCTAGAGGCTTGTGAAGGCTTCTTGGTGGAGGGGCTGGTGCCTGTCCACTGGTGGGTGGGTGGAGCTGGGTCTTGGCCCTCTGGTGGGCAGGGCTGTGTCAGTGGGTGTGTCTAGAGGTAGCTGTGGGCTCAAGAATTCTTTAAGGCAGCCTGTCTGCCGATGACTGGGGCTGTATTCCACCCTGTCGGTTGTTTGGCCTGAGGTATCCCAGCACTGGAGCCAGCGGGCTGTTGGGTGGGGCCAGGTCTCCATGCCAATGGCCCAAGATGGCTGCATGCAGCCAGAGTTCATGTAGGTAAACACTCCCTGCTATGTCCACTGCCAGCTTTTATGATACCAGCGAGAGCCACAGCCAACCCCTGTCTCCACAGGAGACCCTCTGACACCAGCAGGTCGGTCTGGCCCAGGCTCCTATAGAGTCACTGCTCCCCCAGGCCTGTGGAGCTCCTACAATCAAACCCACTGGCACTGGGGGCTTCTGCTCCCAGTGCCAGACTCCTGGGCTGGGGAGCCTGGCAGGGGGTTCAGAGCTGTCACTGCTGTGGGAGAACTTCTGCAATATCATTCTCCCGTTTGTGGGTCACCCATCCAGGTAGTATGGGATTTGATTATATTGCAGATGTGCCCCTCCTACCATTGTGTTGTGGTTTCTTCTTTGTGTCTTTGCATGTAGAATGTCTTTTTTTTTTTTTTTTTTGGTGGATTCAGCCTTTTTTATTGATGGTTGCTCAGCCTTCAGTTATGATTTTGGTGTGCTCATGAGAAGAGGGTAGCTCAAGGCCCTTCTACTCCACCATCTTGTCTCTCTCCTCTCCACTTCAAACTTTTGGGTGTATTTCTTGTACATTTTTTTTCTCAATCTAAGTTTTCAGAGTTGTACCTTATTTATCACTGTCAAAGTTTTATATCTTTAATTTTAAAGACATGCTTACAAGCTACAGGGAATCAAAAGGATTGAGGCAAACTTAATGTTAGGACTTCAATGTCAGACCAACTGGATTTAATGAATTAACTGCTCCAAGGTGAGAGCATTTTACCTGTCCCCTGCCCCACAGTGCAAAGAACAGGGCTAGAAATATGATAATATGCATTTCATCAATGTAATCATCCCCAGCATATTTTCCTAGGTGTAACTTACTGAGTTCTTACTATGTACTAGGCATTGTTCTAAATATTTTTCTAGCAATATCTCATTTAATGTCCATAACAATTCCATTTGGTTGTTGGTGGTGTTTTCTATATTTCTGATGAGAAAACTGAGGTTCAGAAAGAGAGAGCTACGTGAACAAGTTCACCCAGTTTCTAACCAGCAACATAGGTGCCAAATCCATGACTGTCCACACTGATTCAGAAAATGCCAAGCAGAAAAGAAATCCACCATGTCCTAATTAGATTGAGCAGTGAAGGAGAAACATCCTTCCTTGTTATCAAGACCATATCCTCCATGTAGTTGTAACACATAATGGATATTAAGCATCCGTCCTCTGTGTAAGTTCTGGTCCTTTCCATCTGTATGAAACTGAGCTAATTATCTTTACACCTTTGAAGTGATAGCCTGTAGATTTGAGGAACTAGCAACCCGTGGCTTGCTGTTTCGATCTCTGGGAATAAACACACACAGAAAATTCCAAGGATTGAATCCTACAACAGGTGTGGGGTTGAAGCCATGGATGTCTTATAAAAAGACATTTTAGATTTTTTTTTTAACATCTTTATTGGGGTATAATTGCTTTACAGTGGTGTGTTAGTTTCTGCTTTATAACAAAGTGAATCAGTTATACATATACATATGTTCCCATATCTCTTCCCTCTTGCGTCTCCCTCCCTCCCACCCTCCCTATCCCACCACTCTAGGTGGTCACAAAGCACCGAGCTGATCTCCCTGTGCCATGCGGCTGGGGCAAATACTACTCAAATGGTAAATTTTGGGGGAGGCTTTAGCAGTTTCCAAAGTGCGGGCTTTAAACAGTGATCATTTTGACACTTTTTCATCTTTATAATGAATCTTCTATAAAAAAGATTCCCATCAGAGAATCCCACCACTTGAGAGAAGAAAGAGGCCCAGAGACCATCAGTTGTACAGTCTTGTTCACAGATTAGGAAACTCGGGCCCAGGAAAAGCAAGAAACATACCTGGCTCCTCTGGAGCGGAGCTGGGGTTGGAATCCAGTGTATTCTCTTCTACCACGAGTATCTGTTTCATCCTCATAGTCCCTTCAGCTGGAATCTAAAGCATTTGAACATTGCATGTGACACATGTTGCAGATGAGAAGTCCCTGAGCTTTGGTGAACTCTCCCTGTCACTAGTTAGCTATGTGATCTTGGGCAGTGTTTTAATCTCTTAGAACCACAGTTTTCTCCTCTGCACGGTGCAGTTGATGGACTTGCTATCTGGAATCATTTTACTACCCTAACATGTGACTCTGTAATTTTAATCTAGTCGTGAATGAACTTCTGTTTTTCACAAAGCACATGATCTTCTTTTTCCTCATTAAGATTCTCTGCATTTCTAATGAAAAATGACTTTGGAACCAGAATTCCAAAGACAGACAAGCTCTAAGTAAAAGATAAGATAGACATTTTCAGATATGCAAGAACTCAAAAATTTATTTCCCTAGTTCCTAGTTTCAATAAGCAATTTGTGGCTATACTTCAGCGCACCAAGAAACTAAGATACATGTGGGCATCAAGAAGTGACAAGACAAATGCAGAAGCCCAGAAGGAGAACATCCTAAGGAGATAATTGGTCAGTTCATCAGAATTAGAACAGGAAGCCAGTGGACTCTGAGAAGGATGCCTTCACGAGAAAGAATGGAATGGATTCCAAGAAATATCAGGGAGCTAGATGATGCTAGGGACGTATTTTTTAAAAATTACGCGTGTATGTGTGTGTTTTATCTTTCAGCAAGAACAAAGAAAAATAATGAACACCAAGAGAAAGAAATTCATAAA
This sequence comes from Lipotes vexillifer, assembly GCF_000442215.2. Classification (NCBI taxonomy): domain Eukaryota; kingdom Metazoa; phylum Chordata; class Mammalia; order Artiodactyla; family Lipotidae; genus Lipotes; species Lipotes vexillifer. Next base: position 3,688,894 of record NW_006793703.1, read on the forward strand.
AACTAAATCGAAGAGTCTAAATGTGAAGGCACAGCGATCCTAAAAAAGTCAGAAAAGTGAAATTCTTTGATCCAGATGAAGGAACATTGACTTTCACTGGCATTGGGGTCAGGGTCTTGAGTGGTTTCAGGAAACAGTGTGATTGTCACACACTGTGACCCTCTGCAGTGCATACTAACATGCCAGGCTAATGAAACTCCATGCCCCTGCTTTCAACTCTTAGAATAAAATTGGACAACACATAGAACTTCTAATACTGGTACCAGACGGGGTATAAAAGTTTACATCTGTAAACAGGGAATATAGTTAACAGAAGTTGAGAAGGGGAAGAAGGGAGAAAAGATGGGAATGTGCTAAGATTCACACAAAATCTTGGTTGCCTCTGTGACCAGAGAGTGGCAGGAAGTGGAACTGAAGTGGGACAACACAGGAGACTGTAATGTTTTGTTAAGAAATAAAAGCTGGGTAGACAGTAACAGGCATTATTCCCAGCCTCATGTGAGCTGGTTATTGTTCCTCATCATCATTTTGGGTGGTTCTTTCTCCAGTCTCAGGCAGTTTCCTCACTAGCATACACTGATAAGTATTTTACTGACTAATTGGGTGGGGGGGGTCTCTGCAGATCTCTGGGGTTGTCTCTCTGTTCAGATCTCTCTCCTCTAATACTTGGCTCCAGAAGCTCTAGCTGCCTTGGTGTCCCAGGCGCTCAGCTCTGTCTCCCCAACTTAGGAAATCTGCCAGGCTCTCCCTCAATTTCCCCTCCCTGAGCTACTGCCAGGAAACTCTCTGAAGTCTGTAAAATGGAGAAATCATAGAGCTTATCTTATTTGATTCTCATCAATCAGGGATTATTGTCTTTTTTTGCCTGAGTTCCAGTGTCTTAGCAATTATTGCTTTATATACAGAATTTTTTTTTTATTCAGTTGGGAGAGTAAATCTGGCCTCTGTTAGTCCATCTTGAAAGCAGAAGTCATTTTTTAAAAACTTTCTGCTTTTATCAGAGTCTCTTAGTTTCTGCCTTCCCAGACAGCCAACTCTGCGCTTACCTCCCAATTTTGAAAATCTAACTTAACCCCCTAAAAGATAATATTCACACCAACTCCATGTAACAGCCAGTAACCAAAGAAAAGAAACTAATTGTAGTTCTAATTTTTATTCTGTACATTTCCACACAATTCACAATACAGGAAAAAGTGTCCAAAAAGTAACTGTAACTAGTCATTTCTTTTTCAGAGATTAGTTCAATCTCCCAAATTAATTCCATTGAAAATCTCTGTAGAGCAACACAGTGATCAAGATACTTTGTATAAATAGGAAATGCAAGAAAATTAGGGAAAAATACTTTATGACTTTGTTACAAAAAAACTCCATTCTTCCCCACCCCACCCTTCCCACCCACCCTCCCTCCATATCATATTATCTGGATCCTACTTTACCTGGAAATAAAACTTCATTGTCCTACTGCCACAGATGCTACTCTTTTTTTGGATTCCACCTGCCAGCTGGCAGCTTTGCAAAAGCATGGCTCTGGGATGTGATAGGGCAGAATCAGAAATCATGAAAGAGCCCTTTATAATGTGACTGCAACTCTTCCTACAGATATAGCCTTTGAGAGTGGACTACCCACAGCCAAGGGCACTCTGGATGCCCAGGAACTTTTTCCCACTCAGGAATCAAATTAAATGAAATATATTCATTCTTATGGAACTGAGATTGTCCTCTATTTCTTTACAGGAATGCTTTTCCTCATTTTCAATCAGCTGTAGTCCATATAATATGCAGATTCATGGCTGTCAACTTAATTATTGGTAATTTAAAAAAAAACAACAGCCTAGCTAAACTTTAACTGAGACTAATGTGGACCCTAACTTATCAAAGATGTGTTTTGCAAAATATTCTACTGTGCTAGAATATTTTGTCTATAAAATTTCCAAATCTCACTCCCCAGGATGGCAAGAACCCCACACTTCCCAGCCCACAATCAGGATGTTAGCAAGCATCAATCTAGGTTCCAGTTGCATTGGAAATTATACATGTCATCAAAGCCTCAGTCCAACCAATGGAGCGGGGGGGGCGCAGGGGATGAAAGATGTTACTGTTAATAAAACCCAAAAGGTTGGGAACCATTTGGATTCATTACACAAGGTGCAGTAAATATCAAAGCTAAACTCTATCTTAAAAGTTGATAAATCTCACCTATTTGAGAGAAATTACCCATAAATTTAAAACAAAATATAGGATAAACCAATTTATGGCTGTCATCTGTTTATTTTTACGATTTGTAAACATCTCCTATCTCTGTAATTCTTAAGAGGAAAGGTTATATAGTCTCAGAGTTTGTAAGGATTATGAAAAACTTCCTAAGTTGTCCTTATTTTTCTCAGATTTAATCATAGATCTGCATAAGTCTGTGGTCTAACCTCCTAATGAACACTTAGAGAAACTCCTTCAAAATCAAGCCAGTCCTTTGGAAAGCTCTACTAGAAAGTTCTTTCTATTAGCAGAGTCCTGTTTTACCCTAAATTCCAGACATAATCTAATCCTTCTAAGCAGCATGTGTTGAAAATTTCACAACTGATACTCCTTGAAGCCACTCTAAACAAGTTCACTTTTTTTCTGTATCTTCTGAATTTGCTTTTCATGAGGATCAAAGTTTGCTGAGGGGACATATTATTTATTTGTGGGTCACCATGGCAATTTAAGACTAAGAGCCTTATTATTGTATTACACTTGAGAATTTTTTCCCATTACTATTTTTTCTCACCTTCCCGAGAGAGAGGCAGGAGGGGCGGGGGACAAGGTGGGGTGGAGCAGTTCCCTGAATGAGACTCCAGGTATGGGTCCTCTTTTCAAGGCGATCTCAAGAATGACTCCCACCGCCACGCAGCCAACCTGAAATCTAGGAGCTCATGGAAGTAAGGGAAGGATGGCAATTAACACTAGTTCACAGGCAGAAACATCACAGAACATTAGTCTAGGGATATGAGGTTGAGCTCTTAATTCATGACAGTAAGTTCTAAAAATTGCCTCCATATTTTTTGTACCAGAAAATACAGGGATCTTCTGCCCCCTTCTCCAAGCCCCAGTCCCAACTGCACACCCCAAACAAAAAATGGGTAGCAAGTAGGAAACTGAACACTAGATCCTTTGTTTTCACTTCAGTTCCTGAACTTGTGACTGTTATGCCTTTGTAGAAACATATCTTATTCAGGAGATTTGGGAATTGGCAAACGGTGGTGGGTGTATGTGTGTGTAAGCAAAGCAGATTTCTTTTAGGGTCATGAAATACCGGCTTCTAAATGATCTGGCATATATTTACAATGTCTGCTGTTTTTACAAAAACGCTTTCATTGCATCTATACGGCAGGAACCTGAGAAAAGGGGCTCTGACTGAGTTCTGCCCCAGTCCAAAATCACAGAAATCGAAACCTGGAAAACATCACAGATGTCTTTTAGGCCAAGCAATTGCTTTAACGTGGTCCCTGATCTGGTTGTTCAATTTTCACTTACATACTAGAAGAAATACTCGCCGTGATAAATTCACTGTTGGAAAGCCCAATCCACTTTTCTGGATGTAGTGTTTAGGGAAAGTGAAACCCTTACCTAAGAAATAAAGCGCCTCCTCTCCATGTCTGTTGTGATCTGGTCTGTCCTTGTTTTATTCTGCAAACTGTCCGCCCTATCTCAGGCCTGTCCGTTCTTTCTACCTCAAGCGTGGCATCTTCCCATAGGTGCATTAGACCTCTACGTATGTGACTGTGTATGATGGATTTAGCCTTGTATACCCACCCCAAACTTCAAGCAATGGAATCTTGAATGGCAAGACCATTTCAACACTTTCTGGTGCAGCATTCTGAAATAATATTATTCCAATAGTGGCTTCCAAGGAGAGAAAATAATACCAACATTTTTAAATGCTGAGAATCACAAAGTAGAGAAGCCAGGAAGTCCCCTTCAGTGTTATTTCGTGAAATCCATCCTGGTACCAAAATATTTGCCCTTTTTTTCCCCGTGAAATACTTCCAAGCTGATAAGCCTCTGAGAGCAAAAATCCTAAATTTTTAACATCATATTCTCCCTCAGTCCTAACCAACCCACACTGTGGAATCTTAGGTAAATATTTTTTCAAGGATTCACCTTCTAAATGATGGAAAACTGAATGATGGATGTAAAATAGCATTGCAAGCAATGGTGGAAAATCACTTAGAAAACATCTATTGTAGTAGACACGTTAGTCGGTAATATCTAAAGATCTTAGTTGTGCTCTAGTTCTGCCACTTACTACATGAATCTGTGTTAGTTGAATTCATTGCTCTGAGATTCCATTTATTCATTTAAAATGCACTATCTGCATTATCCACCTCAGGGCTTTGTACTGAAGCTCAAAAGTGTCAAAAATGCATCAAAATGCTAAAGCAGTAACAGTCTAAAATTACCGAAATTGTTACTAATAAATTGTACAGATTTGAGTTGTTGAAATTATTTTTATTGAAGCCTATATGCACTAAATGATTGAGAAACAAGATAGGTTCAGTTGTTCCCATCACTAAAGTCTCCCATGTCAGATGCCATTTGGCTCAAAATACTGAAACTATGGAAAATGGGTAAAAACCAGAATCATCGCTTTCTTATTTCCATGGGTAAAAACCAGAATCATCGCTTTCTTATTTCCATGGGTAAACCCTCCCTTGTAATTATCATGCCAGTAGCAGAAGCCAAGGCACTTTCCCATGATTGCCTTTCACGTACATTTACTTGGACCCCAAATATATTTTAGGCAGAATTTTCTTCTGTGGTTATACCAGATTACATTTAATTCTAAGAATATCAAATCACAGCACTTTTTTGTATTGAATGGATGGTAAAACAGATTTGTAATAGGACTTTACTTAAGAATGTCTAAGAATATTCATTAAAATCCATAATGCTTCCAGAAGTATTTTGGAGTAACTTATACCTCTTAGTATGCTTTCTTTTCATTAGCTCTTAAATTCATGCTTAGTTTTAAGATTTTTAGATGATAACTAAATGTCATTCTCTTTAAAGACTCTGTTACAAAGTGATGTTTTAAAAGATTAAAAGTCAAGATTTTTATAAAATTTTAAAATGAAACCCTGCCATTCAACAAAGTCATTTTAAAAGAATGTTTAAAAACCTCCCAGAATCTAATCCAGCCCCCTCAGATTCATGTCCCGAGTCACAACGCCCCTCCAGGTGGTCATGCAGCCTCTGCTTAAATACTCCCCATGACTAAAAGTTTCTAATTCTGGGCCCACTCTGCTGTTTGACGATATTTATGCTTCACCTTTATATTCGGTCAAAATCCACTGCAAGTTTTGCCTCTTGTTCCTAGCTCTGTCCTTGAGAAATAGGATAAACAGTTTTGGCTCTCATTTTAGTAGTGTTTCTAAGTCTCATCTTAAAGTCTTGGTTTCAAATCCATCTTTTAAGAACAGTGCCAAGACCCGAAGGAAAAGCAAATGCGAACTATTTCTTCTTTCATATTCTCATTTCATAGAACTAAAATATGGCTATAGCTAAAGAACGATGGCACAACAAAAGCTGACCTGCAGGGCATGCTCCCCTAGTACCATGGGCTTCTCCTGTACAGAACTTATCAGATTGGAATTTGTATGTTCTCCTAGACTGAGCTTCTTGAGGTCAAGAGCTTTGTCTCTTGCGTTCATTCTTATATCCTTGGTATGGTGCCTGCATCAGAGTAAATGATAAACATATTTAAAAATAAATGATTAAATACATAATTGTATGATCAATTTTGTGACCAGATGATTGCAGGTGAAATGACTGAATGCATGTATCAGGAGACTCTAGAATCTGTCCACCATGACGATACCATTCAATATTCAAATCTCTGCTTTAAAATTTAGTAATGCTTCAACAGCATAAGAATTATTTTTTCTGCTTTTCTGCGGGGGACGAGTTCAGTAACTCTTGGTGTCCTGGGCAAGCACATTGTCAGGAGCACTATTCCTTGCTTAGTTTCTATTTTTAGGTTTCTTACTAAACTGTGGGGAGATGGTCTAGAATCCACAGACGGCCAGTGGGGGTATAATGTGCATATAATCCAGTCACCCAGGTGACTTCGTGGAGTGCACTGTTTACATCGCTGGGTGTGGAAGCATCTGCTATGATTGGGGACTTTTGTGGTGTGACTATGACAGAAATTTGCTAAATCGATCTGGGAGATTACTTCTCAGAATAAGGCCTATTGTAAATATACAAGATGATCAAGGTCAGTGGAAGTCTATTTGTCCTTCAGGAAAAAGGGATACTTGTCCCAGAGAGTAATTTCATTTTGATCCATTTTGAGCATAACATTTGGGGGAGAAGGGCAACTGTATTTCAGAGTCATTGAAGGTAGTGGCAGAAAGTCCAGGAGCAGGACAATTGCCATGGCCAGACAATCAGAGGGACTAGCTATGGGGTGATGACCAGGACACAGAAAAGGGCTGGAGCCAAAGTCAGTCTGAGAGGCTGGGCAGAGGAAAAACCATAGGACTTACAAAAATCAGCTGAATGTGGCATTTAGAGAATAAGAAATTTGAGATATTCAGAGATGGTTCTACTAAGACCTGGGCAGAAGCTATTTTACACTAAATAAATGTTAATTAGAAAACTCTCTAATGGATGTTCTACTTTTTCCCCCTAAAATGAAAATAATCCATTTAAGTAGAGCAATTAGTAGTTTTATTGGATGGTTATGACAAGCCAGTTTGACAACCATCTATTTTATTTTTAAATAGCATAACTGCATAGAATATCATGCTGTTCTCAGTGATTTCATTAGCTACTCCTACTAGAAGGAAGCCTAGCTACTCAGACAACACCCATATCCAAGTTACTATGCCTTTTCGCGGTAGCTTACCAGAATTAGATATCATTAGGCAGCCTACTGAGTGAATCCTGTAACTCAGCCTTGTAAAGGGGTATAAGCATCACAGAGGAAGAAACTCTCCACTTGAGATCCACAAATAGCATAAACAAGTCTCTGGGCTCAGGTAGGTTTCATGCTTCATGTAAGGTAACAAAAACGATTACAAGACCTCTTGGCCATAGATTTTATGACACAGGCAAGAGCAAATGCCATGTGCAATTGGAGTGCTCCAGTAATAGAACTAAGCTTAGTAATAGTAAAAATAACAAGGAATAAATGAAAAATTTCTGTTACCTTATCTTTGCCTGTTGGTGTTAACTACACAGGCACAGATGACTAGTATGCTTCTAAAATGTTTTTTTAAACCTATGCAATATATGTGTGTATAGGACATATACACATACATGTATACAAATAAATGCATTCCTATATGTGTATTGGGGCTTGTATATGCACAGAGTGTTTCTGACATAACATACAAGCAACAGTGTTTATCAGTATTCCTGC
>NW_006793703.1:3696353-3702144 GCF_000442215.2 Lipotes vexillifer
TTCCTGCTGTTTATCTCTGGGGGGCAGGACAGAGGACACTACACCAGCAGAGAGGAACAGCTTGACTTTGCATGTGATACTCTTCTGTGGTATTAGAACTTCTTATAAAAAGCACGTTCTACTTTTATAATTAAAAACTCTAAGCATTTAAAATAAAATTGACATGTAAAAAAATAAAACTGCTGCACCCACATTTTCTGAGACATGGATATTGTGAGGAGTCTAGTCAATAAATTCCAGAAATCCTTTAGGCAAAGAAACTGTTACTAGGTCTAAATGAAAACTACCTACTTGTTGAGTATGTCTCAATGCAAACGGATCTGCCTACGCACTAAGGCCAGCTAGGATGGAAGGATGGGGAACAACGGGTAACGTGAGGCTTTCCAGCATCTGTCACTAGTTTCATGGCTGTGTACTTGCCAGCTAAATTCTCTGTTTCAGAAATTGCATTCATTTTAGGTCATAACCTCTACAGAGGTAACCAAAACTCTCCAAGTGAAATTCCCGGCTGTGGTGTTTATTTCATTCCTGGCTTCTGTTCTTTATCAAGTCCTTGAATGTGATAAAGCATAGCTCAACTGGGTTCTTTTTCATTAAATGTGTAGTACTGGAATTACACATTTGGGCTTCACAGATGACTGCCTTTAAGGTTATGTAATGTTGGCTTTTAATAACTCTCCATTTCTCATGCCTCTATCAATCAGTCTAATCTAAAAATGGAATCCCAGAGCAGGCAGTGCCACGACAAGGAAGGCTCTTCTGAGCCAAACACAGAGGATTGGCAGCTAAGCTAGCTACTCTTGGCAGTACCATCTCAGTTGGTTTTGTAGAAAATTGTATTTCTATAGGTATATAGTTTTATGTCTTTTAAAGTAATGTGGATTTTCAGACCAGGGCCAGACTATTGCTTCTATACTTCCTGATGGCCCATTAGAGGGGATACTACCTACCCTAAGCTGAGTTGGAAACTCCTGAGCACATCCTCTTTGTTCTTTCTAAAGCCCAGGACTGTCACATGCAGTGGCCAATTTTTTAAAAAAAGCTACAGGAGGTAGATTTAATGTTGAAGCCATTAAATAGGTCACTGTTCTGATCATTTTAGATGCTTTTTTTTTTTTTTTTTTGGTAAAACCTAAATTCTCTGGGTGTTTGCCTTGGTCCTATGTCATTACCCATCAATAACATAGGACATTAACGTCTTTCTTTTTTTGCTTTGGAACAATTTCCAGATGCACCGGGACCCCTACAGTAGTCATTACCTCATCTATTTCCATATCAAGGATTTACGTATGACTTCAGTTGGAGCTATTTGAATTGGCCCATAGCCACCTGTACCCTCAATTTTCTCTGGGCCGCTTTGAAGCATCACAGAGAAATATGAGATGGTAGTTGGTGAAAGCAGAGTCCTTCATCCCAGCAATGGCAGCTGGTAACTGGCTGCATAGCCAAATGCTTGGCTCAATCTAGGGAATGGAAGGCACCATTCAAAGCCAGATTCCAATCTGTCATAAGGATTATATTTCTGTCATCACAACATCTCCTTGACAGTCCCACCAACTGGAAAACTCCCAGCAGAAGCCCAGTGGTCAAATTCTCCTGGAGCTTTTTTTTTTTCTCCTAGCTTCTGGAAATAATCTACTCCAGTCCCTTTTGCCCTCACCAGAAAACCCAAAACATAGTTCCATTTCTAAGACTGATGTATAGAAATAGATTACTCACAACCAACCCATTCTCCCACAGCTGGAAATAATGCCAACAATTTGATTTTGAAACAACTAAGGACAGACTTAGACCCCATCCACTGAGAGGCTATTCCAACCTAATACAGTATATATCATCTTTGTACTTTCAAAATGATACGTGACCAAAAGTGGAGTGGTTCAGACAAGCAAGGCATCACCACTGGAGCTTTAAATTAAATGTAGAGAGACTGTCATTTATGTTTACATGCAGAAACACTAGGGAAACACTTCGTTTATGTCTAAGAGCTAAATGGAAGAAAGCTCAGAAGACATCGGTTTAGTTTAAAGCAAAAAGGTCACCCACTTTCACTTTTGCCTTACACCCAAGTCAAGTGGCTATTTTCAGTGAAAGAAGACTTTTTCTCCTGATACTTTAGTTATCCTAGAGTCCCTAATAGAGGTGCCTGTAAGTACCAATGATTCGAAGCTGTAATTCTACTGCCAGCAAGATGTTCCTGGCTAGACTCCCACAGTATGCACTAAGAACATTCTGGTAGGGGAAACAGAAAAAAGAATATATTTGACCACCCTGTATCTGAGATATGGGGCTATAGTGCTATCAGGTATGACCTTGGAACCTGACAAGTAGTAGGTGAGGGCATCCATCAGAAAGATCCAGGCATCTCGGAAACCTGGCAGTGGAACTCATAAAACAAGGCTTTGTCCTTGGGACAAGGCTTACTTGGGGTAATGAAACCCAAAACCTTAGAAGGAAAACCTAAAATGGGCCCCCTCTCACCACTGTACCTGAATCTTTTAGCCTCTGTGCAACATTCCAACGACTGTTTTCTTGCTTAAGTGAGTTATTTTGACATATGTTGCTACTTTTGCTTTTGCTGTTTTATTTCCAGTCGATTAGCCTGCTTTCTATTATCAGTCAAAAAAGCCTAAAAGTAAACGCTGTCGTAGCGCTCCATTTCCTGTAACCACAGTTCCCACACATGGTTTTCTGCTCTGCAATTTCAGCAGCACTTAAAATTGAGTGGTTCTGCAAACTAGCTGTGGGCCTTTGTTGAATCCATTGCTCATCTCTATTGCAGCAAAAGGCAAAGATGGCTACATGTAGGCAGTACGGAGCTGGACCAACAGCCCAAGCTGAACCGGTCCTCCGTGGCTATCGGCAACAGCCCTGCCACCTGGGTTGACCCCTGGGTCCCCTCTCTGAGGTACCTCTGAGCCCAGACAACTTCCATGCCACCTTGCCATGCCTCAGAGATATTGCACACAAGCTGTCATTATTTCTGTGGCACTCCCCAGCTCCTGTATAACGAAAAGGGATTAAGGAGGGAGAGGAGACATGCAAAGGTCACTAAGTAGTCTCGGTATGTTTAGTCTTGGAAATGGAAGTGGTCTGACGGTTATATTTTTGCAGGACAGCCAGAGGGTTTGAAAAGACCTTCAGAGTCTTCTGGTCTCCAAAGGCTGAATGTAAGGAGAACCGATCATATCATATTTTTTAAATTGATGGGTCATTACAGGAGAATTGTGCGGTACAGGGGAAAGGTGAATGCATGGGGGGCGGAGGGAGCAGTGCCATTTATACAAACGTCCTTGAATCTTTAAAATAAATTATACAGGTGAACACAGAAGTTCATGCTACTTGCTGGAAGCAATAAGGATCGAATTTTGTGGAATTTGTATTCCACAAAATCTCCAGGTATCCTGCCTCGTCCTCAGTGGGCTATCATGTTCTGTTGTACATCTTGGTAGCCCTTGAAACTGGTGGCATGGTCTCAGATAGATTCTTGCAGGAAAGAGACAGATTTATGGATTCCATCAGCTTCTTCCAGGGGAGCTGCCCAATCACCAGGAGGGCACAGGTGATATGCTCGTTCAGATTCTCTCAGCCTGTCTACCAGGGTCAAACAGCAGTTTCCAGGTCCTCATGGCCAATGATCTTATAGTTCTGGCGGCTTTCTAGGTAGGCTGCCAAATCCGGGTCCCCGGCCTGCTGTGCTCTCTCTTGAGGTGTCTTACCCTGTAGGTAACAGTGAAAAGGAAAGAGACAAAAACACTTGGGATAAGATTTTTTTTAAAAAAAATCATAGAAACAGAGCTACTCAAAGATGACTTGCTAAAAAGGATCTTTCTTTCCACGTTTGCTGTTTTAGAATTGATGAGACACTTTCAGATCTATTATTTGACAGATACATCTCATCAAACATGTGAGAGTTCAAGAGAGACGATCACTTTTCAGAGGTGGGGTTCCATCAAAGGAAAGGGAGGCTCACAGAGTAACTAGGTACACAGCAGTGAACTGCGTGGCACAGTGAGTTTGGGAACCCAGATCCTTTCCGGAAGGGGGACAGAAATCACTGAACAGAAAAGCAGGGAAACAGGCATTCTGATTTCTAGTTTGGAACTCTTTCTGTTACACTAAACCCTGGGAAGTAACAAGCAGAAACAAAGAGGAAGGGATGGTCAGAAACAATCTAAAGGGGTTTCTTTGTTGGTTTCGAAGTCTTCAGTTAGGTTCTTCCCAATTTAAAACTGTCTTATCTCTCCAAAAAGCAAGTTAATTTCTGACAGTAAAAGTGATGGGTGTTGATTAAAGCAAGAGGGAGGAGATATGGGGATATATGTATACGTATAGCTGATTCACTTTGTTATAAAGCAGAAACTAACACACCATTGTAAAGCAATTATACTCCAATAAAGATGTTTAAAAAAAAAAAAGTACCAGAAAAAAAAAAAAAAAGAATATTGGGAAAGTAGAAAAGCAGAAGAAAATAAAAATCACCAGTAATTCCACTATACTAAGATAACTGCTGTTAACCTTCCATGAGTAACTATTTTATCTTTTTTCTATAGTTCTACACATAATTATTTTTATGAAAATAAAACCATACTTTGTTTGTTTACATACTGTTAGGTAATGTGCTTTGGCACTTAATAATATATCAAACCTTTCTACGTCATGAAATGTTCTTCTGCATCATTTTAAATGATTGTTTAACTTTTTGCAGTCTATTATGTTATATGTATATTTATTTACACAATATTTTTGAAATAAGGCCAATGAACAGCAGTTAGCAGTAAAAGGAGGAAAGGTCTCCATTCTTTTGAATGTTTACAGACATTACTTCACACTCCTTGACGCTTCTAATTTTTGTTCAATGATATCTATTTTAAAATATTAAGTTTTTTAAAACAAATTTTTATTGGAGTATAGTTGATTTACAATGTGTTTCTGCTGTACAGCAAAGTGAATCGGTTATACGTATACATATGTATCCACTCTTTTTTAGATTCTATTCCCATACAGGTTACTACAGACTACTGACTAGAATTCCCTGTGCTAAACAGTAGGTCCTGATTAGTTATCTATTTTATACCTAGTAGTGTGTGTATGTCAATCCCAATCTCCCAATTTATCCCTCCCTTTTCTCCTTGGTAACCATAAGTTTGTTTTTACATCTATGACTCTATTTCTGTTTTGTAAATAGGTTCATTTGTACCATTTTTTTAGATTCCACATATAAATGATATCATGTGATATTTGTCTTTCTGCGTTTGACTTACTTCACTCAGTATGACAATCTCTAGGTCGATCCATGTTGCTGCAAATGGCATTATTTCGTTCTTTTTTATGGCTGAGTAATATTCCATTGTATATATGTACAAAATGGTATTGAGTTCTAAGGAAAGGGTAGAGGCATGATCATTGCACCAAAGTAATAGCTCCATGTATAAAAATGCACACAAGCGTTACAAAAATTATCAAACACTTCTCAGCCTCCATCTCATCTATTGCAATGGGTGGTATCAAACTCTGTTAAGGCTGATCCTAGTAGCCTACAAGGGGATATGGAGTAGAAGATAGAAAGGAAGTAACAATGGCTCTAGACTCTTTCTAAAATTTTACTTATTTAGTTGGGATTTAATTTAACCATAGCTTCAAGTTCCTATAATAATTTTATTCAACTCGGTTACAGTATTTGTAGATTATCTTGTCTTCAATGTTAATGAGGTTGGGATTCCCAATTTCCAAATATTCAGAGAGCTGGACTGGGGTGGGCCTCTGATTTTTTTTTTTTTTTTTTTTTTTT
>NW_006793703.1:3702154-3703037 GCF_000442215.2 Lipotes vexillifer
TCTCACCGCTGCGGCCCCTCCCGTTGCGGAGCACAGGCTCCGGACGCGCAGGCCCAGCGGCCACGGCTCATGGGCCCAGCCGCTCCGCAGCACGCGGGATCCTCCCGGACCGGGGCACGAACCCGCGTCCCCTGCATCGGCAGGTGGACTCCCAACCACTGCGCCACCAGGGAAGTCCTGAGTTGATTTTTAAGGATCCATTCCCTATTAAGAGAAATTCTCAAAATATTGCTTCTCTTCAAAAATTTCCAGAAGAAGAGCCAGTCATAATTATCATATTCAGCTTTCACCTAGCAAAAAATTATGGAATGGGAAAATTATAGGATCCCTGAAAAGGATGACGCTCTATTACGTCATAAGGTAGGATCTATAAAACAAAATGTTGGGTGAAAGTTTAGCATGTACAGTATGACTTTACCTACTTGAAGAAAATGAGAAAAGTAGACATACCCACATACGGGGAGATATCATTAAAGTTTTAATGGCATATAGGTCTAGATTGTGGGATTTCTAGTAATTTTTACTTAAAAAAATTTTGTTTTTTGCATTGCTAGAGTTTTCTATGTGAGAATGCGCTATATTTATCATAAAAGTAATAAAACTTTTTGCATTTGGAAAAGAGCACATACATATGTAACACAAAATAGAAAGAAAGGAATCTCAAGGAACATTGAGGCCATTTATTTGATTCAGAAACTTAGATCTGGGCTTCCCTGGTGGCACAGCGGTTGAGAGTCCGCCTGCCGATGCTGGGGACACGGGTTCGTGCCCCGGTCCGGGAAGATCCCACGTGCCGCAGAGCGGCTGGGCCCGTGAGCCGTGGCCGCTGAGCCTGCGCGTCCGGAGCCTGTGCTCCGCAATGGGAGAGGCCACAACAGTGAGA
>NW_006793703.1:3704171-3734795 GCF_000442215.2 Lipotes vexillifer
GAGCGCGGCCCGCGTTCCTGCTCCGGCGCTCGGGGCTCCGCCTGGCCGATCCGCAGGGCCGCGTGGGCCCGGGGTTGCCGCGGGGCCTTTGAAACCAGTGCCGGCATCCTGAGGGATGGTGGGTGCTTTTCTCAGATCTGTTTACATCCTGGAGAAATGCGGGGACTATGGGGGTAATGAGGAAGGCTTTGGTGAAAGATTGCCGGCCCCCCTCCCACAAAAAAAAAAAAAAAAAAAAAGAGCCATCTGCTCTGGGGCCGGGTTTCCTGGCCAGTCTTTTATTCGTCCCTCTATTTCATCTTGTTCCTCCCTTCTCTTTTATCACCTGAGTTGAGACCAGTCTCTGTGTGGTAAACAGGCAATGGCCCTGCTGTGTCTGAGCGGCCCCAGCAAGGAAGGCCAAGTCCACCTCGGATCATGGCCTCAGCTGGTCCTACCTCCATGGGTTGTGTTTCTCAATCAGGTTACGCATCAAAGCACCTAAGTGCAAATATCATCTGGGACGAATATCACAGTGAATAATTATCTGCCATTTGGAATCCTACACCCAGTTAGCTAACCAGATAGGTAACAGACCAGCTAGAAACCAGGGCCCAGCTTAATGAATTTGATAGCCTAGTGCTATCAGAATTAAGGCAGCCAGGGACCTCAGTCAGAGAGCAAGGATCTGGTGGGTCGCAAGGAAAGTGGAAAATCTAGCAATGCACCCGGCTCAGAACTGGCTCAGAAAGGAAAGAAAGGTCCACATGTCACAATGTACACTGCAGTTGGAGGAGACCCTAGGGTGAAGACTGCATGTAAGTAGGGGCTCATCACTTAAATGAATCTAATGGGGCTGAAGTCATCAGTAGGCTTCGAAGTAATTTGTCTCTGTTTCTTGGCTACATTCACTGACCCCAAACTTAGGTTATTCAGTACCCACTTCATGAAATCCTCATCTCAATATTAAAATTCTTCTCTGTAACCTTCTACAGTTAAGTGGCTCGTCCTTTCTTGGAGCCTACCCAGGGTGCTTTAAAACTCTCAGAGCTGACCGTGATCAGGACCTCAGATCATCACAGAGAAGTCCTCCATGGGGTTGACCTTCTGTATGAACTCTGCTCTCTGCCCATCTCTTTCCCATGGGCTGCAGTTCTCGGTCAACAGCACTAAGCTTCAGCTCCTCCTTTACTCCAGCTTTAACCCTTTCCTTGGGTGCTCTCTGTAAACCGGAACAATTCATGGTGCAGCCTGATCTCCCATCCTGGGAGTGACTGGTCATCACTTTGGCACCCATATATGGGGCCACATAAATCATGGGTTTTAAGCTATTCTGGATTAAGTAGCTGAAGGAGAAATTCCAAAGGGGCTTCTCGGTAGCCAGGCCAATATCTTTTGCACCTGGTCCCGACCCTTCTAGTGCTTTGCACCTCACCCTCTCCACACTTGGCTGCTGGCAGCCAGCAGAAGGAGAAGCCCAAAGTCCAAAGGTCAACACGTTCAGAGGTCTGTAAGTCCCTTAGGCAAGCACACACCCTCCCTTTGTGCTTATACATTTAAACTGCAGTGTCTCTAAATGAAACACTTCATTTTTTCCTCCTTTTTCCAAAGCCCCAGGCACTTCCATAAGTACAGAAAGGATGCCTTTGCTACGGGCACAAGTGAAGGCAGTGGTGCCAGAGATCTTGCTCCGTGGGAGGATGCTTGCACTCACTCATCAAGTTACCTTGGAGTCCGTCTTTCTCAGAGACGCTCCTGCGTCCACCAGAAGCTGGCACACAGCCCGGTTCCGCTGGCAAGCTGCCTTGTGCAGTGCGGTCTCACCCCTAAATCAAAGATGAAATGAGAAAAGGGTTGGAGGCGGGAGTGGGAGTAGGGTAGAGGCAGCAGGGAGGGAAGTGAGGGTAGCATCCCCCCCGCTGCTGCCCATGCTCTGTGCCCCTCGGCCGCTTCCCCTATCATCTGTGGGTGAGACCACGGCTGCAGGGCATGGCCAGGGGAGGTAGGTGAGGGGCTTAGTCATCCACCAACCCTAATATCTGACCCCAGCCTCTTTTTCAAACAGTGTTGGCTGGTCAAGTAGGCTGAGTGATTTTGTTTTAAGCGACTACTGTCTGATTTAAGTAATACCCAATGGCCCTATGAAATAGACTGCTGGGTGTAGATGTGTCTGAACAGTGTGGAGCCACTCTCTCTGTGTAGACATGTGGGCAGGGCAGGAGCAACCTAGATGGCGCACACACAGGAGCAGCGATGGAGGACCACAGCACAGTGCTTGGTAGACCATCTGGCCCCCGGAGGAGTATCTCCTGGGACCCCAACTTCAAAGACCCAGGAGATACCCACTCTGCTCTACCTGCTGATTCCTGGTGAGTGGCAGGTGGCAGGAGGGGGACAGCCACAGAAGATACCTGGGAGGGGTGGTAAGACTCTGGGAGGGTTCCGCAACCAGAGCTGCCCCACTGGGCAGCAGGTCAGCCATCAGTATGGGGAACAGTCAAGGCAAAGTGGCTATTTCCCCCACCCCCCCAGGCAGTACAGGGAGGAGGACATTCCCATTCTGAGTCTGAAATTGAAAAGACACTTAATGCCAAAGTGTTTATGGAAAATCAAATGCAGTCCTTAGAGAGGCAAACTGGGGTGAGTGATAACCTTGCCAATGGGATTTGCGGTACGTGGACAAACTCTATGTAGCAATGGACAATTTCTCCCTTGTCAGTAACTCCTGGTTAAATCCTTCTCACTTGTCCTCCTCCATCTCTCCTTAGCCCCTCCCCACACTCCACCCTGCCCATTCTTTATCCCTTTTCAAATTTCACTGACATTCTTTAGAGGCTCAACATGGCTTCCAGGGTTAAATGCTTAGCTTTTCTTTGTTTCTGTTTGGGGAATAGTAGCTATTTTGCCTCCTGGGAATGAGAAAGTTGAAAAGAAACATCATCAGTCGGGCAACCATCCACAGAGCTGGTGACTTTCTCAACCAGTGTTTCTCTTCTGAAGCACAAAACATGGAAATGGTTGGAGGTACTATGTTCTTGGTTCTCCAGTGGTTGTATAACGTGTCCCATCTAGACTCAGCACAGAGAAATTGTTTCACTATACAAAAAGGATGCCTTAGGGCATTGGGGCTTACTTTTCTTACAAAGCTCAGTTGAGGGAGCGTAAATGTGATGGGTAATTAAGAGGTAAGTGCATTAATTTAGACTTCTCTGTAGTTCAAGGTGCATCAAAGCAGAAGTACCTCACTTGAAGGAAGTTCTAAATGATGACCAGCAACAGCTACATGTGCAATCATCATGACAGGTGCCGTCTATTTTTATTGTGTATTCTTTGATTTAGAAGATTAGCCCTGCACAGTTATAAATACATCTGAAAGTAGACACTTTTTATCACTGACATTACAGTTATCAATTGTATGCCCTAGAGGCTGCATTCTTTTCCTAGATACATTCTCAAGAAGATAATCTAGACCACATAATGTAAGGCAACACTCACGTTTCGCTGTCTGCCATATCCAATAACTCAGAAGGTCCTAAAGAAGAGGAAAGCAAGATGTCCATCAAAAATAGTTCAAAAACTAACCATTAACAAAAAATTATAGTCACAGAATTAAAATGCCTTGGGAAGCTGAATAAGAAAGAGTATTTGGTGACAGGGATAATAAGACCACCTCCCTTCCAAAAGAGAAAGGATCCCTCTACCTCCCCCTCATCAATCTCTCAATCATCACCAGGCAATATGTACAGAATGGGAGATAAAAAATAATGATATGGCCTCTGCCTTCAAGAAGCTTTCAAACAAGTTGAAGAATAGAATAAATGAAAAATAATTAAGTGGCTACCTAGGTGGGGGAAGGGAGAATCAGATGGACTTTAAAGACCATTTTTCATTCTCCAGCCGCAGGTTGTTTGGGATGTAATCTTATGTAGTATAGCATTAAAGCTATGAGAGACCATATTATTAAGTGTCCCTTTCTCTGACATAACACAGCAAATTACACTAAGTCAAGATCTTATCCAGTCCAATCTCTTTATTTTAGAAATGGGGTAAAATTCTATTTTTCATGAGATTTCCCTTCCAAAATCTGGAAGAAATGTCATATATAAACATCAAATGATTATAGATCCTTCATCAGGAATTAAAATGTTCTGTGCTTGCAAATTCACAATTTCTCATTTGTTCACTAAATTATTCATTCAACCTGCAAACACTGCTTGGAATGTTCACCTTTCCCCCCAACGTTTCACACAATTCCTTACCTGCAGGTATCAGCTGACACACATTTTCTCCACAAAGCCCTCTATCTCCCCACTCCTAATACTGCATTAAATGTCATTCCTTTGTGTTACCTCACTTTGTGTACTAAGCCCATTTCCTAAAATGGTGGGGGGTGGGGGTAATAATAATTAATCATCCAAATTGAGACTATCTCTGACAAGTAGGTATATATGATCACCTTACCAATCATGACACTTGTCAAGCCATGTTAAAATCACCTGCTGACTTGTCTCTCTCCACAACTAGACTCTGGAAAACCCCTTGAAGTTGTGGCCAATGTCTTGTCCACCGTGTCCTTCCTTGGTGACTGGCATGGAGCCTGGTGCCAAGCAGAGGCTTAAATGTCTGGTTGAATTAATGAATAAATGTGTTTGGAAGGGTCAAACACAGCTCTAGGTATTGAGCACTGTAAACTTTAGAAGTATGATCCTGGTGATTTGCTCTCCATATGGGCAGATATCATTATCATTGAGCATTTATTTATGTAACTACTTACTACATAATTAGAAGAAAGAAAGTCCTAACCTCATCTTCCCTAACTATGAAAGTCAGTGGTCAGACACTGATGAAAGAAACTGAAGATGACATGAACAGATGGAAAGAGACACCATGTTCTTGGATTGGAAGAATCAATATTGTTAAAATGACTGTACTACCCAAGGCAATCTACAGATTCAATGCAATCCCTATCAAATTACCAATGGCATTTTTCACGGAACTAGAACAAAAATTTTACAGTTTGTATGGAAAGAAAAAAGACTCCGAATAGCCAAAGCTATTTTGAGAAAGAAGAACATAACTGGAGGAATCAGGCTCCCTGACTTCAGACTATACTACCAAGCTACAGTAATCAAAACACTTTAGTACTGGCACAAAAACAGACATATAGTTCAATGGCACAGGATAGAAAGCCCAGAAATAAACCCACGCACCTATGGCCAATTAATCTACCACAAAGGAGGCAAGAATATACAATGGAGAAAAGAATCTCTTCAATAAGAGGTGCTGGGAAAACTGGACAGCTACATGTAAAAGCTTGAAATTAGAACATTCTCTAATACCATATACAAAAATAAACTCAAAATGGATCAAAGACCTAAATGTAAGAACAGATACTATAAAACTCCTAAGGGAAACATAGGCAGAACACTCTTTGACATAAATTTCAGCAATATCTTTTTGCATCTGTCTCCTAGAGTAATGGAAATAAAAACAAAAACAAATGGCCCTAATTAAACTTAAATGCTTTTGTACAGCAAAGGAAACCATGAACAAAATGAAAAGACAACCTCCAGAATGGGAGAAAATATTTGCAAACAATGAGACCGACAGGGGATTAATTTCCAAAATACACAAATAACTCATACAGCTCAAATCAAAAAACCCAATCAAAAAATTGCAGAAGATATAAACAAACATTTCTCCAAAGACAACAAATGGCCAACAAGCACATGAAAAAATGTTCAACGTCGCTAATCCGGAACACAGGCTCCGGACACACAGGCTTAGCGGCCATGGCTCACGGGCCCAGGCACTCTGCGGCATGTGGGATCTTCCCGGACCGGGGCACAAACCCGTGTCCCCTGCGTCGGCAGGCGGACTCCCAACCACTGCGCCACTAGGGAAGCCTGGAGTTTTTGTTTTTTTTTTTTTTTTTTTTTGGAGGTTCCTTAAAAAACTAAAAGTAGAGCTACCATGTGATCCCGCAACCCCACTCCTGGGCATGTATCCAGAGAAAACCATAATTTGAAAAAATACATGCACCCCAGTATTGTACTATTTACAATAATCAAGACATGGAAGCATTCTAAATGTCCATCGAGAGATGAATGGATAAAGAAGATATGGTACATATATACAATGGAATGCTACTCAGCCATACAAAAGGATGAAAGAATGCCATTGGCAGCAACAGGGATGGACTTAGCGATTAAGTGAAGTCAGACAGAGAAAGACAAATATCATATGATATCACTTATATGTGTAATCTAAAAAGAAAGATACAAATGAACTTATTTATAAAACAGAAACAGACTCAGAGATATAGAAAACAAGCTTATGGTTACCAAAGGGGAACGGGGTGGGAGGGATAAATTAGGAATTTGGGAGTAACCTATACATGCTGCTGTATATAAAACAGGTAAACAACAAGGACCTACTGTATAGCACAGGGAACTACACTCAGTATTTTGTAATAACCTATATGGAAAAAGAATCTGAAAAAGAATATACATACATACATATATATATATATATATATATATATATATATATATATATATGTATGTATGTATAACTGAATCACTTTGCTGTACACCTGAAACTAGCACAAAGTTGTAAATCAACTAAATTTTAATAAAAAATAAAGAGAAAAAGGAAAATGTTCTGTGTACTGAACATCAAAAAAAAGAATGAAATGTCATTTGCAGCAACATGAATGGACGGAGATGATTATACTAAGTGAAGTAAGTCAGACAGAGAAAGACGAACATCATATGATATTGCTTATACATGGAATCTAAAAAAAAAAGAAAAGATACAAAGGAACCTATTTACAGAATAGAAATAGACCCACAGACACAGAAAACAAACTTACGGTTACCAAAGGGGAAAGGGGACAGGGAGGGATCAATTAGGAGTTTGGTATTAACATATATATATACTACTATATATAAAAAAGATAACAAAGAAGGATCTACTGTATAGCACAAGGAACTCTACTCAATATTTTGTAATATTGAAAAAGAACATATAGAGAGAGATATATAGATATATATCTGAATCACTGTGCTGTATACCTAAAACTAACACAATATTGTAAATCAACTATATTTCAATTAAAAAAAAAAGTCATTGGGTCAAGGAGAAAGGGGACTTTCACAATCCTCCTGGTCATCCAGGAGCTAAATCGCCAACTGTACCTCCTCTCTTTCCCATCTACTGGTCATCAAGGCTGGGTGAATCTTCTCTTGCACTGTCTGTCCTATTTGTTGCTCCTACGTGTCCTATTTGACAAATAAGCTTCCTAAAAGGTCTCTGTCAGGAACATATTAGCATGCAGGACTGTTACTAAGAAAACATAAAGAAGATCTTGCAACATCCAGATTTCCAGGTTTTAAATTCAACATATGTCCTGTGTCTCCCCAGGTATTTCAACATTGAAGTTCACAGTCTTTCACTTGGAACTACCCTTCCTCAATATGTTCTCAAGGCTCCATTTTTTTTTGCATAAGCTAAACTGGTAGCTGCACAATCACCCAAATATTTCTCAGGCTCTCCCAGCTGTGAGAGCTTGCTCTCTCCAATCTTGCTACCCAGAGAGGGATTTTCTACCCACACACCTAAATCTTACACATCCTTTAAAGACCAGTCTGTGAAAAGGTCCTCTGAAAAGGCCACCTTTAACAGATGGAATCAACCTGTCTTCTCTTTGACAGAAGGAATCAATCAACAGAAGAACTCCCATAATGCTTATTGGAGTCTATCCTTGTACCATGTGTTTGCTTTTCAAATGTATGCCTCGTCTCCTTAAATAAATTATTCTACATCTTTTAAATGTAAGAACACTTGGATTCTTTTTCATATCCTTCTAGTGTGTTCCCTATTTTACAGGTTCAACGAGGACTCAATTCATTCATTTTTGTTCCTCAGTCCTGTGATTCTAAGGAAACATGAATGATAATCCACCCCCTCCCCGCCCTGTACCCCCTGAAGTGCCAAGCAGTCCAGCACAGTGATTAAGAGTGAGGGTTCTGGAGCTGAACCTCCTTGGTTTCAAATCCCAGCTGTATCTTCCACTCACTAGATCTTGGGCAAGTTCATTTTATTTCTCAGCCCCTTGACTGTCACACATGTAAATCAGGATTAATAATAATAATATTTATCTCGCAGGTTTGTTATGAGGTTTCATAAGTTAATACAAAAAAATGTGCTTAAAACAGTAGCTGGGACACTACATGAAATGCCTAAAGTTTAGGTATAATTAAGTGTCCTACTCCCTGACATAACACAGCAGGTTACACTAAGTCAAGATACTGGAATATCAATGAGGGAAGGAGATATAAAAGGGTGCCCTGGCTCCCACTTACATTTGAAGTAAGTATTGACTCCAATTCTGTGTCCTGAGAATCAGTCCTCCAGGCCTATTCAATGGCTGATGAGGCATCCTCCACAAGGTCAGGAGCAAGAAGGCTTACAGTGCCCAGTGGTCCTTTTAGAAACTCCTTCAGCAAAGCCATTCGTTTTGAAAGGAATTCCATGAACACAGATCAGCCCGGCCTCACCAGTGTCTGTTCCCATTGTTACTGATAATTGTGTAACTGAGCAGGACCTTCCCAGGACAGATCCCTCCTCCCATGTCCTCTGCTGTAACTCCTCTCTGGAGTACCTAGACAATAGTATCTGATGCACACTTCCTGAGTTGTTTTACAGATGCTAAAACCACCACCAAATAGAAAAAGTTAACTACTTGTTGATCATGAGCCCCCAGACCTACTGGCACCTAAGGATTGATAATGTTAACCCCTGGGACCCTGCCCTGTTACCTCACCATCAGCCAATCAGAGAATTGTGCATAAGCTGATCACATACCCTGTAATGCCCCTCCCTCGCCTTGCCTTTAAAAATACTTTGCTGAAACCCTTTGACGAGTCCAGGGTTTTGGGGCACGAGCCACCTGTTCTCCTTGCTTGGCCCTGCAATAAGCCTTTCTCTCTGCTCCAAACTCCAATGTTTCGGTTTGTTTGGCCTCACTGTGCGTTGGGCACACACGAACGTGTGTTTGGTAACAACTGCACAAATTTTTAGGCACAAATTTTTGGTAACAACTGCACAAATTTTTAGTTTTTGGTAACAACTGCACACATTTTTAGGCAACAGGGGCCTTGCCTCAGTTCCTCCTTTCCTCAGCACTGTCACTTGGTGCTCTCAGAGCTGCACCCACAGTGGGTCCGTGGACTCTGGGGTCCACGCCTCCATGCGGTGAGAGGATGCTGAAGCTGTTTAGTCTGTGCCAAAATGGCAAGGCTTTGACACTCTGAAAGTGGGACAAGGAAGAGAAAGAAGCTTGCTCCTCAACTTTCTGACAAGAATCACTATAAATGAAGCCAAGCCAGAAGGATTCCAGAGCTCGTCATCTAATCTGCGAGTCAGGCACGCCTGGAGCTGTTTATTGTCTCCCCCTCCCCCTTTAATCCTCTGCAGCTGACAGAGATGAGAAAAAGAGCTGCTGATACTAAAACAAGATCCTTTTGCTCTTAATATCCAAAGAAACTTCACTTAAAGGTTTCAGGAACAGCTCTGGAAAGATGGACTTAATTAACTGATAGCAAGAAGGGGCTGCAGAAGAGAAAAGGAGAGGAGGAGTGACTGCCAGGTGGAGCCTGAGACAAAGCTGTGGTTTCCCTCCCTATTTGTGTCTTCAGTGATCTATAGGGAGCTACTCTTACTAGTACAGCATGCCGTCTAATAGTGCACTGTGTGGGTTAGTAGCATTGGGGTAAGATTTGGAGGTGGAGGCGTAGCCAGAGAAATAAAAACAATCAACAAAGACCATAAAAATGTTCCCTTGTAAGAAAAATACGTGTGAAAAAATAGCAACTATGGTTTTTGGAAAAGTTAATTCTAGTCTCACTCATAAGGGAGAGAACAGGAGAAAGAGAAAACATAAAGATGATGGAATTCCTTCAGTATATACCAATGGGGAACGTTTGGGTTTGGGCTTAGTTTGTATTTCAGGAATACATATATCCTGATTGTGGATACCATGCATTTCCCCTAAGGAGTTTGAAGGAATGCCATTAAGTTGTCAGCAGAGAATTCCCGATTGTTCCCTGAATATAAAGGGAAGTCTGGGCTCTCTGTCCCTCCCAGGATTTACTAAAATATCCACACTCCATTTCATAGCTAACCTGCACCAGAAGATGACTGTTGAATCTCCACTGAGGGGGTATGGGTACAAATTTCTCCATGAAATTTTCCTAAGATGATCATTGCCCTTCTGCAGCCCTGTACCAGTTGTCACTAGAATGCTGCATATGATACTCATTTCAAACTACCCTGTGCTGTGGTTCTTTATCCAAGTTTCATTTCCCGCGCTGGGTTTTAGGAATATGGAAGGCAGAAACCAATCTCACATTATGGATGAATTTTGGCAAGTCACCTAACTTTACTACCCTTCAGTTTTTACCACCTGTCAAATAGAGGTAAGAGAACTTACCTTGTAGGATTGTTGTAAGAATTAAATGTATGAATACATGTAAAGCATTCAGAAGAGTAAAGATGAGCAGTAATTATTACTATAACATTTTTCTTCAGAAGTGCATGGGACTGGGCTTCCCTGGTGGCGCAATGGATAAGAATCCGCCTGCCAGTGCAGGGGACACAGGTTCGATCCCTGGTCTGGGAAGATCCCACATGCCGCGGAGCAGCTAAGCCCGTGCGCCACAACTACTGAGCCTGTGCTTTAGAGCCCATGAGCCACAACTACTGAAGCCCGCGTGCCTAGAACCCGTGCTCCGCAACAAGAGAAGCCACCGCAATGAGAAGCCCACGCACTACAACAAAGAGTAGCCACCATTCTCCACAACTAGAGAAAGCCCGCGCGCAGCAACAAAGACCCAATGCAGCCAAAAATAAATAAATAAAAATTAAAAAAAAAAAAAGTGCATGGGACAGAATTTTTGAATGAATGAAACATTTAAAAATCCACTTGGACCCTGGCCAATATATTTTTTTCTCAGAAAGAGATCCATAAGTGGAACATGGATTCAAAAAAAAAGCTATGCTATATGAGAAATGGTCTGAAAAATAAGGGAAAGAAAAATACATTGTGGGGAATACACATCAGTATTCCCTGGTGAAGGCCAGGGAAGCTTTTTTTTGCTTCGAAGAGAAGCAAAACTTCACAAACCTCCCAACATGAAAAAGTGAGCAGCATGGTAAGTAGTCAGACCTTCCAGATTTCAAGTTTGCTGCCCAGTCAGTGCTCATCCCATAGGTTCTTCCACTGAACTGATGCAATTTTATCATCGATACTACACTTGTATTATATATGATGTGTCTTTTGTCACATGCCTCCTTTAATTTGCTTCCCACACCGAGGCATCCAAATCCCCTTTGCTATTCCTACCAACTCCCCATGGCCTCCCTCTCTCTCTCTCTCTCTCTCTCTCTCTCTCACTCTCTCTCTCTCTTCCCCGGACCTCATTTCCCATTAGTCTCCCTGACGCTGCCAGCAGACCATTCCAAATCCTCCTCTGCCCCAGGACAAAAGCTGCACAGATGTGGGGAGAGCTGGCACTGGGAACTCTTAACAGTACCATCATCCTGTCCCAGCAGGATGGTGGTCGTTTCTCTCGGGGACCAGAGGCAGAAAAAGGGCGGGGGTGGGGGGTGAAAAAAAGAAAAGACTGAAGGCAGAAAAAGAGGGAAGACAAAATAAGCCATTGAAATCAGAAAGGAAATGCATGAGTGAGATTTCTATCAGGAAACACAGTAGGGGGCAGAGGGGTGGGAGCTGGGAGAATAAAAACAAAAGAGCAAAATGTGCCGGGGTGGGGGGCTGGGGTAAAAGACTAAAACACCATAAAAGTCTCTCGAAGGGCTAACGCTAGGGAGGAGGGAGTGGGCAAAAGTATGGCTGAAAGGAGTTGAAAAGCTGGAGCCGCCGGTGGGGTGGGGGGTAGGTGGGCGGGGGTCTCTCAGCTGGAATCCCTCCACATCCTCCTCTCTCCACCCTGTCCCTGTGGAATTCTTAAGCTCGCTCCCTCCTCCGTTCTCTTTTCAACCCTCCCAATGCCCAAATTCCAGTTTTTCATAAAGGAAAGCAGCATGTCGTGTATTTGAGAGAAGTCCCAAAGAAGATGCGGGAAGAGAAAAATTCAAGCCTCCTGTGGCTTTTCAGAAATAACCACAGGTCCCGTGCCCCCCAGCCCCTCAGCCGGGATTTAAAAGAGCTCTGAGAAGAGAACTTGGTTGCTGAATGTGGTGTCTGGGAGAATGACTAATCTCTCACGACTCCCGTTCAGAGGGCGGCGTGCTCCTGATTGCGGACCCCACTGCTCAGTGTCAATAAACGGTGGAAAAGAGGGCAAAGCAGAGGGGATAGAGGGGCTCCCTGGAGTACGGATGCAGAAAGCAAACAAGCCGTATCAGTCATGAGCCTTGAAAAAGGCCCACTGATTTCTTAGGACCTTTGTCGTTAAAGGCATCTTTACAGGCAGGTCTTTGAACAGTTTTTCGGATTTATATAATATGAAGACATAAAATTTTAAAAACTAAAACTTCAAGAGGTTTGCAGCAACTGAGATTATGAGGAGGGGCATCTCTTGACCTTTGGCACAGTGGAAAATCTGTATTCATTAATTTTTTTATTTACATGAATTCAAGCTGATCAGACCCACCCACTCTGCAAACCTAATGCTAATTTACGAACAACGATGCCAGTCTGGTAGAAATCCCCAAATCCCAGCCTCACAGAGGCATCTTCGCAAAGGATATTTTCCATCAGGTCAGGGGAATTTCAGAGTCATCATCATTATTAAATTAGGCAAGGCTATTCACTGAGCAGAGATCACATTAAGAAGATGATTACAGAGAAAGGGTCATGTTTCCTGTGTTCCTGTCCCCGACTTCAAGAACACGATAATTTAAAAGAGTTTCTGTAATTGAAATGAGATGAATAGTTCTGCAAAGATAGTTTCCAATTCTAAATGCACAGGTTTATAGAATTATTTCAGCAACTAAAGATATTAAAACAAATGACAGCAGAAATGGCTGAGCCAAAGTGCTTAGCTCTTAAGGAACATGGAGAATTAGGCTGACAACGTCCAAAGATTTTACATCCATGTTCCTGAATAACTAGAGATAATGAGGTTGATGCTAAGAATGAAATTGACCATGCCTATCAGGTTGATAAATACTAATTTTAGTAAAAATCAACTGCAGTTCAGTTTCTATTATTTGACTGTAGTACTAAACGGTTAAAAATTGCCACCCATCAATATACAGTGATCCTTGGAATGTAGATCATAGTAAGATTTTATTTTCAAACAGAAGAGATGGATTTTGCTTCATGATCTCCAGTCTTTCCCCCCATGTATCTACTGGCCAGCTGGAGACCCTGGTGAGGCAGACACAGTGACCATGAGAACTGTTTGCCTGTGAGTGAAGTTGAGGTGATTACAAAAATCTCAAGTGTTTTCTCATTAGTATAAATATTAAACCAACTAATTTACAAAAGCTAACCCCAAAAATTAGAAAAATAAGCTTCCCCCTACCCCAAGTTACTAAACAAATTCCTTGTGTCCTTCAGTTTTGACACAGAGAGCTGTATCACATTATTCACTCTTTGCAAAAGACACCTGGGATCAAAAAGAAACAAATTTAGTATCGGAATGTCAGGCTTTGATCAGAGCACTAAGAGATTTGCCAGCTGGATTTCATGCCAGAAAGAGTGTGTGTGTACTGATCTATGGCTGAGGTTAGAAACTCCAAGTCTTATGAGCTTGAGTTACCGGGGCTTTTAAAGACTGTCTTAAGGGAGTAGAAAGAGAAGTTGGGGTGTGTGTGTGTGTGTGTGTGTGTGTGTGTGTGTGAAAATCCTTGGTGTTAGAGCAGTGTCATCTCAGGCCTCATCATTCAAGTCCCTGGGGGGACCCAGCTGAGAAGAGGGTTTTTGGTTTTGTTTTTAGTGTAAATTATGTCCCAAATATTGCATGGGACATACTAAATGCTTAAAAAAAAAAAAGTTATTGTCTTGTATTTTTATTTGCTAAATATTGCAGCCTTGGCTTAGGACCCTGAACTGAAGGAAAATATAAAAGCAGAGCTCCAGGGAATTCCCAGTGAGTCAGTAGTTCAGGATATTGAGAAGGGAGGGTCATCATTTTCAACTGAAGAGGACAGAGTAAGGGAGGGGGGTAGATTAACTACGCCATTAATTATAAAGCAGAGGGGTCTACTTCCCCACCCCTTGAGTTGGGGCTGGCTCTGTGACTTGTTTTAGCTGGCTGAATGCCACAGAGATGAGGCAGACTTCCCCAGCCTGGCCTCAGAATGTCTGGAAGCTTCCATCCTCACCCTCCAGGACCCCAAGGACCATCATGCTATGCAGAAGCCTGGGATGAAGGTCCAGGTGTAGAGAAAGGCTCAGGTGTCCCAGCCATCTCAGCTGAGAGCCCCAAACATGTGAGAGTCCATCTTAAATACAGACTCAGTCAGAACGGCAGCTCCCTGCAGCCTCATAGGTAAGACCAAGTGAGATACCAGCAGATCACTGATGCAGAGCGGATCGCAGAACCAGAGAAGGGAATGCTTGTTCTTCAGGAGAGGTAGAGAGGGGAGGAGAGAGAATTCCTAAGTTGCCTCAACACTCAAATAGACAGCCAGTGTCTCACCTAACTCTAGAGTGGTATGTGGGTATGCAGGCAAACACTCAATCTCATCGGGTAAAGGGCAAACTGGGAGGGAAGGATTGAGAATGATCAAGACGACAGCCACCAGGAGTACCTGAACCTGAGCTAGAGGCAAACAGTGACAGCATATATCTAAAGTTCACCTGAACTTTGTACAGTGGAAATCCTGAGATCTTTTCTATTAAGAGAAAAATAACCATGGAAGCTTTGTGACCTTTATGCACTGTCTGTGGGGCTGGGTTCTAATATTTGGTTCTGCCTGTCACAAGCTTTTGGAAGAGTCACTATAAGAAAGAGAAAACGCCTATGATGTGTGTTGTTGGGGGCGGGGGGTGGGAGAGGCAAGCAGAATTGACGCCACCAATGCTTTCGCAAGTCTTGCCCAAAGAGGAATGCTTTAATTGCCGGGGGCAGAATGGTCAGGTGAGTAGGAGGCAGAATATGCACACCCCAGACACAGCACCGGAAATATATCTAGGCTTTCCCGGGCAGACAGGCTTGGGATTATCCAACCTAGTCTACCAGGGGGAAAGAAAGCCTCTAATGACGACCATCCTACTTTAATTCCCTTTCCTCTTCCTAAACCACTCTTTCCACCATAATTCAGGCCAAGGGTTCAAGCAAACTCTCCATGGTGAGAAGGTACTGAAGACAAAGCAAGGTGAGTCTAATGTGACTGACAGTCTAATACTTACCTTACAAGGTCCTTGTAAAGATTAAATGATAGGATGTGCTCAGTATAAGCACATGGCATATAACCCGTGCTTGAGAAACGGTAGCTATGTTATCTATTTGTGGCTTTACAAGAGGACTTAAGGCATCTGCATACAACTGCTTTAAATTTCATGATGCATATGCTTATATATTTTTTTAGCCTGCAACTGCTTGATAACAGGGACTGTATTTTGTTTTTGTGTGTGTGCTGGTCTGTAACAGGTCGTTCCTGTGAGGTACTCCACAAATATTTGATGAATGAATGAATGAATGGAATAAGACATGTTTGCTGAATTGCATAAAAAGAGGAATAAAAAGGAATGTCAATCAGACATAGAAAACAAACTTATGGTTACCAAAGGGGGAAGGGCAGGGGAGGGATCAGTTGGGAGTTTGGGATTAACAGATACACACTACTGTATATAAAATAGATAAACAATAAGGACCTGCTGTATAGCACAGGGAACTATACTCAATATCCTGTAATAACCTATAACAGAAAAGAATCTGGAAAAGACTAGATATATGTTCATATGTATAAATGAATCACTCTGCTGTACACCTGAAACTAACACATTGTAAATCAACTATACTCCAATTTAAAAAAAGGGAATGTGAATGTGAATATGCTTACTGTTTACAACCTAAATATGATACAATGAGGGTAGGCCACAGGCTCAGTGCTAGGGCTCACAGAAAATCTTCCAGGATCCCTGTGTACCTGTATCTAGCAGAGCTAGAGACCCCTCAAAAATAGCCAAGCCAGGGAGATGTTTCCCCCTTGTTTCCTATTTTTCAGTCCTAGAAACACTATAAACGTGGGAAGCTGAAAGTATGGTCAGCATTTGATATTCCTCTCGTGTGTTTGTGCCTCTAAAGGACTATCAGAGGTACATGCTAAAGTACATGATCTAACACCAAATTACAAACCCAGTTAGGACACCGTCCAGGAGGTGAACATGGCTGGCCACAGAGGACACGAGAGTACCAGATGTTTTCAAAGAGAATAAAGTGTGACTTGAGTTGAAAAGATGAATGAGACTCAAACAGAAAAAAAAAAGGGGGGGGGGGGGAGGGGTGGGGACTAGAAATATGGAAAAAAAAATATGCTCATTACTCCTCAGAATGATCAGCTATAAATACGGATTAGGTACCTGGTCCCAACTAGTTAGCTTCCCACAACATAAAAACTCTTCCCAAAACAGTAAAGCACGCTATGCCAAGGCCACATTTGGTTTGTCTTCTAGGTTTTAATTAATCAGCCCCCAAATACCCTGCAAAGGCCTTGATATGAAAATTATTTCTGTTAATGGCTTGGTTAAGGTGACCTACATGTGTAAGGGATCTGGAATCCCAGCTCCCTCAAATAAGCAAGGAGAGTCAGCTAAAGTTGGAGAATATTTCCACCATTCTGAGGACAGCCTGGATGAAAGTCATCTATTTCATAGATAAATGATTCTTGGTTCTCTGTGCCTACTCACCGTGGTCAAGGATATATTTCACAATCTCCCCGTTGCCGGTTTTAGCTGCGTAGTGAAGGAGTGAACAGTGGTCTGGTCCCTGAATTAGCAGGCTGCCTCCATTTTTATAGCTTTCTATTAGCTGAAAAAGAGACATAGGAAAAGCAGCTCAGGCACAGTCCAGAACAAGGGAAACGGCTAACCGGTGATAAAATAAAACTAATGTAACAAACCACAAATGTCTCCATCCTCAGAGGACACAGAGAAAAGTCAAAGAGGTGAAGTAACCATTCCTGGGTTGTGTTATCGCTCAAATAGATGGCCAGTGTCTCAGCTAACTCCAGAGAGGGTATGTGGGTACTGAACAGCCTGAGGAAATGGAAACATGCTAAATTACTTGTTCCTTTTCTGTTTTTTGTCTTTAACTTTTCTGGGCACTGGTCTCTGTCTCATGGGAGTAAAGGGTGGAGAGGAGAATAAAAGGTTCCCTGTGTTGGCTCAGCATTCTCTTGAGTGAAAGAACAATTAAGTCTATAGGCAGGAATAGCTTGATGTCTGGTAGCTAAGCTTCTTCCCCGTCCTTTAGTTTTTTCTCCAATCTCTAATGAGCCTAGCTACCGAGTACAGAGGCTGCTTCCCTTTTTCCAGCATGCGCTCACGATACATATGCACACGGCAGACACATGTATGTCTCCTTCCTTCGTCCAGATCTGCAGCCCAGCCTGCATGCCTTCTGTCCAGCGTATACCCAACAAGGCTTGAGATGGTCCATGGGATAAGAACCAGAAAGGCTCAGAGAATGTAGTAGTAGAAACCTAAAAGACTTCAAACATGAGAACAGCCTGGAAAAATCAGATACTGCAGCCTGGGAATTAGGTGGCCAAATGAGGACGCAGTCTAAGTTCGTGAAATACTGAACATTATAGAAAGTGTAACTGGATCTCCGTTCTCTACACTGCAGTATATCAGAACAAGAAGAGCCTTTCTGGAGCTTCTAAAAGGTAGTTTTAGGATAAATAAGAATCAAATAACTCAGCAGGATATAAGCAAAAGGAATGTGTCTTCCACCAAGAAGTTAGCTGGCACGGCATTATAAAAAATCAAACAACTCACAAGCTTAAAGAGTAAACTCACGGTTCACGCGTTGACTCAAAATCATAGAACCGCCATGTGCCAGATGCCAGTGAAACAAAGATGAATACAACTCAGCCACTGGCCTCCCAAGACCTTGCCGTCCATGGGGGAGACAGCTGTATAAAGAATTGCACAGAGACGGAAAAGAACCTGAGGAGGGTAGCACAGGGCACTCGCAGGGGATGGAAAAAAGTCAGGAAAGACTTCCTAGGAAATTGACCAAAAAGGAGTCGTTGAATGGAAGTAAGGAATATATGGGGTTTTCATGCCTAAACTGTGAAGCAAAGGAACAGGAAGTAGCAGCTAATTGTCTTCCACAAAAATCGAAGAGAATCCTGTTCTGTTCAACTGTCTTGTCTCACAACGACACTTCCATTCTTTGTGGCCAGATCCACAGAGGATTTGGGCTCAACAGAATAGCAGAGACCCAATCCATCAGCTGCCCTGATTCTGCCTTTCTGTGGTGTTTATAGACACTGTGAATGTTAAGTTAGTCCACGGGCATTTTACGCAGCCCAGTGTATAGGAGCCACTCATGACAACCTTCACACAGGGATGATCCTGGGTTTTCTGTTCTCGGCTCACTGGTGCACTGCCACCCGCCGCTCCCCACCCAACCTCTCTCTCTCTATCGCTCTCCATCCCTTACACACACACACACACACACACACACACGCACACACGCACACACACACAGTTTAATATTTAATATTTATTGTACTTTCTACATGGGATAGAAAAATGAAAGAAGATAGAGAAGAAAAAAGAAAAGGGGGAAAAAGTACTTGGGAAGGAAAAGAAAAAAAGACAGAAAGAAAAGAATGAAAGAGAAAAACCCTAAGCCTTTATATTTTACCTCTCAGTAAATAAGGTGTTATTAAGTCATTTCTTAGTCATTTAGGAAATAATTACAACAGAGAATGAAATAAGACAACCAGCTGAATATACTGATTTCCCATCTCTCAAATAATTCTCTACTAAGTACCAAAAAAAAGTGTGGTAATACACCCAGGGACCTGGAAAATCTGTTGCCTAGACTGAAAGTATATACAAAATAAAATGCAAAGGTTTCAAATGTACACCACTTTGCAAAATTTTCTGGTTTAGAAGCTCTGCAAGGGCAGGAATCAGGTCTTAACTCACGCCTCTCTTTCCCACAGAATCCACTATAAGGCCCTACAGGGAGTATAGGATAGTATTGGTTTAATCCACTGCTGGGAAATGGCACTGAATGCACAGGCACCCACACTGCTTAGAGAGCACTTTCCTCTTGTGGGTAACAATTCCTGGTAACACTATGATCTGGACAGTGGCACAGGCACCATTCCCAGGATTATGTGTCTAAAGACGGCAGTTTATCAAGATGCTGGCAACCTTCTCACCATTTGTCTTCTGCTAGTAACCTGTTAAAAATGTAGCACAGAGATTTTGCAGTTTATTCAACAGATGTGCTTCAGAAGAACTTGTATACAAGGGCAGTGCTTCTCAGCTTTCTTTTAAGGCTTCTGGTTTCTCAATATGCAATGGTGCCATACTCCACGAGTAAGGCAGAGTCTCTGCCCAGGGGCAGTTGTCGATATTACAGAACAGATCAATGCCAGTGTGGGTTATACAGGGATATGTGGGCAGTCTAAGTCCTGATGCCTGAAAATAACTTGGGGCCAAATACAGCTTTTAGGGTATTCATAGATTATATTTTATAACAAATATTTGCCTCCCCACTATGTTTAGCTACTAAAGAAACACAGATTAACACTATATTAATAAAACAGCTATCATTTTAGAGTCCCTTCTGTGTAATAGGAACAGTCTTAAGAGCTTTACATGAATTTTACATTCAATCCTCACAATAAAGCAAAGAGAGGGGCAATGTGATTCCATTTTACAGATGAAGAAACTGAGGCACAGAGAGAGAATTAGGTAATTACACAAAGTCACATATACAGTGAATGGCAGAGCCAAGATCTGAACCCACGCAGTCTGACTTCGGAATTCGCATTCACTCTAGAGGCAAGCAGTGACCACCTCCTTCCCTCTGAACTAAATTCGCCAGAAAACATAAGCACAAATCAAAATATTCGAGGCAGATCAGAGTATCTTCTTCTGATTCACTGTGATCCCCAAAGTTCAAAACTGTAATAATGTCACAAGATGTAGGCTCTTGCCTAGAGAATGTATTTCTGGGTATTGTCCAGGTTATTCCTACAGATGCATTCATTTAAAGACCTATCTAAAAAGAAATCTTTAAACTTCAAATTTCAGGGAAGAGGAATTCCAAGCACTGTGAGGACTGCCTCCTGGGGACATGCATCGGTTGTATCTAGTCAAGGCAAATAGCACAGTGCCTTTGCACAGACCCTTTGCTATTAGGAGATGGAGAGATGCTGTGAAGACCCCTCTCATCCTCTCTTCTCAGTCCTTAAATAGAGCATCCTTCCTCCTTCTAACCAGCTAGTACCAGGGGGGATGAGAAACGATATACGGGATCATGAAAATTTGGTGAGAAATGATATTGATTTCAAGTTCTTAAAGAATCACCAAAAGTTCTGGTAGGAAGATATCTTACCTTCATAAGATCACCAGCTATTACTGCCTGCAAAATTGCTGTGGAAGACAAAAGAGAGATGTCCCATTAGTAGAAGACCCTCTCATTAAAATATTATAAAGGGCTGGATCCGTATTTTGGAGACACAGTCTACATTTGGGGCAGGAACCAGGGGAGGACAAACATGCCAAAGGGTGAATCTGGGAACAGACTAAGGCCTTCCCTTTAGCCCTTCCCTACCTGGGCACTCATCTCATACATCATTCTAGAGCCTACCTGAGCCCCCTCCAGCCCAGGTACAGTAAAGAGAACATGAAATTTAGAGTCACACATATCGGATTCAAATCTTAGCCCTGACCCTTACAGGCTGTGGAATACTGGGCGAGTTATTTAACCCCTCTGAGCCTCAGTTTCCACATCTGTAAAACAGCAAGTCTCAATTGTATAGGATCCTTCAAAGGATTATTTCAATCATCTAAATGTTCTTAACTCATCCACTGATGCAAAGTAGGTGCCTAATCATGATTGTTTCTGGTCCCTTCTTTCTAGTTCCCTCTACTTTGTTGTTTTGGGGTTCAAAAATCACTAGTAATTTTGTTTGTGTGTTTTATAATTATACATAAATACCTACTGCTATGGAAAGAAGGACAAGAGACAGTAAAGAAGAAACACATATTTTGATTATGTTCTGAAGAAAATAACCATATATTGAGCATAAAATTCATTGGTGATTCTTATAGAAAGAACTCTAGAAGTCCTAGGTAACCTAAACTAATTGTAAGACTGTGTAGCCGAGGGGAAAAAAATAGAAGTGCCTGTGCCTGTCATGTGGCGTGTGGAAGAGGAACTATAACTGATAAAAGGGGGAAAGAATACATGAGTGTCTAATGACAATCATGGTTCCTAAAGGGAACATGTGCCTTAGGTCGAAAATGGTCCCTTTAGAAGAATAAATACTTAGATTCTAAAACTGCTCCAAAAAAAGATTATTTTCAGGCTTTAAAGTCACCAAAAAAATCAGAAGATTTAAAATTTATTTTTCAAAGTGTCATTTTACTCTTCTTGTTTCACAGCCTCTCATACAGAATTAGCCAAAAATGTAGTATCAGGTATCAAAGTACATGGAGCCCTTGACCGTCACTGAACAAAGCCCTTGAAGCATTTATGATGAGCAGTTATGGGTGACCAGAGGCAAAGGACCACAGGCATGTTAAACTCGTTCAATGGCCCAGGGCTGAGTGCCTTCCCTCAAAGACCAAAGCAGAAGCCTTGAAAACCTGTGGAAATGATGAGGGTTCCTTGAGCATGTGGGAGGAAGAAGAATGCAGGAAGAATAGAGAAAAAGGAAGAGCAGGACAGAGAGGGAAGAATGTTTCTTTCCATAACAAGCTGTAAGCAATCTGCTTTTTTCACCTCCCTTTGGCCCCCGAGCACAATGCTCTTTGTACACTATCAACGCACACCAATCAGTTGTTGAACTGATTGAAAAGAGAGCAAGGAGAAAAGGAGTGAGAAGGCAATGGAGATAAAAATGACAGAAAGGGAATTAATAAAACGTCATGCATCCAAAGAACCCAAGAAACGTGTCTCACTCCTCCTAGTATAGATGCGACACTGGGGTTCAGAGTGCAGTGACTCTCTCGGGGCACAGAGCCAACGGTGGCCCCATCAGCACCGTAGTGCAGGTCCCTGTGACCAGTCCCAGCCTCTGTCCAGTGCCCTCTGGGAGGTCGCCCTGTTGAAGCTCTACTAGGCTCTGTGAGGCTTACGGAAAATGGAAGAAAATAGTCTAAAGGTTATCAAGCTTATAGTGTTGTGGAAAAGGCACTGGATTGGAGTCTAATTCCAACCTCTATAATTTACTAGACATGTAAATTTAAGAAGTCATTCAAACTTTTTGAACCAATTTTCTTATGTAAAATAAGGTTAACAGCTGCCCTGCTTACCTCTCTGTAGTAAAGATGAAACCAAAAAAGTGCTTCATAAATAGGATAAGTTATATTGACAGAAGGGGTAGAGTACTTTTGTGACTATACGTAAGTACATGAAGGAGACATACAAACACTTCAGAAAGAGCCTAGCAGTGAGGGTAAATTGGTGGTGGAGTCAAGCAGACATCTCTCTGTTCACAGGCCCCATCAAAAGTGAGGCATGGATGAAGGAGCCAGTGGGATGGTTGGTGCTTCATCCCAAGATGTCAACTGTACCTCAGAGGACAGGGAGGGAGAGGCAGGGGAAAGTATGAGCAATTGCAGGTCTGGGAGAACGACTCAGTCTGGGCTTTTATACTGTAGGATGTTCTCTTGACTGAGGTAGAGTATCCATTTAGGAAAGAAACAAGGTTAGGGAAATTGCCTGAGAAGGCAGCTAATGAAGAGCCTTGAAACTTACATGCAGAAGTTCCTAACAATGTAGAGCCTGCGTTTTTCAAGGCCATACTGGAACGTTTCTCAAGTTTAAAAGAAATAGAAAAAAGAAAGAATAAAGGGGAGAGAAGAGAAAAGTGAATTCGCTAATTTAAAGCACCAGTGAATAAAATTTGGTGCATATAAGCAATAAATCAGGATGATAACAAAAATTCCCCAGGATAAATACTATTGAAAGAGCCCTGAAAATATATGAATGAATGAACAAATGAATGACTGAATGAGAGGCTGGAGGAAAACTTATGCTAGCTGCGGAGTTCAAAGGATTGTTGGAGGAGGTGAAATTTAAGGTGACTCTTCCACAATAAGTGGATTTAATTAGCCAAGAAGATTTGGAAAATCCTTAAAACATGAAGGGAAGATATGAACAAGGACTTGGAAGTTAAGAGTCGTGTTGTCTGAGGCGCCCTGGGAAGAGTTCTGCATTATCTCATCTGAGGCTGGGTTGTCTTAGGTCCTAACTGTAGAGTTCCTAAGGGACTGCTCCAAGGAGCACGCTATGTCAAGAGAAGGAACCTGGATTTTCATCCCAAGAGTAATGACAAGCTATGGAGGCATTAAAAGTAAATCGAGGATCGTATAAATGTCCTGACACTTGCCAGTTTGATTCCGCCCCTTCCCTCCTGCAAACAGAGTTACGACCTGCTCTCAGCTCAATTGCTCCGGATTACCCCCATTACGGCGGCTTTCCATTGCTACCGCAGACTCACTCAAAAGCATTTTTATTTATGTCTTTTGGTTTCCTACAGCCTCCCAATTTAAAGTCCCTATGAACAGATAGAAGAGCGTACAAAAGAATCATAACCACAAATAATTTCCAATTGTACTGGAGACAGAAAACATGAATATTTATTTTTAAGTCAAGCAATACACTCGAGGGTAGCTATTATGCAAACATTATTAGGCACAAGGCCCTCTTCTCTCCTGATTAATGTCCTTCCCTCCTGAACACTGTTGTTTAAGATTTGCTCTGCATAAACAGAGCCTGAATCCATTAGTATTCAACTCCAGATAATAACCTTCTGAAAGAGCAAGCTTAAAAACAAATAATGAGTCGTTATGATTACAGTATTATTCTTTATTATTTCTTCAGCTCTGAGCCTGCCTTCTTGCCTTTTCCAAAACTCCTTCATAACTGAGGCAACAATGCTCCCAAATTCAAAAGA
The DNA here is from genome assembly GCF_000442215.2 of Lipotes vexillifer. Classification (NCBI taxonomy): domain Eukaryota; kingdom Metazoa; phylum Chordata; class Mammalia; order Artiodactyla; family Lipotidae; genus Lipotes; species Lipotes vexillifer. The sequence continues at coordinate 3,728,289 of NW_006793703.1, forward strand.
ACAAGGGAAGTCAAATGGCCAATGGGACACAAGGGTTATTGAGTAGGTGGATACTAAGTTTCCCAGACAATTAAATCACATAAACTTAGACAGTCAGACAGGAAAGTAAGGGGGTAGAGAACTGAAAAGTTTGTCAGTTTTAGAGTTTAGAAGTTGAATCATTAGTTCACAAGAAATGGTTTATATTTCTTTCGGCACTGTGCCTTCCAATCAATCGCTAAACAGTAAACATCCCGAGAGAGAAAGCTGGAACTGAAAAGTCAGGACTACCAGGAGGGAATCACTGTCTTCCTTCTTACAGCCTCTCTCCTAGGCCTGGACTCCCAAAAGCCCGGACATCCTTAGCCATCGGTGCACAGAAGGGAAAAAATGACTCCTATCACCTGGAATCACGATGGGGGAGAAAACAGTCCAAGGGCCCACTGGCTGGCTCGCCTGCTTCTGCCATGCCAGGCCCTGTTCAAGGTTGACCGTACAAAATATACTCCATCCTCTCAGCGAGCTTCCAAATTAGGAAGGAATATATTTTAATTGAGTCTAGAACCATACTGCCTGAGTTTAAGTCTTGTGAGTACCATTAACTAGCTATAACCTTGGGCAATTAACCAAGCTTCAGCTCTCTCATTAGGAAAATGAAGATAAAATCAGTTCTTTTGAGACTCTGCCTTGCAAGTAAGCTCAAGAAACAGCGACTGTGACCACTGTGGTCTTCTGTGTAGAACTGCACATATGACTGCTTCCAAAGGGATAGTTTAAGGTTGTGAAGTTTGCTTTGCAGACAAAAATATTTGTAAATAAAAAGTATACAGAACTTGGCAAAGCCACATGTATGTTTATAAATCTCAATAAGTCAACCAAAATAACTACACTGTATATAAAGAGTCACAAGCCTGAGCATTTAGGTCTATTTAAAATTTTTAATCTTTCATGTTCAGTTATTTTTCAGTTTTAAAATTAATATTCTGTTGCTGAATTGTTTGTCACTTGCTAATGATGACAGTCATCTAAATCTTTTTTTTTTTAAATTGTGGAAGAAAAAATTAAATGTAACAACAAAAACTGTTGAACAAAGAATGGCTTGTGGAGGGCTAGGCGGTAAAAATCAGTTGATTCATCAAGAATCATAAATATACGTCAGGCTTTGCCAAGTTCTGCATACTTTTTACTCCTAAATATTCACATCGGCAAAGCAAGAATCACAACATAAAACTAACGCTTCAGAAGCCATATTCCACATTGCAGAGCTCTATTTAGCCTTAGTTAGTCTAACCCTCTCATTTCATAGATAAGGAAAATGGGGCTTGAGAAGTAAATTGACTTTTCCAAGGTCACACAGATAGTTAGCAATCCAGCTGAGAGACAGAAGGGCGCTTGTCTCTTTTATTTTTATTATTTCTTTTATAGTTTCTTTTATTATTTCTGACTCCTAGGTCAGAGTTCCTTCCACCATGCTGTTTCTTCTTTAACTTGGAGCAAGGTGGGCAAAAATTAAAACAACCCCAAATAAAAGGTTCATGAATGCATCACATAGAAAATGAAGTCAATTTATGGCTTTAGGCTGCAACTCTTTTTATGCCAAAGCAGACACTGAAAAACAAGCATCCCTACGGCGAATGTCATGTTCACAATTCCCTTGATCTGATCACGACAGGTGTCTTCACACTTTTCCTTAATTACTTACTGCTCAGCTGCCAGACGGTCTGCACTGTCAGTTGCCCAAGAGCTTACTTCTCTGAGATACATATTTCTGCTTAGCTTTTCCTGCATTTTCCTTATCAGCAGCATTCTGTCCAATTTTTCTACTTTGTGAGCAGCAGGCCCTGGTACATGAGCAACAAACTGTGAAGGCTTAGCTCCCAAAATGGAATTTAATATAATCGTGAACCATAGCAAAGGTAATGTAACACACATATGGTAATGGATCACTATCGTGAATTATGCTAATTAGGCATAAAGGAGGAAGCCGCTCATGAAAATGACTGATACTTGATATTATTTTACATAGTCACACGGAACAAACCCAAGACGAGGTGAAAGAAAGGAGGAATCAGATATCTCTAAAGACCTCTGCATTTGAATCTAGGCCTCAAGGAAGTTTTGACAATTGATAATCAGGTACATGCCACGTTTGTTGCTAATGATAGCTAGAATACTAAGGGTTCTTAATAATATATTAGAACAAACTCAAGATTATTCTTACAATGACACATAAACCTGTATCAGTTCCCTATTACTGCATAGCAGACCATCCCAACATGCAGTGGCTCTAACACGGCAATTATTTATTGTGTTCAAAAGCTGATATTTGGGCTGGGTTAAGCAGAAATATCTGCTCTATCTGGCATCACCTGGGGCAGCTTCACTGAAAGCTCCAAGCGCCACTTTACAGAAGATCACACGCACAACTGGTAACTGGGAGCTCTGCTCGCGCGGGCTTCCTTGGGCTTCCTCCTGAAATGCTGACTGTTTCAAAAGCAACCATTCCAAGGGCGCCCAGTGGAAGTCACCTCGCCTTGGAAATCACACAGCATCACGTCCGCTCTGTCGCAGGCTTAAGTTGCCCATGTTCAAGGAAAGGAGACACATACCTCATAGCTCGATGAAAAGAACGTCGAAGTCCTGCTGCAAGAAGAATATGTGGGATGGGAGATGCCGCTGTGGCTGTTTTTGGAAAACACAAGCTGTCACATCCCACACTTGCATCGTGATGTGCGTGGAGTCAGTGGGTTGGTGCTGACTTTCAGTTAGGGCTGGGAACTGACCAAGAATGGTAGCTTCTGTCACCTGTGTGATCTATGGGAGTGTATCTGCACACAGTGTCATCTGTTTGACATCATGAGTATCCCGGCAGATAAATAAGAAAAGGTGGAAGGCTACTTATCAGAAGGACCAGCTTTTTGGAGCGGAAAGTGGAAGGCAAGTAGAAGACAGACAACAGACAACTGCAGACAACAAATGCTGGTTGAACTGAATTAGGAATTCTGTATAAGGTGTGCTCTCTTTAATCATCAGATGTGAGAAGAGACTGCCCCTCCTCTTTTTCTTCTCCAGACAGGCAAACACTCACAGAACTCTAGTCCTATATTCCTCACGCTCTGCCGACTGGTGCCTCCTCCACTGCTGAAATATGGAATGGAGGGTTACAGAGCACACACCTCACATAGTTTGTCATCTTATCATCTCATCGTCATTGGGATTAACCCATCAGGGGCATCTAAGGGCCATTAAATGCTACGGTGGCCTAATACTCAAATACCACCTGTGCCAAATCCCTCTTAGCATGTGCAACCAGAGACGGAAGACATAAATAGGTTTTGTGTCTCTCTAATGACAGAGTTAATCCTCAAATTCAATTAGTCCCTGCTAATTGAATTCATGAATGTATATGGGTTCTTTCCATCTGCTACAGCGATCTTTTTGAAGCTGCTATTAGCATGGAAGAGGTTTCCTGTTTGGAGAAAAAATAAACAGCCCCCATCCAGTGTTCCCTCCTGGCAGAAAACGTGCACCTTGCTGCCAGAGGACCAGGACGTGCTCCCTTCAGAAACAGTCAGTTCCATTTCCCTTATACAGCACTGGAATGATCTATAAACAGTGCAGGAACCAGATGTCTCTCCCAAACATCCCACTTGTTTATCTCTTGTTGTGAAATTGTTCTCTGGTTGTTTTACATGTTTAAGTCCCATCTCTGCAATTAAGCCACAAGCACAGGGACTGTGGTTTTCATTTTTTTTTCCTCTTTGTTTTATCCATACTCCACCTTTCAATGAAAACTCTATAGTACAGGAAATATATGAAGTGCTTACTAACTACCTGGTGGATACTTATGGTCTGGTGATTCAGCTGGCTATCATTTCAATATTCTTCAAACTCTGGGTCAAGGAAGATGTTCTGAGGAATAGAAGAAAGTCTACTCTACTGGCCTCTGCTACACCTGGCAGTAAATTTTGGAGCTGAAAATAGTTCCGTATCTTTTTTTTTTTTTTTTTTTTTTTTTAGTTCCATATCTTTTTAAGGTATATAGTGGTGTTTATTAGAGGCAGTGACACACCATTGTAAGTATGTCAATAAACCAGAAATGGTTACATTATGGGTCAAATGAGAGCCTTATACTAAGCAATGATGCATGTTACTTCCTAGGACATTGGTAGTAAGCCTTGGCCCGCTGTTAAAACAAATGTCATAGGTTAATTAATCTGCTTTGGGCATTGGGTTAGAGGAGACAAGTTCCCAAGTTAAGGGGCCAGCTGGGTTCATACTCTTCCACAGTCACGACATGTTCCTTTCCACCAACTGTGAAAATACGTGCTAACACTAGTCACCGGGGGACCAGAGAAGTTCTTGAAAATACCTTCTTGACAGTCTATACAGCTCAAAATTAATGTTTTCTCTAGTGATGACAGATTAATATTATCATTTTTGGATGAAGTGGTTCGACACACCTTTTTATGTAGTACCATCTTCTAAAGGAATATCCAATTATTCCCATAAAACTAGAAAAATATAAATTCATTTTTAGCATCAATATTATAGAATCCTATCAACTATTTTTGTTCAATAAACATTAAGCTTCCATCCACAGGGAGGTTTTTTCCTATTTGTAAAGGGTTTCAGTCTGATTACAACTTACTAACTTCATGAACCCTAAATAATTATAGTACACAGTAACACTCTTTCTCCTTACGAATAAAGTCATACATACTAAAATGCTTAGCCCACTGTAAACTGCTTTAGCAATGTAAGAGATTAAAAAAAAAAAAAGTTCCAGTATTCTCCAAAAGTCCTTCATCCCTAGAATGTTGAGAGAATTTAATTTAGATTGACAAACTTTGTTTATTTTTGCTTTCCTGGCATTTGGATGATAAAGCATAATCCTGAGAGGGTAAGAGAAATGGAAGAACTAATAGATAAGGTCCCCGTTAGCCTCACAGATGAGAGGATGGTGCCAAGAAGAGGAGCTGCTGCCGGCCTCAGGTCCTAATGACGTTTGCTGAGGATCTTGGCGAGAGCATCAGGGATTCGGCATCATCCCTTCCCTCAGCCTCAGGCTGGCGTTCCTCCTGTGATGGGTCTCCTTGAACTCATGGGATGTATTTTAGCAGGTGTCCTTCAGGACCTCTAAGAGGGACTCAGGGTGAAGAGGTGAGCTCACATTTCATTCAGTGACAGCTGCAAGCAGATCTGACAGGGCCTGCAAGTGATGGATGGTTATCGGTTTTAACCAAATACCAAGACTGCATGGGAAATGGTGTTTAAGGCCAAGATCCAAGTACAAACGCGCGCGTGTGCTCTTGAGCTCAAAAAGATGATAGGTTTATAAGGTCGTCCTCATCGGGATGGTTAAGTACCTTATCATCTCCTAGCAGCACACTGACTGCTCTGTCAGGTAAAGACCTTTGGAACTGAGAAGACTAGGTTTAACCCAAACACTCCTCCCTGGAACGAAATAAAGCCAAGGAGGCGTTGACACAGCAAAAGACACTTTCAGAGACATACCAGCAAAATGCACGTACAGCAAAAGTGTGCCTTTTTCTAAAAAGGTAAAATTTCTAGAGCTTGTCCTTACTTGTAAGTGTGAAGACAGACAAGATCATTTGTCTCTGCAGGTAAGTTATAAGAAAAACAGTAATTTAGACTCTTCCCCATATCAACATATGATAGATATTAATTGGAAAGACAGAAAAATTAAGCACTTCAGAGAAATGAAAAAAAAGTTTTAACTTTCACTTCAATATTATGCTAACTTAGGACTAAGCAATATCACACCTTAGAAGCAAGAATTATAAAGCAAATGGTTATTTCTGAAGCTTGCTCAAAGGATAAGATACAAAGTAGAAAAGCCTTCAGTATATGAGTTGAACTTCAAAGATATTTATTAAAGAGCAGATTTCACTGTCCAGTTGCTAGGAGAGAAAAAAATAAAACTAAACCTTCATTCTTCTTAGGGATTCATATACTCTAAAGACAGAAAGGTAAGGGTATCTGTAAAGTAACGTGTGTACACTTACACAACCACATGTAGCTCTGCTTGCTAAAGATGTAGGGTGATGTATGGGATGATTTCCTAGGGAATTTGTTAGAAATTGTTTAAAAAGGGAAGATTTGCATTGGCAAAAAAGACGGGAGGATAGTTCTCTATAGAGAAGACGGGCAACGTAGAGCCATGGAGGACAAAGTGATGAGCAGTTTCACCTGATAAAGAAGGAGAGCTGAAACGGGAGCGTGGAGAACTGAGTCAGAGTAAAAAGAGGTGCTTGCAAGACTCAGAGAGCAATGTGAGGTCAAAAACTTCTTTCAAAAATGTCAGTGAAAATCCCTCAGCGGGCTTCCCTGGTGGCGCAGTGCTTGAGAGTCCGCCTGCCGATGCAGGAGACGCGGGTTCGTGCCCCGGTCCGGGAAGATCCCACATGCCGCGGAGCGGCTGGGCCCGTGAGCCATGGCCGCTGAGCCTGCGCGTCCGGAGCCTGTGCTCCGCAACGGGAGAGGCCACAACGGTGAGAGGCCCGC
>NW_006793703.1:3734815-3749407 GCF_000442215.2 Lipotes vexillifer
AAAAAAAAAAAAAAAATCCCTCAGCAACTCCATTTTCCAAACATAACCTTGGTCATGCCTGTCACTCTTTTCCTCGAAGATAAAAAGAGCTTAAATCTAGAGAAAAGGAAAAGAGGAAAGTTCGCTGGGAAGTCAATACCAGAAGAAGGTCTTTGGGTGGGTCATGCTTTCCAAGAAAGAGGAGCCCTCAGGGTTAGTCAGGGAAGAAACGAGAACCAGAGAGACGGGTGGTCAGAGAAACAGAGCCAACTGCTGCAGAAACGGTACGGTTTAAACGACTTTTTTGCTATCTTGTAAAACACCACTCTAATTTTTTCGCAGAGGCTGAAATAACTGCCTTCACTTCCTAGAGTGAAAAGAGGGGATGGGAATGCCACCAGACTGAGCAAAATTGAGTGGCTTCTGGCTGCTTACAAATCCCTTTTTCAATAAGCCATGGGGCTTTGCTTTGTCAGGAGAGAAGCTGGAAGCTGCATAATTAAATAGTAATGTATTTTGTTACCTTGATAAAGAAAGCTGCCAGTGTGAAAGCTGCCTGCAGCATTTATGTGCTTTGCAGAGTTTGGTTTCCATCTTTTCGAAAGATGGGTACATGGGGAGGTGTGAAAATAGCAGTGATGTTTGTCATCACAAGCAGAAGTGACAGACTGGCCCTCGGCTGCAGGAATCCATACACTAGCAGGGCAGAGGTGTCTCTGCCATACCTTTCCAAAATGGCAGATGACATTTTTGGTTTTGCCTCATGTGTTTCACTGTGCAGTATTCTTTCCTAGCTTCGATGCCTCAGTCTACTGAACAGAAGGAGCCTTAGGTGTCAGCCAGCTCAGGGTGCTCAGTGAAGACACCAAGGCGTGAGAGCAGTGCTCTGCCTAAGGTTACCCAACCTGCAAAAGGCAGAGCCAAGGCGATGCCTGGTCCTTCCCACGCCAAGAACAAGGCTCTTGTCTTTGCCTGATGCTACCATCCACGTTCAAGTGACCACTGCCCAGAATGACACAAGTCTTTCTCTGTCCATTGGGTTCCCTGAAGGAGATGTTTAGTTCCAGTAAATTTGTAAAACAATAGGCTTAAATAAAGTCATAAGTCCATGCAAATAGATCTATCGGGTCTATTTATAGAAAAATATATTCCCATTTTCGTTATTTGACATTGATAGTTTTTCTTGCTCTCTCTTGCAGTTTTACACGCCTGCTCTGTCCCTTTCTTTTGTTAATATCTGCAAGCAAACTATGTGCTAGGCATAGAGCTAAATGCTTTCCCCATATTTTCCAATTTAATCCTCACAGTAAGTCGGCTAGATACGTAGTAGTATTGTTATCACCCCATTTGAAGGATGAAGAAACTGAGGCTTACTGAGGTTGACAGTTGCTCAAGGGCTACTGTGTAACAGAGCCAGGCTGTCAGCCCAGCATGTGAAAGGCTGACGAGGGAGCCCTTTCTCCTCAGCAGGGGACCACGCTGCCCCCCCTTATGTGGCTATACAGACTGTCAGATAGCACTACGGTGTCGCTAGGTGATGAAACGAGGTCCTCTCTTCCCAACATTTCCCTGGTCAGCCACGAGGGACGCGGGTTTAGTTGTCTCCATGCCCCATACTTTTCTAGCTCTGATGAGGGAAGGTGCGGAAAATAAAGCTGCAGCACTGGGAAAGGAAATGCCGTGGTAATGAACTACTCATAGGTATTGTGTGGAGTTACACTGACTGGAAGAAGGGATGTTGCATGAAGCTAAGAAAGTCATACCCTAAAATTCAGAGCATCCGGGAAAAGAGAATTGACACAGAAAGCCGGCAAAATGAGGAAGGAAGCATTTAGTTAACTACATTATTTTGAAAAAGAGGGGCTTGGACTGATGACTATTTTCCCAGATCTATCCAGGACAGCACGGGCCTAAGGAGCTATAATGGGCATCATGGGCAAACAAAAATGCACACAGGAAAAATGCTTCCGAGATCCTGAAACGTACGGGTTGAAGTAACACATCCAGGATTAACTTCTAGGAACCACCCTAAAAAAGGAACAAGGTATTCTGATATTTTGCAACTGGTACTCGTGACAAGAGAGGCTTAGTCTAAGACCGTGATTCAGTTGCCAGCACCCACCCAGTTCTTTGCAAGAGAAAGCCATCAAAATAAAAAACAAGCTTTAGGTAGAGCAGATTGGGTGAAAAGTTTTCATTGGCTATTAGGGTTTCTAGTTAAGTAGAACACAGACAAATGGAGTAACAATAACAATGATCCTTATATAAGGACCGTACTATGATAACTGCCAGTGTACCTGCTAGCCCCTTGGTTGTATTGGTAACCCAGATAATATCATTCTACAGAGTAAACAGCTTAAATAATCAGTAAAATTTATAAAGCAAGCGCAGCTCTTCATCTCTGCTCTCACAGATGACGACACGCGGACCAAGCCAGTCATTTCCCACTCCCTTTTTAAACACTTACCTGTAGGACAGGTGATGTATCTGTAGGAATGAGATCTATGAAAGCTTCATTTGTTGCTGGAGGATCCGACACAACGGTATTTGGTGACCTCTTCCCACCCATCCGCTTAAAAGCAACCACAAGATTAGCCTTCATCCCTTCCTCTCTCCTTTTTTTCTGTTACTTTCATATTTTGCAGTGTTTTAAATACTTTAACTTAAATATTCTCTGAGGCCAAAGGCAATGTAAAGCCAAGTTGTATGTAAATCTTAGTAAAGAATACTCCCCCTGTCAACACACACAGACATCTACAATAAGGCTTCAAAAGCTAATTAGATACTGATCACCAACAACACGTTCCAAAGAACCCAAAAGGATCAAAGGATTATACAGTTACAGTCGATAGACAGATTTAATAAGGGGGAATGAGAGAGAATAGTAGGGTCAGGAAAGAACTAAAGTAATACAACCTGATTTTGGAAAGCCCGGGGTAGGAGCGGGGGTGGGGGGGGGAGTTTGTTTTGTTCGCTTGTTCTGTTTTGTTTTGTTTTTAATCAGCAGTGATTGTCTGTTTTCCTAGGAAATGTGAAAGACTAGCCAAGGAAAAGCATGCTGTCATTTTTTTTTTTTTTCTTTTTTTCATGCTGTCATTTTTGTCCCTCTCTTTTCACACAGCCTTTGGGGAGCGCCCAGTGAGACCACCATAAAAGGCCATCTTTTCAGCACATTAGTAACTGAATTTCTTTGGAAAAGGACCAGTGCTAACCTATCCTCTACAAGAGGGAACAATGTTAATGAGGCCACAATGGAACTCAAAGATTTGTACTGGAAGGTGCTGTTTGTCAACACCACATACTGCAGCAAATGTTACAGTGAGACTTGTACAGAGGGAATCAGGTCTGTGCCAGGGCACGGCGTAGAATGGGGCAACATTTCTATTCATTGAGTATAGAGTTAAATAATAAGGGCAACACCACCCATGGAGAAAAAATTTGGAACACACTCAAAAAACCAGTCAGCGGATAGGGAAGGATAAATCACGGGCATTTGAGTTGTTAGAAAAATTCATCATTGTTTGTCCTTAGAATTGATGGAGGTGGTTCGAAAACACAGAATTAATGAGCACAAAGGAGGGGCTGGAATGAAGGACAATGGAGATGGTTTGCCAGAGAGATGGTAGGAGGGTACATAAGCCATATGGCTGTGTGAATACAAGGGAGATGGGATCTGGAGAGGGGCCCCCAAGCAGGAAGTAGAAATAATTAATTCAAGCAGGTAAACAAAACCAGGGTGAGGAAGAACCTCAAAAGGGAGCACTAAGTTCTTCATGAAGAACCTAGGGGTGAGACAGGAATAAAGACACAGACCTACTAGAGAATGGACTTGAGGATATGGGGAGGGGGAAGGGTAAGCTGTGACAGAGTGAGAGAGTGGCATGGACATATATACACTACCAAACGTAAGGTAGATAGCTAGTGGGAAGCAGCCGCATAGCACAGGGAGATCAGCTCGGTGCTTTGTGACCACCTGGAGGGGTGGGATAGGGAGGGTGGGAGGGAGGGAGACGCAAGAGGGAAGAGATACGGGAACATATGTATATGTATAACTGGTTCACTTTGTTATAAAGCAGAAACTAACACACCATTGTAAAGCAATTATACTCCAATAAAGATGTAAAAAATAAATAAATAAAAATTTAAAAAGTACAAGTAAAAACAAAAAAGGGAGCACTAAAAAGTTTGAATCTAAATACAAAAGCCAGTAGGGGATTCCACAGTCATAAACTGAATTGGGGGCAAAAAAACAAAAACAAAAAAACCCTCTAGCAGCTCTGCATTAGCTAGCCCAAGGTCATTGCAAAGTGGCATACTGCGATGGCCAATATCGAAAACTCTTCCTAGCAAGGCAATTAAAGATCTGCAGATGTTTCTATCTGTATCATTAGCCAAGCTTACTTATCACATTTTACTAAAAAATAGCTTATAGAAAATAAAAAGGAAAAACATCTAACTTTCTTAATCCACTCTACTCTTCTGGCCATAAAATAATTGTCTTTCTATGTGATATTTTCTTAAGGAAATAGCTACCTTTCAAGAATTCTACCTTTTTAAGACTGAGTGCTACTGACCGGAAGTTAGATCCCTGTTTCCTTGATTATGGAAGTATGGAGGTAAAATAAGTGGACAAGAATATAGCTTTAAATTGTTCTTCTGTGTCAAGGGTACTGCTCACTGATACGAGAAGAAAAAAATGAAATCTCTTTTCTAACGACCAGTTCCAACCCAATAATTATGAGGTCTCCTTTCAACAAAAAGAATCAAGATTTCCTATAACATTAGCTCAAAACGTAGCCATGCTATTGAGAGACTATATAAACGGGGGCTAAAAATGGGATCTGGATCTAGAGTATGAGTTTGAATCCTAGTTCTACACATGTGACCTTGAACAAGTCACCTAATAGGTTTGTGCCTTAGTTTCCTCATCTGTAACATGGGAATAATAGTAGTACTATGATTGTTGTGAAAGTTAAATATATATAAAACATTTAGAGCAGTTGGTTCAGTATATAATAGTTTGGTGTGACCTTAAAGTTACTTAACCTCTCTAAACCTCAGCAGAACATCCCTTAAGCCACTGCCTGGAACTTATTAAGTTTTAATAAATACTGACCTTGTTTTTCAGTTTTAAGTACACATAAGAGTATATTATGCCAAATAATTTCAAAGGAGTAGTTGAACTTATTTTTGCTAAAACACAAGGACCCAAACCATTAATCCCTGCAACCTTAGTTTCTCAAAAATCAATTATTCTTTAAAAAAAATGTTTAATTTCAGGAGGTATCATAGATATTTAAAAAAATATATAACTCTCAAGATGTGTAACTTTTATTTGAATAAAAAAGAATATAAATTTCTCTTTTTGATAATAAGGGGAATGAGCTATTTCCTTAACAATTTAAGCTAAAATGCTGGATTAAAAAAATCAGGAAATGTGGGAAGATGGTGGTAATAGTTGCAGCAGACTATTTGAATATTCCTGAGTCTCCACATATAGAGAGACAGAGGAACCAGAAGAACCAAAAACACGTGGTCAACATTTGAGACAAAGTAACAAGATACCTTATAAACCTCAGAATTACGAGTGGCTGGAGAGAAGACACCAAGAGTCAAATGACCTGCATTCTATCAACGTCTGTGCTGGAAAGCACAGGGAAGCAGCAGGGCAGCTGCTGGACCTGAGAACAGGGAGCCTCAAAACAGCCAACAGGTGTTCACTGAACAGTACAGTGGGCCAAGGTGAGAACACCTACAGAAACTGTCAGAAGCTTTTCCCATTCCCACAGCACATGAGTGCAAGGGCCCCCAGTAAGGACTAAAAGTACCTGGAGCACTGCAGCCCCTGTAAACTCTTAAAACTGACCATCCAGGGCTCCCCTTCAAGATAGGACCCAAAGTGAGGGTAATCTTCCAAGTGGAGTACACACTGAGCAGAACAGGGATGACGGGAGTAAAGGAAAGAAGTCTGGATAAAAGTGAGACTAGGGATCAAAGCCAGGAAGTCAGAAAGCAAGCTACCACATTTTTAACAGTACACAAAACCAACCCAAGAAAGAGCTCTCTGAAGTTAGAACAGCTAACACGTGTTTTTCTTTCTAAATTTCAGAAAAAACTAATTTGATATGAAGTATCAAAAAAAGGATGTAAAATCTCACATGAGGAAAAAACAACAAGAATAAGGAACAGAATAACATTCCCACAGATAATGGAAGTGAATCACAAATACTTGCTATAAAAAAAAAAGTAGTAACGTACTGTTTCAGATGAGCTTAAAGACACATGATACAAAGAAATATCATGTATCAGAATTAGAATAATTCAGAAATGAGGTGATATTAATTCAACAAAACACTAGAAATAAAAGAATAAAACATTTTTCAAATTAAACTAGAAAGAACACAAGAACAAATAAATTCAACCAATAAAGCCTTAAGTAGAAGAAACAAAGAACTTTTAAAAATCAAAAAGAAAAGAGGAAAGGGATAAAAAGAATGTGAGAGAAAATGGCAAAGTTTGAAGATAAGCAAAGAAGATAAAACAAACATACAAAATGAACTTCTGAAGAAAACTAAAGCAAAAAAAACAGAACAAACACTTAATTCAAGAACACGGTTCTGAAGTTTAAAAAATAATAAACTTTATATTTAAATAGTGTCATGTCTCAAAATGATCTACATCCAGGCATATTTTCATAAAAATACTGAACATTAAAGGAAAATAAAATATCCTTTGGGTATTAAGACCAAAAAAAGTGACTTTTATAAGGAGAATATTATCATTAGACTTTAATAGCAAGTGCTTTATGACAGGAGAAAAATGTAATATTTAAAATGTCAAGGAAAGAACATGTGCCCCAGTGAGTTTGTATGCAGCACAACTAATTTTCAAGAGTGGGAGACTCAGACCAACTGCTATTGTATGAAAAAACTGGTTTCCTAAGGAATCTACCAGAGAATGTGATTCAGACAACTAAAATAACTAGAGAGACTTAGACGTAATGACTGGTGATGAACATTAACTAGTTACTGTCATTATCTGAATACGATGCACTCTGAATTAATGTCTCTGTGTTTCCTATGCATTCTAAACAAGAACCAAACAAGCATCTACACACACAAACTCAAAAATGGAGAATTTAATTTATTTTAATCAAGATTGGTAGTTTTCTCTGGTGACTGGAAAACCTCTCTGAAGGACTTAAAGAATTCTCATGCATAAAGGCCCAAGGAAATGAGCAGCTCACCTAGAATAATCTTAAATGAACATGAATAAAAATCAGTAAAAATGAACAAGAAAACAACTCTGAAGAAATTATCTGGGATGCATTCCAGAGAAACAGATATAAAATAGGGAACAGAGGGCAAAACATATATAGGATAGCATGAAAATGTCTAATATGCATCTAAATGGAATTCCAGGAGGAGATATATAGGGAAGAGAAAGCATTCAGGTAATGTTTGTATTTAAATGTCTATGTTAGAAAAAAAGTAGAAAAGGAATAAAAATAACCCAAATGATTAGAAGGAAGGAAACTATAAACATAAGAAACTAATGAAACAGAAGACAAATACATAATACAGAGGACCAATGAAGGTAAAAAATGGTTTCTTGAAAAACCAGTAACATAAAGGGCTCTAAGCCTCTGGTGAGAGGGAGAGAGAGGTGGAGGAGACACACACACACACACACACACACACACACACACACACACACACACACACAGCAGGCACAAACAATATTAAAAATGAAAAGGCAGATGTAACCTCAGATCTCATAGAAGTTACACAGACAGTAAGATAGTATTTAAAAATGTATGCCAAAGAATGAAAAATAACTTTAATAAAATGGATGAATTCCTTTAAAAATAGTTACCAATAATGATTCAAGAAGAAATAGAAAATCTATCTCCTCCAACATTAAAAAATACAAATCTGTCATTGAAATTTTCCCCACAAAGGGAATGCCAGCCCCAGACAACTTTTCTGATGGGATCTTCTAAGATATTCCAGAAATAGATAACTCAAGTGTTACACAAAGTCTTCCAGATGTTAGGAAATGAGGAGATGCTTTCCAATTCATTTTATGAAGCTATGAACATCATACATGTACTATACTATAAAAAAGAAAAATTAAAAGCCATTCACACGAATATGGAAGTAAAAATTCTAAGTAGAATATTAGCTGAATCCAGCAATATATAAAGGAGATAAATGTAATAACCAATTTGAACTCATCTCATGCATATAATAGTGGTTTCTACTAAAAAATCAATGAAGTGCACCATAGTGAAAGACCCAATGAGAAAAAGCATATTATCATCTCAAAAGATGAACAAAAATTCAGTAAAATTCAATACCTGTTGAATTTAACAAATTTGAATGAAGGGGAAAATCCTTAAAGGTCTATCCACAGAACAACCACACCACCAACACCACAACTACCTGCCAGTGACCTTCACAAGTAATGGTGACTTGCGGATGGCACTGACTTGGAGATCAGGAACAAGGCAATACTGCTATCTCTACGTGTATTTGATACGATACCGAGTGTTCTAATTGGCACAGAAAGAATGAGAAAATACTCATACAGAGCACAATGACTGGAAAAGATGAAACAAAATTCTCAGGAAAATACTTTCCTCACAAAAGGACCCTTTAGATAAAGTGTATGAATATAAAAGATTAGCAGGAATCCTGATTCAAGATTTTGAAACAAAATTCTAGGTCAATTGCCTTTCAATACACCAACAATGTTCACTTAGAAAATATAATTTTAAAAATATCACTAAAATGTTAAGTACTTAGGAATATATTTAACAAAAAATGGCCAAAACCTTCATGAAAAACATTATAAAACTCTGTTGATAGGCATTTTAAAAGGCTAATTAGTTAAAAAAATTAAATGTAAAGAGATGTGGTTTGAGATGAAAAGACTCATTATCATAAAAATATCAATTCTACTTATACTCATGTATAGATTCATGCAATTGCCATGAAAATTTCAACACAAAACTTGATAAGCTGATTCTAAAATTTATATGAAGAAGCAGAAGTCCACATACAATCAAGACACTCTTGAGGAACAACAAATTTTAGGTATCTCCCAGATATCAAGATTTCTACCAAAGTTACAGCAATTAAAACATGGTAGGGGCTTCCCTGGTGGCGCAGTGGTTGAGAGGCCGCCTGCCGATGCAGGGGACGCGGGTTCGTGCCCCGGTCCGGGAAGATCCCACATGCCGCGGAGCGGCTGGGCCCGTGAGCCATGGCCGCTGAGCCTGCGCGTCCAGAGCCTGTGCTCCGCAACGGGAGAGGCCACACAGTGAGAGGCCCGCGTACAGCAAAAAAACAAAAACAAAAACAACATGGTATTGTACAGAAATAGACATATGGATAAATAAAACAGAAAAGGGAATCTGGAAACCCACAAATATGGAGAGACAGAACAGGCTTTGCAAGTCAGTGAAGGAAAGTCCCCGTTTGAAAAGATAAACCACAAACTGGAGAAAATTTACAACACATATAGTCAACACAAATTTTTTACCTAGAATACATTAAAATGTTTATGAATCACTGAGAAAAAACAAGCCACTGGGGAAAAATGGGCAAAGGAAATAAAGAATTACATAGAAAAGTAAACACAAATGACCTACAAATATATGAGAAATGCTCAATCTGATATGTAATTATTTAATGAAATTAAAATCACAAGATACCATTTGACATTCCCACCAAACTGGCTAAAAATTTTAATCAGTTAATATCAAGTGTTGACAAAGGTGGATTATTAGGAACTCTTACTGCAGTTGGGAGTATAAATTAGAATGAGCACTTTGGCACAGAGTTCGTCATTATGTGATCAATTAAATATGTGTATAACCTACCACCTAACTGTGCCCTTGCCAGGTTTAAACCCTAGAGAAATTCTTACAAATGGACACCAGGAGGAGTTATGAAAAAGAATGTCCATAATATTGTTTGCAATAGCAAAAAGAACAAAAACAAACAAAGAAAGAAACCCTGGAGCCTACCTAAACATTCATCAGCAGAATTTGGATATATAAATTGTTATATATTCATACAACAGAACACTACACAACATGAAAAATTAATGAAATGAATATGATGCTCATCAACAAGGATAAATTACAAAAGCATTATTCTGTAACGAAGCAAATCACAGAAGAGTTTGCAAAATAACTCAATTTATAAAAGTTCCCCGGTCCGGGAAGATCCCACATGCCGCGGAGCGGCTGGGCCCGTGAGCCATGGCCGCTGAGCCTGCGCGTCCAGAGCCTGTGCTCCGCAACGGGAGAGGCCACACAGTGAGAGGCCCGCGTACAGCAAAAAAACAAAAACAAAAACAACATGGTATTGTACAGAAATAGACATATGGATAAATAAAACAGAAAAGGGAATCTGGAAACCCACAAATATGGAGAGACAGAACAGGCTTTGCAAGTCAGTGAAGGAAAGTCCCCGTTTGAAAAGATAAACCACAAACTGGAGAAAATTTACAACACATATAGTCAACACAAATTTTTTACCTAGAATACATTAAAATGTTTATGAATCACTGAGAAAAAACAAGCCACTGGGGAAAAATGGGCAAAGGAAATAAAGAATTACATAGAAAAGTAAACACAAATGACCTACAAATATATGAGAAATGCTCAATCTGATATGTAATTATTTAATGAAATTAAAATCACAAGATACCATTTGACATTCCCACCAAACTGGCTAAAAATTTTAATCAGTTAATATCAAGTGTTGACAAAGGTGGATTATTAGGAACTCTTACTGCAGTTGGGAGTATAAATTAGAATGAGCACTTTGGCACAGAGTTCGTCATTATGTGATCAATTAAATATGTGTATAACCTACCACCTAACTGTGCCCTTGCCAGGTTTAAACCCTAGAGAAATTCTTACAAATGGACACCAGGAGGAGTTATGAAAAAGAATGTCCATAATATTGTTTGCAATAGCAAAAAGAACAAAAACAAACAAAGAAAGAAACCCTGGAGCCTACCTAAACATTCATCAGCAGAATTTGGATATATAAATTGTTATATATTCATACAACAGAACACTACACAACATGAAAAATTAATGAAATGAATATGATGCTCATCAACAAGGATAAATTACAAAAGCATTATTCTGTAACGAAGCAAATCACAGAAGAGTTTGCAAAATAACTCAATTTATAAAAGTTCAAAATAAACAAAACTATATACATATACACACATATATGGAATACATATATAAAATATATATTTATACACACACATATATCCATAGGTGAAAAATGCATATGTGTAGTAAAATGATGAAAAGAAACAAGGAAATTTTTAACAAAAAAAGCAGAATAGTAGCTATCCCCATAGGAGAGGGAAGAGAATGTAATCAGAAAGGCAATCACGAAGCTTCCAGATTACTACAAATATCTTATTGTTTAGACTGGGGGCTGGGTACACAGTAGTTCCTTTGGTTATAATTTAAACTGAGCAGCTAAATTTTATACATTTTTATGAATATTTCTATTTCAGTAAATGTATATATACATATATATTTATACTAGAGAGAAATATGAATCTATCGTATTTGAGACAGAGACAGTCACTGATGTATTAAAGAGCTTTAGGCCACTCTACAATGCGTTTCCTTGCACAACCCACTGCAAAGTAAAACTGCCTCAGATCCTGACAGTGGCTCGTCCTTGGGGACTTACACTGGTGATTATGGCTGTTACAGTTTTTATCGCCAGATAGCCTCCACTCCCATTCTTGTTCATTGTGTTACTGTTGCAACAGAAGAACTACCATATAAAGTGAGAAAGAACCATTTTTACCAACAACACGTCTGGGAGCTAGGACAGGAGAGGGATACCTGCTTCAGACATGCCAGGGGGAATCAGATCGTTGGCATTTCCTCTCAATTAATGTCTTTTACTTTGTAAGTGAACAGACATTGGTTGGAAGTTGACCCTCTGTCAGTGCCCCAGCAGACAGGTGTTCTGAGAGGCCGTAAAGCAAGCAAGCTAAGAGGACAAGACAGAATCTGAGAGCTCAGAGCAGGTGAAGCAGCCTGGGAACCCACCAGAGGTGGCTCCAGGGGCAACAGGCACTAAATGCAGAGGAAACTTGTAGGACAGGGCAATTCATCACCATCAAGCTTATCTTCTGACAAGGAGTAGGACTCTGGCTTCCAGCTGTAACATTAAAATGTAACGTTCCCCCTGGGACTTCGCATGGCGGCTTCCCTGAAGCTTCAGTTTCACTCAGTTAGCTAATTATGAGAGAATGTGACACTGGTATTTACTTTTTCTACGGGGACAAATCATTCCCAGCAGGAGGGAGAAGTTGTTATTTTTGGTCTGTTTTGTTTTGTCATTAAAAGGAAATTACTCACACAGTAGTAAATAACCTCTTGTTAGAGGGAAATTTTTTTTCTTTCTGTAATTCTATCAATTCACCTGATTGCTGATAATCACTTCTTTTGTTTTCTGGGGACACAGTGGGTAAATGATAAAGGGTGGAGTGTTAGGACTGGGTTTGAAAATTAACTCTACCACTGACTAGCTGTGAGATCTTCAGCTAGTTATGTACGTACTGTGAGTTTCCCCCACTAAAAACTGAGGAGAACACATTTACTGTGTAATGTGCTTTGTTAAAGATGAAATGATGTAGCTGAAACACTTTAGCACAGTGTCTCTGCACTAGAAGCACTCGGTAAATTTTAGCCTTTATTCTTAATGACTCTGATACTCTATGATAAAAATAGAAACATTCTACATTTCACTTATGCCTTATATCATCAATTTCCCATATCTAGTGACCCCGTATCTAATCAGAAACTGTCCCTTTACTTTGTCACTGCAGGCTGAACTGTGTATTAACCATTTTACTCCTCCTCACCCAGATACAAAAAGGCTTCCAATAAAATTTAATATTTAATGATAATGTTGAAAGAAACATTTTTCACACCCCTTCCCCTCCCCAGCACATCTTTTAACTTGTCAAAGGCAGTATGTAATGCTGAGCAAACATCATAATAAACACATCCACTGCTGACATCAACAGCATTATGTTCAGGGTGCTTTTAACAAATTGGAAAGTGATTTCACAGATGATTTCACAACGGAACTCCTAACAATCCCATGAGGTAGGCAGGGTAGATACGAATAGCCTCACTTTACAGGTGAGGAAACTGAAACTAAGAGGGACAATAACAAAGCTACGATATCCAAGCACATTTTCCATGAAAGGATAATCTGAGGGGATCGAGAAGGTCAGGGTTATTGGACTTTGGAAAATTAGATTTTCTCAAGAATGAAGTCTGTTCTGGGGATAGCCCAAGTGACCAGTCAGAGAGAGAAATAGGATCACTGGTGGAAAGCAAACGAAATAGAAAGGCAAGAGGCCCAGAGCTTTCTTTTCCAATTTCACAATCCATCTGCCCAATGTGCCTCAATTTTTCTACCCATAACTTTGAGAAAGCAAAAATGCTACTTCTGACCTCTCTTACAAGTACACTACAATGTCATTATTGCATACCAACACAAGTTTGATGACATGATACTCAAGGTTTTATGCTAACCACAGCAAACATGAACACTTTAAAATGTATAAACATAAGAAAACACATTTTAAGTACTAATAGAAAATCTTGGAGATAAAGGAAAGGAAAATAATATTTTCCCAAGGATACATGGGCTAGAAGATATGAAAATTAGGTAAGATTAGGTCAGTCAGCATTATAATTTTACATTACATATTTGCATCATTTTTGGAAGTTGCAGAATCAATGTTTTGAAGCCGTGAAAATGTAAAAGCCCTCTAATTTGGATAATGTTTCTTTAACTAATCACATATACCCACTTCTTAAAATAATCGATTCTGAAGTGCCGTTAATACTGAACAAGTCTTCCGTTCACGACTCCCCAGGGCATTGACATTGCTTGCTGATAGCCCAAAACCCTTAAGAATTCCTAGCGGACTACAGAATTCTAATTCAGAAGCCCATCCCCCTTTATTCTGGAATGGGAGATTAAGTTCTTACAGACAGGAAGGCAAATGCAAACAAAGGTCATTAAAGGTAACCCTAGTTCAAAATAAAAACCAAACACAAGTTTCTGGTTTATCATTTGAACCGGAAAATCCAAGGACCTCTAAATATGCAATAAAAAACCTAGTCAATACCAACATCCATGAGCAAAACAGCATATAACAGTAGGTCATCATTAGGTGGGTGATGCCTAATTCTGACTTTAATAGGCCTGAACATAATTTCCCCTATTATTTTTCATAGAACATGATACAACTTCATTCCAACATCGGGAGAGACTTTATGATACTGCAGCAGAACAGGCCCTACTTAAAAACTCCACCTCTCTCTAGGTATTCAATTAATGAACATCTTTTGAATGTTTGCTATTTGTTGGGATCTATATCAAAGAACTCACAGTCCAGCAGGGGAGACGGGTAATCAAGCAACAAGGTTTTTTTTTTTTTTTTTTTTTCTTTCGTTATGCGGGCCTCTCACTGTCGTGGCCTCTCCCATTTGCGGAGCACAGGCTCCGGACGCGCAGGCGCAGCGGCCATGGC
>NW_006793703.1:3749430-3758835 GCF_000442215.2 Lipotes vexillifer
CGATATGTGGGCCTCTCACTGTCGTGGCCTCTCCCGTTGCCGGACGCGCAAGCTCAGCGCCCATGGCCCACGGGCCCAGCCGCTCCGCGGCACGCGGGATCCTCCCGGACCGGGGCACGAACCCGTATCCCCTGCATCGGCAGGCGGACTCTCAACCACTGCGCCACCAGGGAGGCCCAAGCAACACGTTTTTAAGTTAAATTCAATTCTAGAATGAAGAATATGCGATGCGATGTTAAGTAGGGCAGAAAGCTCTCACGGATGATGAGATGATTAACCACGCCTCAAATGGTAAGTATAAATTGTCTATGGCAAAAAGAAGGAGTGACTTCTGTCAGAACAGCCTGGCTAAAAGCAGGGAAACATGATAAACGTGCTGCGTTTCAGAAATTAGGTGTAGTGCGCATGGCTAGAGCACAGAGCATAGAGACAAGGGGAAAGATGCCCGAAGCAGCAATGAGCAGTAGAGGAAGACAAAGAGTCCATCACTTAGGACCTTCTATTCCATGTTTAAGTTCAATATTGCAAAGATGAATACGATTATTGGTCTATTGAAAAGATTTCATCCTTCAGGCAATGGGAGTAGATTTTTACCATAATCAGTTTGGTGATATGTAGGTATACAGTGAAATAAAAGAAGGAATTCTAGACATATGGCTATCAGTTAGAAGACAATTTTTAAAGTCCAAGTAAGATATGGAGTGGCCCTAAATGAAAGGAATGGGAATGGAAAAGAAAACAGAGGTAAAGGAAGTATAAAAAACAGAGTTGATAGAATTTAGTGTCCAGGTAGCAATGGGAGGGTGAAGAGGAAAGCTTAAAACAGCTGTCTTTTTTCTTATTTTAAACTTGTTTGGCTAAATAGATAACGGTGCCTTAGCTGAATTAGGGACAGCATGAAGTGGAATGTCAGTGGTACTCTTAGAGTCCTGGCTTATCCCTCTTTTATAAAAGATTAATGGAATTTCACTTTGTATTGCAGTACGTATGTGTCATTTCACTGCCCCCTTCTCCAAAAGGGGACCCATCAAGCTCCTTGAGGGAAAAAGTTCTGTGTCACACATCACACTGTCCCTGCACATAGCTCCATAGAGCATATTTGTATAACATGATTATATAACATAACTGACCCATTGTAAACACTTAATAAAACATTTCTGAATGACTGATTGAATATATGTACAACTCCAAACCTTAGATGTGACAAAACTACACATTTTATCCTTTGAATGAAATAGTCATCTCTTAAAATGCAAATAACTCACCTCAACTGCGTAGCAACTCAGACTACTACCAATTTCAGACTCATAACATTCTCTGCAAATCTCAGTGTCCACTCTGGAAGGGACTTTTGGAAATATCTACTACAAATCCCCACTTTAAAGGTGAAATCTGTGACTCAGAGAAGTTACATGACCAGCCAAAAGTCACAGAGAGTACAGCTGACACTTGAACAACACGAGTTTGAACTGGCAGGTCCACTTATATGAGGAATTTTTTTCAAGAGTAAAAACTACAGCACTACAGGAACCGCAGTTGGTTGAATCTGCCAATATGGAGGAACTGCAGATATGAAGAGCCAACTCTAAGTTTGACACAAATTTTTGGCTGCATAGAGGGTGCCCCCAGCCCCTGCATTGTTCAAGGGTTAACTGTATCTGGAGATGGGACAGAAATCAGAATATGTTAAGCTTTGAAATACTGGTCGACCAAAATAGTTGTAACAGATTTGAAGATAATACAAGACATCAGATTTAGCTAGAATGCATTAAGTTTTTAAAAGCGCTTCACACTGTGCACTAAAAAAACACAAGGCGAACATCTTAAAGACATTTTCTTAAATAATTCTTCCCTCTGACAACGAAATGCAAGGACCACAGCTCAACTTTTAGTTCTGAATTAGTATAAGTAACACAGATTCTTACCGTGATCTTCTGAAGAGACTGGTGACCTAAAATGAGATAATAAGCATGATAAATCCTTTGTATGTGACACTGATAATTATAGGTACAACAATAATCAAGAATAAGCTCATAGAAATTACACCCCCAAAATTCAGTTAAATAGAAATTCAGTATAGTAGTAGATGGTGTAATTGATGTGTTGGTTGTATGGTATATTCCAATTAATAACTCCCAAAGCTTACCTGGATTGGTTGAGTGGTAGATGTTATTAAAATATTCTATTAGCATGGGGATGTAAGACTGAAACAAACTTAAATTGTCTGGATTTATCACACACAATAAAAGAACCCACAGAAATGTGGTGATGGATGAAATCCTGTGAGGTCACTAGGGCTGAAAGCCAGGCCTCCATAGAAAATACCAGGGATGTAAATAAGCACTAGATTAAGTGTCTGTACGTAAAAAAGAAATCTACTTGGACAATAAAAAATGAGACAGAAGAGAAATGGCATGTGCCCTTATCAATGTTGCTTTTCGCTTCCACTCACTGTGGAATTTAATGTTTCAGTGAGTATGATGTAGACCCTCTACGTGTTGGCCTATGTCTCTAGACCTGTGAGAGTCAGGCAGGAGGGCAACCATTGGGATCCCACAGAACTTCTACAAAGTGATAACTTCTGCATATCATCTGAGGCTCAGGTCTAATTACAATATTAAGATACCAACGGATCATCATATCAACCCCTTTCACAATAATGACCTTCTTTTCTTTCTCGGCTATTAATTGAGTTACTTTGAGCAATACAGACACAACTTTGTTGATGAATTCCCCTCAAGTTTGAAAGATACAGTCTTGGCTACTGACTCATTCTTTTCTTGGGAGAAAGAGAGATGCATAATACTGCATTCAGAGGTGTTAGAATTTTGAAGGGAGAGGCAAGAAACCAGGAGGGAGGGGTCCTCTCCTCTAAATGATGGGCCTGCTGGAGCCCATAGCAGGGAGATGACAAAAGGCAAATGCATGAGTTTGGTGGTAAAGCTACCAAACTTTATATAACTAATATTTATATGTAGTCATACTATAACTAATATTTATGCGACATGATGACAAACGTTGGGGCAAGAATGATTCAGTGGGTGCATAGTGGTTGAAGGACAATTCTAGCTACTTTGGGATGCCCAATACCACTTTACTTTATCTGCTGATCAGAAATATTTTTGTCCATTATGTGAACAAACAGTACAGTATAAAGACACAGGAATAATGGTGGGACAGCCTTGAACTTCCATTGGGTGGCAAAGTGAAATCATTTCAACCTTATAGGTCTCTTCATGTAGACTTCTGTGTGTGAAAACTACAGTGTCCCCAGATCTGGTGGAGAGAAAACTGGCATCTGAGTGGTGGACACGGGAGCAGAGGGAGAGAACCTGACATAACACTAAGTCATCACTGCGGTGTTGGCTGCTTGAGAAACGCTGCTGGGCCTCCTCAGGTGGAGCTGATCTGTCCTCTCCCTGGAGTCCCCCTATTTCACACTTTCACACACCAGTCTTCCCACTAGGTTGTGAGCTTCTTGGAAACTAGGACCATGTATCATTTAGAACATAGTGCGTCCCTGATTAAAATGTATTAGATTGCATTAATTTCAGCACCACACACTAGAGTTCGGACTCACACACACTCTGGAGCTCCTCAGAAATCACCACGTCACCTTAAAACCACCTTTGAGTTTGCCAGCTCCTAGGTCAGCTGTGAGGGAAGGGTCTAGGGAATGACCTGAATCTCCAAATTAGTGACAGTGTGGGCGCTCTCAGAGCCAAAAGACATCCTGTGTCCCCCGCAAGAGATGACCACCATCAAACAAATGGGCGGAGGGAGCTGAACAGAGGTGAAATGGGATTGACATGTACACACACTACTACATTTAAAACAGAACCAACAAGGACCTACTGTAGAGCACAGGGAACTCAATAAATACTCTGTACTAACCTAAATGGGAAAAGAATTTGAAAAGAACAGATACATGTATAGGTGTAAATGAATCACTTTGCTGTACACCTGAAACTAATACAACATTGTTTATCAGCTCTACTCCAATATAAAATAAAAATTAAAAAAAAAAGAAATTAGAGAATTTTTTAAGTTGCACAGGGCATGAAAAAAGTCAGCAACGAGGAAACATCTTCACTCCTGGTGTTTTCTGATGGGAAGGAAGCAAAGCATGTCTTGGATGTTTTGCAATTAATTTCTCACAGAGCTATAGGAATAAAGGAAAATCCATGCCAATGGACCACTAAATGTCTCAGGTGGAAGGCCAGTGAAGGTTTTTGCTGCCTTTCTGTAAAAGCAAAGCACTAATATTAAATCTGAAAAATACCAGATGGCTCCTTGAGAGCCCCAAGGGGATGCCTTCTGCAGTATGTCCAGGCAGTGGGGAAGAACTATTGATTTCAGACTGTTTTCTAAGGATTAGTCATGTTGAGTTTCTGTGTTGAATGTCTCCCACACGCCTGGGTTTGTGGAATTTTAAGACATATGGAGTATTTCACTTCTCACTCAGTATTTCACCTTTCACTGGAGCGAGTCACTAAATTATTCCACTGAGACATGCACATCATCCATTATTGCTGGAAATGGGCATAAAAAGTTTTCTGGAACTTAGCTCAGGAGAGGAGAAATATCATGAAATCAGCAGTATAAGTTATTTTTACAACAGAGAGGTTGAATCCCCGGAAGAGATAATGTTCCTTAACCTGACAACAAAGGAAGGAAAGAAAGCTCACTGCTTATTCCTCCCACTGCACCTGAAAGACTTGTGGCTTTGTCCCACCCTGTTCATTTCTCCTCCACATACACTTTATCTTGGAGAACCTATCTGCTCTCACAATGCAGACTGTTACTTCACTAGCGCTCAAATAGCTCCAGGGTTTAGAGTTTTCCTCCTCACTTCTTTCCTCATCCCTAGTCTTTTTTTTTTTTTTTATGTAATTTCATTTTTCCTATTATTATTTTTTTAAGATATTTATTTAGTCTTGGCTGCGTTGGGTCTTCATTTCTGTGCAAGGGCTTTCTCTAGTTGTGGCAAGCGGAGGCCACTCTTCATCGCGGTGCGCGGGCCTCTCACTATCGCGGCCTCTCTTGTTGCGGAGCGCAGGCTCCCGACGCGCAGGCTCAGTAGACGTGGCTCACGGGCCTAGATGCTCTGTGGCATGTGGGAGCTTCCCAGACCAGGGCTCGAACCCGTGTCCCCTGCATCGGCAGGTGGACTCTTAACCACTGCGCCACCAGGGAAGCCCCTCATCCCTAGTCTTTTATTATGGGCTACAGGATATTTATGCTTGATTTTGCTTTGTTTTATTGGTTTTGGTATTGTTTTACATTTTTATTTACATTCATTCAAATTCAGCAAAGACAACAAAAACAAAAACTCAAGACCCGCATTTAAAAATCTCTCTCCTATTTTATTGACCCCGGATAATTATTATTCAGATTTGAATCTTTCCCTTTATGTTGATTCAAACCTGAATAATAATTATTACTTGAGACCCTTTTAAGTACCAAGCACCGTACCAAGTGATGTGGATCAAAAAAGAAACAAGATATCAATTTCAAGGAACTCATAATCTAGTGAAGGAGGAAAATATGTAAACAAGCGATTATGGTATAATGAAAACATGCAATAATCAAAACGTGTATGAGTAAAGGGGTAGCACAGAAGAGAGGGAGACCAATTCTCTTCCAAAAAAAGTAAAAGGTGGCTTCAAAAAGCAAGAACCATCTGAGCTGGGCTTTGAGGGATAAGTAGAAGCCTATTAAGTACGGAAAAAGAACTCCAGGTGGTGGCAACAGGCATATGAAATAGGGGTAGAGACAGGAAATTTCATAACACGTTATCAGATATACAAGCAACTCAGTGTTGCTCAAATGTAAAGGAGTCATAAACATCAGGACTAAAGACAGAGGAGGGAGGGGCATTTCATGTAGGAGCTGAGGGGCCAATTTGAAGTGCTTGTCATTTACCTTCTAAGCTACACAAAGTTCTGAAGCAGAGAAGTCACACATTCTCACCTGTGCTTTTGCTCGGGCAGCTGTAGCGAGCAGACTACAAAACAGCAAGAATAAAGGCAGAAGACAAGCTACAGACTAGTATGGCAAAACTGCCATGTTAGTATCTCCACTCTTTTTCAATCCTTTTTGAAATTCATGGAAAATAACAGGGAGAATAAGAAACAGAAAAGGAAGTATCATCTTTGGCTAAACTAGAAGATGTCCCTAAACTGAAATTATTATTTATGAAGAAGAGCAGCTAAAGTCTAGTAAAATTGGACCAAGTTTCAGGGAGACAGAGTGTTTCAGTCTTAACTGAGGAGACATGAGCTACATCATGGACCACAAAACCTATGACAGAAAGCCCTCTGCTCTGAGCCATTCAGGAGCAGAATCAAACCCTGGAGGAGAGAGCTGCTAAGAAAGAGTCTGAAGACAAAAGATTCAAAGTCAAGCTTCCAGAAACACACCAACCCACTATCCCTAATTATCCCTCCAAACTAGCAGTTCCAAAAAGAACTCACCCAATACAAATATGAGTAATGAACAAAAAGGAACCATCAAGACATTTACACAAAAATACCCAGAGAAGAGAGCAGGACAAGGATCTTCTGAAAAACAAAACTCAGGCTGAGAACATCCTTCGGGGCACAAAGCAGGTAAAAACTGTTAACAGGGGGCTTCCCTGGTGGCGCAGTGGTTGAGATTCCGCCTGCCGATGCAGGGGACACGGGTTCGTGCCCCGGTCCGGGAAGATCCCACATGCCGCGGAGCGGCTGGGTCTGTGAGCCATGGCTGCTGAGCCTGTGCGTCTGGAGCCTGTGCTCCGCAGCGGGAGAGGTCACAACAGTGAGAGGCCCGTGTACCGCCAAAAGAAAACAAAACAAAAAAAAGCTGTTAACAAATCTCCATGAAATGGATAAATGGAATAAGGAAAGGAAGGCAGGTAGGAAGAAAACAAGGGAAGGAAACAGAGTCTCTGTGAACAGAAACTTAAAGAAGAAACAAAATGGTCAAAAAAAAAAAAAAAGCTGAAAGACGACAGCGGAGGAAAACAGCAAAGGTTTGCCCAGATCTCTGAACTATTAAGTTATAGAAAAAACCTGCGGGCTTTCCCACAGAATCACCACGGCAGTGGGAAAAAGGGGATTAAGGGGAAGTGAATGACAATTAAAACCATATTAAGTAAGAATCCATTCATTTATTCATCCCTTCAAATATCTGCTTTGTGGAAGTGTTTTGCTTTTTAACCACTTTGATTTACTTTTCTATAATTTTAATTGGAACACTTGCTAGTGAAAATCCCCTTCCCAATGTTAACCCTGCTTAATTGAATATCCATACTTTTCTTTCCTTTTAAATGAAGGCAAGCCTTCTCCGGCTAGGGTACACATGGGAACTTGAAAATAAGGGAAGCCTCAGGAAAATAAGACACCATTTTTAGATGGGGAATTATAAAATTTAACTGGTAAAATATTATTTTTATGCTGAAACAGGCACAGCCATATTATGGATCCCAAAGCAAAAGTTGCTCGAATTCTTAAAGCAATAAAGTTAAAAAAAATCTGTGTTTGAGACAGTCAGCTTCAGGAATGTCTCCAAGGTCCCCAAGGGGATGAGTTTGTTCTCCTCTGTTCCCATGGAAAAGACAGAAAATATGAAATTATCCACTTAAATACAGCTATAACATCCTGGAATGAATTATTTTATAAGGTTAATGTATGCAGATATCAAGAATCTGAGGGAATGAGACGTAGAGTACACATCAGCTGCGGCTACTGTATTGGACAGCACTGCTTCTAGACCTTGTCATCAGTAAGACACAAGGAATGTCTAAGAAACACAAAAACGGTTGTGTAGATTGCCTTCCATCAGCATGTTTCCCTTCAAAGCCTCTAATCTTTCCAGTAGATCAATCACAAGGCTGAAGGACACTGAAAAATGTGCCCAGTGTTCTACCAGCAATGTCATAACAATAAGAGCACAAGAGTGTCCTAGTTAGGATAGTGAAAGTCTTTAAGAAATATTGCACTACTTGTGATGTTTTACTGTTTTCAATCAATAAACCTAGATGGGCATCATGACTAGTTCAGCCTTTATGAGGTGGTGAAATGCTTTGCAATACATTTTAGATACGGGCATTTTCTTGGCAGCCTCCATGAAATCTCCAAGCTCTTCCTAACACAATACCTTCTTTAAAAAAAATTAATTTTTATTGGAGTACAGTTGCTTTACAATGTTGCGTTAGTTTCTACTGTACAGCAAAGTGAATCAGCTATACGTATACATATATCCCCTCTTTTTTGGATTTCCTTCACATTGAGGTCACCACAGAGCATTGAGTAGAGTTCCCTGTGCTATACAGTAGGTTCTCATTTGTTATCTATTTTATACATAGTATCAATAGTGTATATACGTCAATCCCCATCTCCAAATTCATCCCACCCACCCCCTTTCCCCCCACCTTGATGTCCAGATGTTTGTTCTCTACCTCTGTGTCTCTATTTCTGCTTTGCAAATAAGATCGCCTATACCATTTTTCTAGATTCCACATACATGCATAAATATACGATATTTGTTTTTCTCCTTCTGACTTACTTCACTCTGTATGACATTCTCTAGGTCCATCCACATCTCTCTTTTTTTATTTGAGTAATACTGTCCTGACTCTTAAGCCTCTATAAAATATTTTGCTTTTATTTTTTTTCATCTCATGGCTTTAATTCAGTAGCATCCATGCCTTTCCTACTTGGCCCTTCCTTGGACTATCTGTATAATTCCCTCCCTTGGAGAGAGAGAGGTCAATAGACTATTCATTTTACATATTCTTTCCTAAAAATAGGTTAGATGAATACTGGGGACCCACCTATATGGGTCTGTTACTTTTTGGAGAGAATCACCCACAAATGAATGTTAATCTCCTTCCCCAGTGTCCCCAACACATATTCCCTCCACTGAGATTTTCTAAACCACCTCCTGGTGGGGAGTTGGCAACCAAAGGGGCCACCACATAGAAGTGAGCTTGGAATAAAAATATAGGACAGGTGTAGGAGGCACCTGAATAGGCACAAAAGCAGAGATTCATATTCTGAAAATACTTAGCCACGGATTATTTCTATAAGACTGTGGATGGGGGAGGGAGCTCGGAGATATTCATACCAACCCACAGGCCTGGCTGGAGGAACCAAGGCCCTTCATTTCCTGGTTACCAACATGCAGTTAAAAGAGAAAACACAGGAGGAATGGCAGGGTGGTCTAGAAGCTGTGCTACCTCTAGACTCCGCCCGGCACACTGCAAATAAACCATCCTCGGCTGCGAAGTCCTCGTGAACAAGGCAGTCCATGGCCGCACACTGAAAGCAACTCTCTCTAGATATATTTCACCAATTTTCCTTGTCATGCCTAACATTCCTCTTTACCCTCTGGTTTTTTTTTTTTTTTTTTTTTTTTTTT
>NW_006793703.1:3758902-3772063 GCF_000442215.2 Lipotes vexillifer
CGGGCCCAGCCGCTCCACGGCACGCGGGATCCCCCCGGGCCGGGACACGAACCCGTGTCCCCTGCATCGGCAGGCGGACTCTCAACCACTGCGCCACCAGGGAAGCCCTGCCCTCTAGTTTTTCGGATGAGGACCACAGCAAAAACACTACTTTCTATAATGGATCATCCAACCGACTCAGGAAGAGAAAGAGAAGCATCTGGTTTCTAGCTTTATATCAACTCTGAATGTTGTTTCCCTCTCTCTGTCATTCTACTTTAACTTCTTCTTCCCTCTCCTGACCACAGCCCTGAAGGTTCCCTGGGCTCATCTCATCCACCTTTCTTACACTTTGGTGAAAGCCAGTATCTCTGTACGCACAGCCTCCCATCATGTGCTGATGCACCTGCTCCTACTGAAGAAAATCAAGGACATTCAGGCCTGGGCAGAGTTCCCCAGGTTGGACTCTGTTTCCTGCCTGGACCATTATTTCTAGTTGTCTGTTAACAAACCCTTGAGTAACGTCTCAAGTGGAAACTGATTTCCCAGCTGGACATCCCTTCCAGGCACATTTCAAGGGTCCACACACCACTGCTGAAGAAACACCATCTTTGTTTTGCTTCTGTTTTACCTTGCACTGATGAAGCTACAGAAATTCAATTTACTTCCTGAAACTGTTGACGGACAAAGAACTTTCATTTAGGTCAAGCCAGCCAGGGGATGATTTAACATGGTCTCAAAGCATGGCTGTGGGTAATCATCTCTGGGCAACAGGCTTCTCCCTTGAGCTTCCCTCAAGGATATGCATTGCCTAAGGACTGCTATGCCCAACCTATGACATCATTTTGAGGGCTTGAGGGGGCAACAGTGAGATCATAGATCTAGCTGACATCTTCACCACCATCACTCCAGGCCCTACGCATCTCTAACTGGATAAAATAGAACCAGAAATCCCTTAGCACTGAGAACCTCCATCAACTATACAATCCTCTCTGTTTGCTTTTCCTCCGTCTATTATGAATATTGCTATTAAGACAACGAACAAAGCACATACAGTAAGGGAGCAGGCGAGAATGAGAGCAAAAGAGATGAAAGGTACAGCAACCACACAAAGTGGCATTGAAATGAGAGAAAGACAAACACATTCTCTATTCAAGTGGTCACAAACCCATTCAGGGATTGCCAAACAGCCTCAAAGGTAACATTCACCACCAACAGAAGGGAGGGTTGTGGAAAGAGGAAAGAGAGAGACGGGCATTTGTGTGGAGGTAGGGAAATAAGTTCCAGAACTCAAATAATAGAGGCTGCTTGGGGAGTTCTTCATTTGATGTAAATTTCCTCTAATTCTGTTCATAATTTCCTATTAAGACCCTCCTATCCAAATATACACCCGATGATCCCAACGTGAGCTGTACTTGAAATATCCTTTTTAATAAGTTCCTGTGTTTAGTTATATTTCGTGTTTTGCAGACAGCACTGTTTTACCACTAGCCTGCCTGTACGATTCAATTTCTTCTGTACACCCTCCTTAATCAGTCTGCAGAGTGAGGAAGAAACTCCTAACGCCCTTTGAGCTTGAAATCTTACTGCCACCTACTATTCATCCCTAAGAACTGCAACCAAATGACGGGAAGGAGTTTCTTTGAAATGCGTGGTTAGAGGAGAAACGGACAAAAGTGGGCGTCAGCTACAAGAAGAAAGAGATTTTTAAAAAAGAGAGATGACCTGGAAGAACCTAATACAGACCAAGTTCATTAAACATGAAAAACTGACCATCACACTTTTTATTATGTAAAATATGAACACTCCTGGGAAATATTTTAACCTTTTGAAGATGTAAAAACAACAAAAAAATTGTGCATCAGACATTGTACAGTCATGCAGAAAAGAAACAGATGTGATCGTTCATATTACAAATCGGTCTTTGCAATATAGTTGCCTGCCTAATTTCTAAAAAGGGATTAAAGGAATAGAAAAGGCATGTTATTCTAAAATCTGATCAAGGAAGATATACCTGCAGAGACCTGGTGGGGAGTATAATATCTTTTAGAAAGAGCTGCCGGCTTTAGGCTAATGACTCTGGGAGCCCTGGCCAACAACTGCTGTTGAGACACAATCCATCTGGAGTTTTGTAAGTGTGGACTTTTTTTTTTAAGCATAAATTGAAACAGGAAGCTCTAAATTGTGAGGGCAAGTCACATGAGTGCTACGTTCAGTATTAACACAAGAAACTTATACAAAAGGCCATCTCACATATCACGATTCAGGATAGGCAATATCTACCTTGTGGAACCAAGGCAACTGAGCAAGGGCTTACCCACAGCTAATTATTATTTTTATGAAATGCAATATGGATTTTTGAATCCAGCATTGGAAAATGGAAGAAAAAACAGGCGGATGTGGGAGCTGCTTTGGCACTTCTCCTGAAGATAACTATAATATAGTCCAGAAGTTTTCCTATCAAAATCTCCTACCTAACCCACTTCTCAGAAGAGGGAATTCATGTTCAAGACACTGGCATGGGAAACAAAATCTAAAAACAAGTCTCTCTCTGCCCAACTCTTCTGTGTCCAAGGAAGGTGCAGTTTCCAAGCGATATATTATAAACAACCCAAAACAGGAAAGGAGCTCTAAGAGAAAACGATAAATTGATGCAAATAAATCATGGTACAAGAAGTGAAAACGGGCTCCACAGACTCTTTGAGAACAACTCAGTTAATCCAATGTTTGAATATTAAGCACTCCTACATGCTTAACTATAACATGTGTCCTGAGCACACCAGGCGATAACTGGTCAATATCTCTCCAACCTGAGACTCACAGGCAAATACTTTTGGAAGGATTTCAAAATTATCCTTCACCCTTTAAATTAATTTAATCAAATGATTCACACTGAGACTGACACACTGAGAAAACAAAAGGTTTGGTGGGAGTTTGAGAAAGAAGCAAAAGGATGGACGGGTTATTTTGGAGGTGAGTGGTTAGAGAGGCTGTCAGGAGACAGCTGACACCTTGAAACAGACCTCCGAACACTGAATGCACTGCGCTCTGAGGAAGTGGGGCGAATGGGACGAGGAACAGAGGGGCAGGACACAGAGGCTCACTTGCTCTCCCCAGCGCTGTCTCACTGGTGTTCCCTGAAGGCCCGGTCCCCTCTGCAGAGGTAGGGAGGTGGGAAAGAGGGAGCCAGGAGTGAGCTGATTTCTCAGTGACCTTCCGAGGAGATGAGGGCAGCCTCTGAAGGGTTAGTCCCAGGACCAGTGTTGGAGAGAGGACTGACATGCAGAAATATTTCATGTCACAGGTAGATGCACCAAAGTCATATTTAGGAGAAACTACAGCCTCTTTTCTGATTGTTAGAGCGAGAAACAAATATTCAGCTCAGATCCTGACAGGCACCCTTATAAAGTGGCAATCTGTGGGAAAGAGAAGTTGCCTCCCACCTTCCCTTCCACTGCCAAAAGCTGCCATGGAAGCCCAGGGATGGGGCATGTGTCGAGGACCATGGTCCGCAGGGTGGGATCCTCTAAAAGTGACATGACAGGACACTTAACTTTGCATATTTGCCCCCTTTTGGAAAGGAAGGAAAATCATGGTTGCAGCCCTCAGGAGCTGTGGGCACTTTCCTGATGGCAGGGACATTTGCCAGCATTCCCAGGGGATGGTTCTTATCACTCTTGACTAAATTTTAATCCTGTTGCTTAAAAAAACTGGGCCCTCAAGGAGAGACGTGGCATCATTTTGTAGAACTAACATTCCGGGCATCTATGCCAACTTTTTCTAGCTTGAATCCCATCCAACGTACCCTACATCCCTATTTTCCAAACTGATGAGATTTCAATGTCAAGTCCTCAAGGAAGATCCAGCCACTGTTTCAAGGAAGAGAGGACTGACCGCACGAAAATGGATTGTACTGTGACCCTGCACCAGCACAGGGCTGCTCCCAGGGGCCACAAGACAGAGGAATAAGAGGGGCTGTCTTGTGTGTCCAAGCCTCCACTTGTAGCACAGCCACTGAAAACAAAACAAAAAAATTCCCGTTCCTATATTGGCATAACAATACTCACTCTAACTTCCCCAGCGCAGAGGGAGATGGAGTTATTCTCCCCATTTTAGAATACGGTGCTTAAGTGATTTTGTTACCAAAGACTCTTGTTACTTCTGACCTGCTTCCCTTAATGCCCTAGGCAGAGCCTGTTGTTGGAAGGAAACAGAAATCTCTTTTGTTTTGTTTTTAAAGAAGACTCAATAATTTCCTAAGAGGCCCTTTCCACTGCTCTCCACCTATTAGGAAACTCAAGAAAAGTGCTTTTCTACACAAATTGCCCCCATACTTCCTAATGCTCTGGCTTTGCCTTATCTCCTTTGGTTGGAAATCTGAGAATTCTGTTCCATCCACAAAATTTTGACGGTTTATGGTTCCCCACACACCAAGTTTCTTCCCCTCCATCCAAAGAACATCCAAAACCTTTTCAAGAACTAAACTTCACTAACACAACCAAAATAATCCAGAGATACATGGGAGACACGCTAACATGTCACTGCATAGGCTTCTAGAAACAATTTTTCCTTCCCCCTCCCCTCTCCCCACCTCTGTGCTCATCAACAGGGCACCTACAACCGCTAATACCCACCAGAGTTACCTTTTACCTGCTCGCTTGTAAAATAGCAAGGGTTCCCTGAGTCAGGGATTCAGTGCATCTTTATTATTTTAATATGTTAATTCCCTGGATCAAATTGAAGAGCAATTATAGAAAGAACAGAGCAAAATTTCTCATTAATTATTTTGCCCACGTAAAGGGACATAGTATCATTATGTGCTTGGCTAGACAGGACAATGACTGGGGGTGAGTTAGGGAAAAAAGAAGAAAGGAAGATACATGTCAGCTAAATGGCAGTTTTTCCAGCCTGAGCAATTAGCCAGGGAGAGCAAGATTTAGACCAGTCATGCAAGGCACCGTCTCTATCCTGAGAGCACTGATTTCATCTCTAATATATATTCCAGCAAAACCTGTTTCCCACTAAGAGGATTAATTTTCTCCGTCTTATCTGATTGTGATGCTCGAAGGATATTTCCACAACCAAAATCACGGCCCAATAGTCTGTCTTCCTGTTGACAACCTGGAGCTTCGACAATAAGCGCAATTAACCTTTTTTTTTTTTTAGAGTCAGGCCATCACCTAACGTTCCAAGAAGAAACTGGGCAAAGGAAATAGCTGGAGACAAGAGAGGCATGAAGCCATCACTCCTATGTTCAGTCCAGAACTTCTGAGTTTTGGGAAGAGGTGAATTTCAGGGCTATCTTCTTGATAGGATGGTTCAGAATTATAGATTACACTAAAAAAGGTCAATTTTTCAGTTTAAAGTATTGCTAGGTGCTTTGAATATCCCTAAATAACTTGCCAGGTTGTACAAACATCCTTAAATACACATTAGGTAGAGTGATGTGCAACTGTCATGGAGTATTGAATTATTTGAGAGGTATTTCTGGTGATATAATGATGAAAAGCAATTTTGTTCATGGGCAAAAGTTGAAGAAAATAAGCAAAGAGCCCTTAAAAAGCCTCTTTGTTTCTTAGTGGCTTGTGTTTTCATTAATTCTTTAAATATTCATCCTTTTCATATAAAAATAAAAAAGTAAAATCTGGAGAAAGCAGCAAATTCTCTTTCCTCTTGTTTCCAGAACACTCTATGCATATATCCATTATAGCACTTATCAGAGGGAACTATAATAACTGGTTTATTATTTCCCCTCTGAATATAAGTTCTTCAAAGACAATAACTTCTCATTTAGTTTTACATCGTCAATGCCTAGGTATATGGATTGCTTCTACCTAGAAGGTGCGGAATACATATTTTCTCAATAAATTAATAACTAACTGAATGGCTCAACCCATTTCTTAGATTCTAGTGAAGTCGTAAATCAGACCAGATACATTATAGTTCAATTTTTTATAACTCTGTCTCTTGTTAGAGAGAGAAATGCTCCACTGATCATAAAAATCCATCAACCCTGCTTAAGCTAAGCAGATAACAGATGCCTGAGTACACGGATGTCTGGATTGAATGTCTGCCTTTGGTGGTTCCCTCCACTGTCTCCCCAGTGTCTTAATCCAGTGGCAAGATCTTTTATTTTTACCTGTGTGATCTTCACCTTAGCTCTTCTAGGCTCAGGACTTGGAGATACTAAGAACATGTGCGTTTTATCCTTTCCTTTTTCTTTTGGGGGTTTTGCACAAACCACAAAACATAAGAACAAGAAAAGATTATTTTTATTCATAAACTAAACAATACCTTGCAGTCCCTTGACCTGTTTTCCCTTAACCCAGAGGTCCAGAGGTAAGTTCAGGGGTAAGTCTGCCCTTTCCTCAAAGAGGACTTGGAAAGAATATACTAGAGTTTTCACTCAGTACCTTTTTTTTTTTTTTTTTATCTCATAGATCATAAAGTTAGGAAAAGTCTTCCTTTGGAATCAGATTCTGTTTTAATTACTTCCTTATGAATCTCCTTCCCAAATGAAATATAGTCTTGTTATGAACTGTGGTGGTTCAATTAATGATGAGAGCAAATGTGTTTCCAGAAACATGTTATTTTAGTAGCACTTTCTTAGACACTGAAAACTTTTTTTTTAACTTAAAGACAAATTCCTTATGGTCCTAGCAGTAACAGTGTACGTCAGCTGCTTCTCTCCAATTTATTTCAAAATTCTTTATTAAAGATTGTTTCTGGGGCTTCCCTGGTGGTGCAGTGGTTAAGAATCCGCCTGCCAATGCAGGGGACATGGGTTCAAGCCCTGGTCCGGGAAGATCCCACATGCCGTGGAGCATCTGAGCCCATTATGCCACAACTACTGAGCCTGCTCTCTAGAGCCCCCGAGCCACAACTACTGAGCTTGCATGCCACAACTACTGAAGACCGTGCGCCTAGAGCCCGTGCTCTGCAACAAGAGAAGCCACTGCAATGAGAAGCCCCTGCACTACAACGAAGAGTAGCCCCCGCTCACTGCAACGAGAGAAAGCCCGCGCGCAGCAACAAAGACCCAATGCAATCAAAAATAAATAAATAAAATAAATAACTTTATTTTTAAAAACTATTGTTTTTATTGTGTTCATAGGATTTGAAGATCCTATATGTGTTGTATATCCTTCTTTGGAATTGTAGTCTCCCCTAGAGGACCTGTGTATAAGTAGACAGTACACACATACACACACAGACATGGAATAGCTACATATATTAGAATCAGGCCATCACCTAAAGTTCCAAAAAAGAAACTGGGTAAAGGAAATAGCTGAAGACAAGAGAAAAATGAAGCTATTACAGATACATACATAATATATATATATATTATACATATGTATGTACGTATCCACGAGTTCCAAATCCTGAGTCAACCAATCGCGGATCGTGTACTAAGTTTATGATCCACAGTTGGTCGAATCTGAAGATGTGGATCTGCAAATACAGAGGTCTGACTATGGGACTCAAGCATCCATTGATTTTGGTCCTGGAACCGATTCCCCACAGATACCAAGGGACGACTCTATAAATCTTTCTTTAAAATTTGTGATGTATCTAAATGGAATTTTAATATAAATGTAACCAGTGCCAGTAATAACAGAAATCTACTTCCTTCTGTTTGTTCATTCTATCTGCTCTCCCTGAAGTAGGAGGGAGGCTGATGAACCTTAGAAGCTAAAGTTAAAACTATGAGAAAACCCTGAGGAGCCCTGCTCCCCTCTCTGGGGGACTGGGGGGGGTAGGTTGGGTCAGTTAGAGTTTAGAGTGGAAAGGTCTCTTGAGCAGATGCTGACTGGGTGCCATGGAGGAAGAATGAGCTGGGAAAGCACTGGAGTTGCATTCCTTTCTATCTCCTGTATTTTAAAATTAACCTTCTCAGAATTTTGTCTCTTATTTACCTTTTGAAAGAACCAATTTTTAAAAATTTTATTCTTGGTTAATCATTTATTTTTTCTGTTTTATTCCCCTTGTCATTGATTTCTATCTTTATCATTTCTCTTCACTCTTGTTTCTTTGTTCTCTACTCTGAGTCTTTTTCCAGCTTATCAAATTGAATGCTTTATTTGTATGGAATCATTTTTCTCTTAATAAACGATTTAGAGTCATAAATCATTCTGTGAATACCACTTCTGTTATTTCCTGCAAATTCTGATAAACAGTATTTTCAGTTCTAAGAATTTAAAATTTCCCTTTTGATTTTTTTATAGAATTATTTAGCCTGGTGAACAAGATGTTAAAGTTGAACTTTTACTATCTCCAAGTTGACTGGGGCTTTAAGGCTGAAAGCAATAGGTGCCAGTTGTACCTAGAATATTACAATAATTCTTTAGGTCCCTTCACATACTGATTCTTAAATATTCCTAATGGGACAGTAAATTGTGCAACATGGACCAAAGTTGAGACTGTATAGGGACTTCCCTGGTGGTCTGGTGGTAAAGAATCCACCTTCTTGGGACTTCCCGTTGGCAGTGGTTAAGAATCCACCTGCCAATGCAGGGGACACGGGTTCGAGTCCTGGTCCAGGAAGATCCTACATGCCCCAGAGCAACTAAGCCCGTGAGCCACAACTACTGAGCCTGCGCTCTAGAGCCCAAGAGACACAACTACTGAAACCTCGCACCACAACTACTGAAGCCCACGTGCCTAGAGCCCATGCTCCGCAACAAGAGAAGCCACCACAATGAGAAGCCTGCGCACTGAAACGGAGAGTAGCCCCTGCTTGCCGCAATTAGAGAAAGCCCGCGCGCAGCAACGAAGACCCAACGCAGCCAAACATAAATAAATAAATAAACTTATTTAAAAAAAAAGATTCCACCTTCCAATGAAGAGGACATGGGTTGGATCCCTGGTTGGGGAACTAAGATCCCACTTGCCGCAGGGCAACTGAGCCCGCACCACAACCACTGAGCTTGCGTGCCTCAACTAGAGCCCACGTGCCACAAAACTACAAGGCACATGCGCTCTGAAACCCACGCACAACAACTGCAGAGAGAGAAAACCCACATGCCACAACTAGAGAGAAGCCTGCATGCCACAACTACAGGGCCCACGCGCCCTGGAGCCCGCGGTGCCACAACTAGAGAGAAGCCCACGCACCTCAATGAAGAACCCGGGCACAGCAACAAAAATAGATCCCACGTGCCTCAACGAAGATCCTGCAGCCGCAACCGAGACCCAACGCAGCCAAAAATAAATAAATAAATAAAATTTTTTTAAAATGTTGAAACTGTGTATACACCCTACGACACAGGTGGACACAGGCAAAATGTTCACTGTATTTTTAAATAATAAAATATTAGAAATCAATATCTAAATGGAGGAATAAGTTATGGCATATTTGTATAACACAATATTCTATACCAAATTAAATGACTTAAAATCTACATATATCAATGTAACCGAGGAGGACTCTATGAGGCCGTCCCAGGACAGACCCCTCCCCCATATCTTCTGCTGTAGCTCCTCTCTGAAGTACCTAGATGATAGTATCTGATGCTTATTTCCAGACTTTTTCAGATGTTAAAACCACCACCAAATGGAAGAAATTAACTACTTGATGATCATGAGCAAGGAGCCCCACAGACTTTCCGGTGCCTAAGAATTGATCATCATCAACCAGAGAACTGTGCACAAGCTGATCACATACCCTGAGAGCCCCCTCTCCCCTACCTTGCCTTTAAAAATGCTTTGCTGAAACCCTCTGGGGAGTTTGGGTCTTTGGGGCATAAGCCACCAATTCTCCTTGCTTGGCCCTGCAATAAACTTTTCTCTGCTCCAAACTCTGACGTTTCAGTTGTTTGGCCTTACTGTGCATTGGGCACACAAACTTGCATTCCGTAACATCGATATGAATGAATTTTAAACATTTGACGTTGCATGAAGTGGCAAGTTCTAAAAGTGTATGCACTGTTCGATACAGGTGATGAAAAGTAAAAAGATAACAAAACAAAAAACCCCATAAAACAATATATATTTGTATGCTACTGTATGTTGCTATGGATAGAAAGATTTAATGCAAGTAATAACATAAAACAATAACATGATATTTCAGTGTTGTTGGCACATTAGTATTTTTCATATAATGTTTGAACTTATTTAGATTGGGGCATATTTAACACTTACTTAATAATGTTTAAATAAAAGCCTATCTTTATTTTTTGTTTCAATCTCTTTTTTTTAAAGAAAAAAATGCTTTCAATTAGTTCTCAACCATATTTACTTGTGGGTAAATTTGCAGCTGTACATATTTAATGTGCATATGTAGTCTTCCTATATTGTAGAATTTTTCACCTTACAAATGCTTATAAAGATGGATACCAAAGTAAATCTTTCTTGGGCCCTAGGACTCTGGGCACCCTGCCTTTGCACTGGCCTTTCAGGAAAACCGCGCAGTATGGTAGAATAAGAAGTCAAGCCGACCTCGCTCAAACCACAGTTCCCACACTTGTTATCTTGGGTGACCTAAGATGAATATTTTAAACTCTATGAGCTTCAGTTCATTCATCTGTTAAGAAATGTGAGATTTAAAAGTTGTTGAAAGAATTAAGGATAATTTAACCATAGTGCAAAGCACGTAGCAAGTATCAACACTAGCTATTACTGACCTTATTATACATTACATATCTGTACAAAATATATATTATTATATAATTCCATTGTCCTATAACTGCAATTATACTTATGTGTATCAAAGATGCTCTCTGAAGTAATAAATAAAGAGATGTTCTTCCTAAAGGAATTAATGAACACACATACACAAAAATTTTAGACAAACTGGGTAAGGTTAAGTATGTAAATGATTTAAAGCAACCATTTTATTTTGTTTGTACATTCTGTGAGTCAAAGGTTCAAACAGAGCCCAGTGGGGACAACTTGTCTGTTACACAATATCTGGAGGTTCAGCTGGAAAGACTCAAAGCTAGAAGTGAATGTTTGTTTTCTAAGTTACTTGACAGAAAAATGTTTTAAAAAGGAGTCAGCTGCTCTAGTGCATTTAAGGCATAAGGTAGTATAAATATCCAGGAAAACTAGTATCTGCCAATTGAAGATCAATAAAATATGAAGAGAAATTCCTAAAAGGATAATATAACCCG
Source organism: Lipotes vexillifer (assembly GCF_000442215.2). Taxonomy (NCBI): domain Eukaryota; kingdom Metazoa; phylum Chordata; class Mammalia; order Artiodactyla; family Lipotidae; genus Lipotes; species Lipotes vexillifer. Next base: position 3,769,993 of record NW_006793703.1, read on the forward strand.
AATAAAAAATGAGTTGATTTTGATAAAGGGTTTTAAGAACTTGACTATTATATAAAATGGTACATTTATTTGTGATTCTTGGAAAGAACAGTTACTGTCTTAGAAACAATCTCACATATCATGATATATATATTAACATACTATACACAGAAAAATCAGGGCATAGGAAACTAGATTGAGCTCATGTGCCTGAGCTTTTGTTTCCACTTTTGGAAACAGCCTGTATATAAGAATAACTGAAACACTCATCTGGTTTATCTAGTCTTAATTTCTATTTCTATGGCTAATTAAAACCCTAATTTTCAAATAAATCTGCCCAAAGCAAGATGGTCACTTTTTTAGCTGTCAGTGGGTGGCTGACTCAGCCTCGTTCACAAGCCTCAATTCCATATACAAAAGAAATGAAAAAAATGCCCTGAATTGTAAGCAATCAAATTGCCATCAGAAACTAACAACACGGTTTAATTAAAAAGGAAAATCCATAGTAATTCATTTTTTCCTTTCCACTCTTCACACAACAGAATAACAGGTAGTACAGAGAAGCAATTAAAACGAAATCACCTTTTGCCCTTGGGGTGTCTGAGTAGAACCTTTACCACCAAAATAATCAGCCTCAGATTTCTCATTTTCCTCCCCTTTGTCACACCGAAATTGCTTCCAGTCTCAGAAACAATGCATTGGCCTGCCTCTTCTGTTAACCCTAGGCTTCTAAGAATCTCAATCATCTTGTTATTTTGTAAAAATGGTAAGACTGCATAGTTACAAGGCCACTGTCCCTATTCGATTAGGACCTTGAAGCGGGCTGGAAACCAGCCTGATCTCACGAATTACAACGAACTTATACAACCTCTGAGATGGGGTGACTGGACTGGAGTCAAACAATGGGTGCACATGACTGGGTCCATGACCACAGGGTGCACCTTGAACCTGCTCCTGCAAGGAGGGGTGACAGGAGGGAGGATTCTCGGGACACGAGTGTACCAACACTGTTGCAAAACTCAGTACCCATCTCTCAGATGAAAGCACACCCACTCTCCTGACCTTTGAACAAATGCTGCATCATTTACCCAGAGAGACTACAGGCACTGCACCTCAGCCATCAAAACCACCTGGCAATATTACACATCACAGCCAGAGGCTCAGAACCGGAGACTCATGAAACTGACCTGTCACAGCACATCACAGTTTTCACACAAATACAACACTCTACGTCACTTCCAAACTACTCATGTCACTCTCATGCATGTCCTCACAATATGGCAAACACAGGGGCATCTGGTAAACACTGGGTTCCAGTAAAGCAAACCCTGGTGAGGTTCAAAGTAGTTGTAGGTCCATATGCAAGGTCTCACTGAGGCTCGGGAACAAGAGAAATGGAAAACGAGGCTCCAATGGGAGCTTCGGGGTGAGTAAAAGGGAACAAGGTGAACAGGGTGACACAATCAGGAGACAGCTGGAGCACCACTGAGAAGAGAATCCTTCCCGTTGGCTAGTACCCCACAGAATCCTCTCCCGGCAACCCTAGTGGTACACAGGACAAGAGACAGAAAGAGCTCTTACTGCAGCACTCGGGAGTGGCTGAAATCTTTCAGATCTGAGTCTTCGTAATACGGAGTTATCATTCCCAGCCCACTGTCACTCAGCATGCGTTTTCGGAGGGCAGGATTCCACCAGTCTGTCATTCTGGGAGGGAGGAGAAAGGCACCAGACATCCAAGGTCAGCCACAGGACTTAGTCTGCTCTTTCTCAGGATGATTCTTGTCTCCAAATGTGGGGACGGAAATTAATCTTTATTGGGTATTTACGAGGTATTTCACCCTTATTAGTCCGTTTAATTTTCTCAACCATCAGGAACTCTTTGTATGCTGCTGCCCTCTTTATAGATGAGAAAACTGAATTTCAAGATTAAGTAATTTTAGGGCTTCCCCGGTGGCGCAGTGGTTGAGAGTCCGCCTGCCGATGCAGGGGACACGGGTTCGTGCCCCGGTCCGGGAAGACCCCACGTGCCGCGGAGCGGCTGGGCCCGTGAGCCATGGCCGCTGAGCCTGCGCGTCCGGAGCCTGTGCTCCGC
>NW_006793703.1:3772185-3774289 GCF_000442215.2 Lipotes vexillifer
AAAAAAAAAAAAAAAAAGAAAAGATTAAGTAATTTTAAATATGACATAGATAAGAAGCAATGGCGCCTGATGTAGAAAGACAGGTTAGAAAAGAATAAAGCCTAGATCTGCTCTTTCACAGCTTCCCAGCTCTCAGTTTATTTCCAGAGGGGAAAATGGAAAAGAAATGAGAATGGAACTGATTTAAGTTCTCATGGATTTGCAGGCTACTTTATCTCTGGAGCTAGAGCTGATAGAGAATAACCGAGAGGGCAAAGCCCAGGGCGAGCTTGGCAAAATGGGCTCACCCTTCATCAGATCCAACACTACGGCCCCGATCAGGTGGGGTGGGAGGACACCTAGACTCCAGCACCTACTGCTTTTACAGCGGGACACAGCATCACACTTGCTTTCCCCACAACTGACAGTCTTGACTTACCGGATGTGGCTTTCCCACTACCTTCGGGACCCCCGGGGTTTTTTATCAGGGCATCCTTCGTGCCTGTCAGCTTTCCCTTCATGCCAGGACAGCTCCGGTATCAGTAGTTCCGGCTCCTAAGCACAGCTGTATATCTGTTCCAGCCGTCACTTCTGTTTTCTCTTGGCTTCGCACAGACTAGGGACGTACCACTGCTATCAGCTGGCCTGGCAGAGTGGGATGCTCATAAATGGCAGCCGTGGTCAAATTAGTGAACAGGGGTGAACAGGCATGAGGCTTACCTCAAGTGAATATGTCTGTTAATATTGTATAAGTATGTGCACACATTTGCATATTCCATTTGAGTGCACGTGTGTGTGCTCTCCGGGGAAATCCTTATTTTAACTCTTTAGCGTCTATGTACCAGTAAAGTACAAAAGTGCATTAAACCTCACAAGGGCAAAGGTTTCTGTGTTTTTACTTTTGCACTGTTGTTTCCCAAGTGCTTATAGTAGTACCTGGCACATAAAAATGCTCTCTAAATAGACATTTCTGAATTTACGAAATAATCTACCAATGTTAATATGTTTCGGTGGTGCAATGTGGTGGTTAAAATACACGTGGGCTCTAGCGTGGAATAGATCTCAATTTTTCCCCTTTATTTTTTGTGCAATACTGGTCAAGTTACAAAAACTCTCTAAACCTCAATTTTGTTATCTATAGATTTAAAATAATAACAGTACCAAATCTGCAGGGTCATTTGTGAAATGATGATGATGATGATTTCAATAACATAGTTTTTAACGAGTGTCTACCAAGTGCCACCAACTGCCCTAATTTTACGTGTATCAACTCATTTAATTTGAAAACAATTGTATGAGTAGGTATTATTATCATGTCCGTTTTACAGATGAGGAAATAAGCGTAGAGCACTTAAGATGATTAAGTCACTATGAAGTAATAGGAGGGATATAAGAAAGGCATTTAGCACAGTGTGTGACTCATAATTACAAGGGCTTGATATCTACATGTATCAGGCTGCCTTGATACAGGAGAAAAAAGAGAAGGAGAGGAAGAAGAGAAAGGATGTGGAGGGAAAAAATAATTGTCAAACCACCTGTGTCATTTTTTTTTTTTTTTTTGCGGTACACGGGCCTCTCACTGTTGTGGCCTCTCCCGTCGCGGAGCACAGGCTCCGGACGCGCAGGCCCAGCAGCCATGGCTCACGGGCCCAGCCGCTCCGCGGCATGTGGGATCCTCCCGGACCGGGGCACGAACCCACGTCCCCTGCATCGACAGGCGGACTCTCAACCACTGCGCCACCAGGGAAACCCCACCTGTGTCATTTTTTAATGTGATAATACAGGCGTTACAGATGTATGTGCACAAACGCAAATACTAGTGTTTTCTAGTTTGGTAGAAATGCTGGTGTGGTGGGTAAAGAAGGCTCAGACATGACACAGATCTGAGTGGAAAGAGTAATTCTGCCCAGACATTCATAAGACAGACTTAGAATGGAACCAGCTGTACTACACTCTAAGGAAACACAAGAAAACCTGTATTTCAAAATAGTTTGATTTCATTAGAAATGTCAAGTGCAAGGCCAAACCAGACACGATGTCACCCTGCGGCCAGCCTCACCACCACACCACCAAGGACGAAGCCCACTCACCCGGAGGCTTGCTCCACCACCAGATCAGGCATTCC
>NW_006793703.1:3774299-3822862 GCF_000442215.2 Lipotes vexillifer
CCTGCCTGCTGTGACAACACCATATCTGGGTCCAGAATAAAAATCTCATCTTGAGAAATCTCCATCACAAAATGCAAATGTTCCTAAGGAAGAAAAAGGAGTCTGTCAGATGATTGATAAGGTGTTCAAATCCATCATCTGATGAATAACAAAACAAAGCATTCTTGGTCTTGAGGAATAATGAAATTTTATGACATAGCAAATGACCACAGTGTATTTTCAGAGGCCTGACCAGTGGGCATCCCTCCCAGAAACAACATGGTAGCAAGAGGCTGAGGAAGGGGAGAGTTGAATCCTTCTTGGTTTGGGACTCTGACCAGGATACTGTTAGGTACAACCAGAGATGGTCTTGCCTCTTCTTCCCAAATACTATCAAAGAAGTGACACCCTACATGCAACTTGGTCCAGCATGCATGTACGATGCCTGGACTTCCAGGATCCGGTCAAAGCTAAGTGGCATGGCTAACAACTGGTTTTATCAATGGATTCCATTCTGTACCTTCTTTTCCAGTGGGAGCACTAGCTATCATTGGGCATAAGCATTTTTTTTTTTTCTCATTACTGAACTCTGGGAAGTGGTGAGTTGAAACCAAGCAACATAGATACACACTTGAGGTCTGAAGTTTGCTAATCAGAAATAAAGTTAAAAAGGCATAAAATTTGGCTAGGAAGCAGTAAAAGTAGCAGTGTGAGTGAAGATTTGGAGTGCAGGCTGGTGACAACATCTATAAGCCTACTTAGCTTCTGGATTCATCTTCAAGGTCAAACCAGATCACCTTGAGTCCACAAATCACAAAACGTGTGAAGACAAATAACAAGCTCATAGCTGAGACTATGAATACCATTCCAGAATTTGTACACATTTCAGTGTTTTTGTTGAAAAAAAAAGTAAAAGATTAGTATAGTTACTGGGGAGTTTTTCACTTTCACAAATAGGCTCAAGAAAACTTACCTGAGATCTGTCTATTCGATAAAAGCGATCAGCACAAGTAGCTAGGGAAAAAAAAAAATGTATACGGCATTCAGGGAGGCCTGTGTGCTGGCACCAGATTTACAACCTTCTCACCTACAATGACAATCAAAAACCTTACATCCCAGTCAGTCCCTAAATCTACTTAGAAAAACTCAGGACTTCACACCTCTGCTGCCGCTATTCTACTGCTTAGGAAGCCCTTCGGCATTACACATGTCTACCTAAACCATGTCTTAACCCACAGAAAACAAACTTACGGTTACCAAAGGGGACCGGGAGGGAGGGATAAATGAGGAGTTTGGGATTAAAATATAAACACTACTATATGTAAAACCAACAAGGACCTACTGTGTAGCACAGTAGGGAACTATACTCAGTATCTTGTAATAACATATAATGGAAAAGAATTTGAAAAAGAACATATACACATAGGGTTGGCCAAAAAAGTTCATTCGATTAATGAATACGTTGTTCAATAAAGTTCTTGGTGAAAATGAAAAATGTCTTATTTTTACTGAAAACCGAACGAACTTTTTGGCCGGCCCAATATATGTATCTGAATTACTTTGCTGTACACCTGAAACTAACACAACATTGTAAATCAACTATATTTCAATAAACTGTTTTAAATAATACATCATGTCTTAAGGACCAACTCAAATGCCACCTCTTCTGTGAAACCTTCCTCAGCCCCATCCTCCTTGCCGCAGGTGGAATTTGTTGCTCCTACCTCTACGTGCACATTTGCATTTTGTGCATGGTTTATAAAAACTATCTTCACAGAGAACTCTGAGACTAAGATATCTGCCTCTTTAAAGATCTGTGTTTCATTTCTTCTTTTATGTCTCAAGATATCAGCACAGAACCCTCAACAGAACTGGGACTCAATATGTATTTATCAAGTAAATAAAGCTAGGAAAAACAAAACAAAAAAACAAAAAAAAAAAACTGTAGGTAGCCTGACTTCCTGAGTAAGTGATTCTCATTTTGGAAAACAGTTTGAAGATGCAGAGCTCGGGACCACATGTGGTATTAAAGGCATCATTTCACTTTAAAACTGAGTCCCTAAGCCATGTCTGAAGAAAGCTAAAACAGGAAAAAAAAAAAAAATTTAAGCATCCCTATAAGGGACTTGCCTGCATCTGTAGTTTGACGGGGGTGGGGGTGGGGTGGGGGGTGGGGAACAACTTAATGACAAACTTTGGGCTTCTGGAAATTAATCTGATTATTCTCAATATTCAAAAGAATTATGTTCCTCTTCATTTAAATCTGTCTAACAGAGTCCAATATTATAAACAGATTTTCTACAAAGTACATAGTACTAGAGGGAAAAACTCAAAATGCAAATAATCATTCAAAATTCATAGATATTTAATGAGTAGCTTCTCTCCAAAGGAAATGAGCTAAGAAATAAGACAATCATGGTTCTTGCCCTCTTACTCAGGCAACAGAGTAAAATTTGCCTGAGAAGGACTTAGTCTACTTTGTTCTTTTAACCATGACTGCAATCACCTGTTAAATGTTTTTAACGAAACTATTTCTAGAGTAAAACTAATATCTAGACCATTAACCACACTTGTAATTTTATCTAAGACTGTATATAAAATAGATTATATAGAACAGTTCATATACATTTTTGTAATTTTCTTAAATATAAGTTGTTCCTCTGTGGATTCAGGAAAAACAAATGATTGCGCTTCTCATCACTAGGGAATAAAGGACCTGGAAGAAAAGCAGTATAGATTATCTTCAGAGGCAGCTGACAAGCCATTAATGAAAACCGATGTCATGATGTAGGTGGATTAGATTTGATATAGATACAGGTGCTCATCTTCAAAAAATATTCACACCCTCACACATCCTGTCATTCTCTTATCCACATTTATATCCTTTCAGATGCACACAAAGCTAAACAAAAGAAAGGTCTACAGTGAAAGCTAAATGTCCACACAGACAAGAGAGATACCGGGTAGTAGATACACTGGGAGTATCTAAGCAGGAATGTACTGTAAAATGGGTAATTGGATAGAAAAGTGGGATTAGGCAGCATTTTAGGGAGAGAGAGATGGAAAATGGGCTCATTAACCAATCAGAAGATGACCGACCTATTTATACATTCAGTAACAGCAGAGCAAGCATTTTAGAGAGAGATGGAAAATGGGCTCATTAACCAATCAGAAGATGACCGACCTATTTATACATTCAGTAACAGCAGAGCAGACGTGAACACAACTGAAAATGCCTACCCTTTCACAAAAATTTATACCTCATCCTGAAATGATGGTTTACTGAAAATAATATGGAAGTTCCATAATATGCAAACGACATACCAATTAGTACCCGTCCTCGTGCTTTTTGGAATCAATCTACTGGCCTGAAGGCAAGCACTCAACACGTTTTTGGAAAAGGGGCATGAAAGGGAAATATCACCTTGAGCAATTTGATGCTGAGAAGTTCGGCCAGATTAACCAGCTTGCTTTGAGGGAGATATAACTTCAGGAAAGTGTGTTGCAACATTAGCAAGTTCACATCATTTGAGATGCAAATGCCAATCACGTGGAGCCACGTGAAGGGTTTCTGAACAGTCTTTTTTTTTTTCTTTTTTTTTAGTGTTTGCTTTATTTTTATTTTTATTTTTTTTATTTTTATTTTTTTTCTGAATAGTCTTTTCGAAAATTAGAGTCCAGTCTATCCATCAATACCCTGCCCTGTGGCTTTCCCAATCCCCACACCTCCAGGAAATACAGAAACACTCACCATCTAGAAAGCACCACCGTGGGGAGAGTCTCTGAGCTGAGAGCGCCCTGGGGAAGGAGGTTTCGTGGTCCTGGAAAGAGACATACACATCCTGGTGGCTCCATTTGAATGACGTGAGGGGCGTCCCTCACTCCACATTCTGCCCCATCACCTATTTCTAAGAGTGAGCATCCTTTACTACACAAAGCGCTGGTGAGAGATGGAAGCATACTTTTCACTGCAAGGACACACGGGGACTCTGCTTTGAAATGAATGATTTCACATAACAACTCCCATATCAAGTTTCCAGGAGATTTACAATTATTCCTTTAAACATTCATAAATTATACAACTTGGGACGTGTACTTCCTTTGGAGACTCTCTTTCCCTTTACGAAGCTGAGGAACTAGTGGCAGCTGGCTGTCATTTGTATTTCGGTTCTCCACATAGGTATAAAAATGTCCCCCTACTAAAAGAATCTCTGCCGTTAATAATTTTTAAAAACATGAAATGCACATTCTAGTTTACAACACGTGATTTGGAGCATTCTGGCCCTGGCTCATAGTGAAACTGAGATCACTGACAGAAATGGAACAAATGACGAGGGAGGCCAGGTCTCCACGGGAGGACACTGGGAGTTTGACCCTTATGAGAGATTTGAGATGTTCAAATAGAAGGAGCATCCTTGGAGTGAGGCTGGGTGTGCATGATCTTGTGTGCACAGAGGGGGACAGGGGAAGGAAATGGGACGAACAAAGAAGAGATAAGAAGAGAGCAAGTCAGGGGCTGCACTGATTTCTCGGGAAGTCGAATCTGCCCCACGTGATCCTCAGGCAAAGCTTCTGCTTAAATCAGTGGTTCTCAAAAGTATGAACACCGGACCAGCAGCATCAGCTGGCAGGTTGTTAGAAACACAAATTCCCAGGTGCCACCCCAGATCTACAGAAACCCTGGGGGTGACACTCAGCAATCTTTGAGGTGAGTCTGATGTATGCTAAAGTTTTAGAACCATTGGCCTAAAGTTACGGGGACAAAGAGGCCCATTATTAGAAATCTTGGGTAGATGGAGTTTTGATATGAATGGATTCTGCCAATTAAATAATTAACAGAGGAAAAGTTGGTCGTACTCAGGACTGGTACCAAGATTTATATGTAGAGATACAGAAGTGATATAGCTATGGATACAGAGATAAATATATAGTCCTCTTTTTTTGAACCAGCTTTGGGCTAAATGAAATCGTGACATGTACCTATTTATATGAGAATTGCGTTTAACATTTTGAGAATTATATTTTGACACATGTGATATCTTGTTTTTAAAGGAACTTAGGGTTCTTAATGTGTTTTCATAAAACATCTAAAGCTACTAACATGTCTCAGTTTAGTGAGAACTGTAATTATAAATCGAGAAATTCGAAAATGATCTGAAACATTTAGTGGCAACTGTGAGGGCTAATAAACAAAGATGTCAAACAGAAATGTGACTTCCTTCTATAAGAGTAAAGGGACATAAACACCGAGGATACTTTCTGAATTTTGATGTCGAATGTGCTACAGAGACTGCCATGAAAAATATCAGAATTTCCCTAGGTAAAAATTGACTCTGAAAGAATACAGAAATGCTTGATTTTTTAATTTTTAAAACCTAAAGATTGATAATGTTATTGCTAGAATATTCAAATTCATGAATGCTGGCTATTATTTAGTTTAATAAAATGCAGGTTGATATATTGCCTCAGCCACATAACCAGCTTACCACAGGCTGTTAACATAATATTGATATAATTGCATACCTTTTCATGTGTGAGTGTCTGTGTGTCTGGAGAGTTTTATGTATGTACCTGACTTATTTTGCTTATTTTCTGTTTGTTTATTTACTCTGTACCTTGATGCACAAAGCATTTGATATAACTCAATTTCCTTAAAGGGGTTTTGCTTAAAGAGAATGTTATGTTGGCTCTGTGAAAACATTTTTTAAAGCCATAGAGCTCTTTAAAACACTTCAAATGGGTTCAATAATTCTTGAACTCCCTGCAATTTCCTGTAAATTTGGTGTGTCTATATGTATGTGTATTTTCCACTGCTTTCCATAGATTATCAAAGTGATCTGAGATCCCCAAAAGGTGAAAAAGCTACTAATTTAAATAATCAAAGTTTATATCAGAGGGGATTCAACAAAATAAGAAGATTCTAATCATTAAAATGCCTTAATGATATCCAGACTTACAAAAATAGGAATGACTATTTCAAAGGTAGTGAAATACCTTTAGAGTATCAAACACCTAAAGCTCTCTGAGCAGCTGGCTTTTCTCCTACCATCTACTCTACTATTCTTCCTGAACCTCTTTTCTGGGACCTAAAAGCAAGCCGCAAATGAAGAATTGCAGCTTTGAGAATTTAAGTAAACTCACAGAAGTATCCAGATATTAAGTGGTAGAGTTATAATTCAAATATAGGCCTCTCTTACCACAGAAGCCATAATCTTAAATCCCAGGTTTATGGCTTCTAAAGGAATTATTATCATTTGGGGTTTTGAAGGATAGATGGGGTTTGTGTAGGTCAAGTTTGAGGGAAGTTTTTTTTTTTTTTTTTTTTTTTTTTTTTAACTCAACTCAAGCAAAAACATGAGGAAAGCAAAAGAAAGGATGAACTTAATGGTTAGGAAGACTTCTTTTGACTCTGGTGTTGAAGAATTTTCCATAGCTTCAGCTTTTGTTAACTGTTAAACTAATCTTCAGTATTTCTTAACAGGCATTTCACTGCCTGGTAACTTGGAGTTTTTCCTCCCTCAAATTCCCCAGCCATGTTACTACCTACTCTCCACCCCCATGTACCCATCTGCTTAAGAATCCCCTAGAAATATGGTGATCAATGGGAACAACAGAGACCCAGAGTCCAGAGACAAGGAACTGAGACTACAGTCATGTAAAGAAAATTCTGATTATAGAGTTTAGATAGCTTCACTGTATGTATTATGTGACTGCAATTAGAAACTCTATCCAAGTATGGCGAATATTAACAGATGGTTTAGCATGTGATACAGTTACACTTCTGCCACAACTTTATATTCAAATCTGTACAATGATGCTTATTGCAACATTGTTTTTTCAGGCAGAAACTGTATACAACATAAATGTCTATCCACAGAGATAAGGTTAAATCTATATCATGAAACAGGAGCAGTTTTAAAAGACTGAGTTATAGCTTCATGTATTAGCAAGACAATGTCCATGGTATATTACTGTTAAAAATAAACTGTGGTATAATATGTATAGTGAGTGCATAAGAAATGTAAATCCATTTTTTTTTCAAAAACAAACAAAACCCCATATGTGTATGATGTACATCTATGTGTGTAACTTTTTTTTTTTTTTTTTTTTTGCAGTACGCGGGCCTCTCCCGTAGCGGAGCTCAGGCTCCGGACACGCAGGCTCAGCGGCCATGGCTCACGGGCCCAGCCGCTCCTTGGCATGTGGGATCTTCCCGGACCGGGGCACGAACCCGTGTCCCCTGCATCGGCAGGCGGACTCTCAACCACTGCGCCACCAGGGAAGCCCCTATGTGTGTAACTTTGTATCAATGTGGAGAAAGGTACAAAAGGGTACACACCAGAAAGGTACTATCATAAGGTCTACTTTGGGTGGGCAGTTAAAAACCAAGCAGAAGTCTAGAATTATGTGCAACCGGAAAACTAAGATAAGCCAGGATTATAAAACCTGGCAGACTTCATGACACAAGTAGCTAATGAAAGTCAAGAGAAATACCTTGAGAAATGCCTCTAAGAGGCACATGAAAAGATGCTCAAAATCACTAATTATTAGAGAAATGCAAATCAAAACTACAATGAGATATCACCTCACACCAGTCAGAATGGCCATCATTAAAAAATCTGCAGACAATAAATGCTGGAGAGGGTGTGCAGAAAAGGGAACCTTCCTACACTGTTGGTGAGAATGTAAATTGGTACGGCCACTATGGAGAACAGTATGGAGGTTCCTTAAAAAACTAAAAATAGAGCTACCATATGACCCAGCAATCCCACTCATGGGCATACATCCAGAGAAAAACATGGTTTGAAAGGGTACATGCACCCCAATGTTCACTGCAGCACTGTTTACAATAGCCAAGACATGGAAGCAACCTAGATGTCCACTGACAGATGAATGGATAAAGAAGATGTGGTACGTATATACAATGGAATATTACTCAGTCATTAAAAAGAATGAAATAATGCCATTTGCAGCAACACGGATGGACCTGGAGATTATCATACTACGTGAAGTAAATCAGACAGAGAAAGACAAGTATCATATGATATTGCTTATATGTGGAATCTAAAAAAAAAAGTTACAAATGAACCTATTTACAAAACAGAAATAGACTCATAGACTTAGAGAACAAACTTATGGTTATCAGGTGGGAAGGGTGGGGGGAGGGATAGATTGGGAGTTTGGGACTGACACACTGCTATATTTAAAATAAAATGCCTTTCCATGAAAAAAAAAGAGAGAGAAATACCTTGAGGACCTTAATATCAAAGATGAATGTATACTGGGTGGATTAAAAGTAGAACAGGAATAAAAAGAAGCAGATTGTCAAAAAGGAATTCACAATAACCCAAAGCCAAGATCTGTAAACTTCTTTATACTCTGATGGTACCAACTAATGACAACCGCAGAGGTGATGAAAGTCTTCTGTACTCATGTAACTCCTGCAGCTTGTCTACCTATACCCGTTTCTCCTACTCAAAAAAGAGAATCAGAATACACGCGAGTGGTAGTGATGTTAGTATAGAGGTTAAGAAAAAACTTGCTGTGGTGTTGTCTTAACTCACACTGCTAACGCATTGTAGGTATTACATCAGGTAACCTGTGTTCTCACGGAGGGCCTGGCACACAGGTAGAGTGGGTGACCCTGGCGTTAAGAAATCCTGGATTCAGGGGCAGCAGGAGGGTGACCAGCAACACAGTGCAGACCAGGAGTCAGACTTGAGCAGGAAAAGGGGATATAAGGAAACAAAATAGCCCCTAGCAGGAGATCAAGGCTGGCCCCCAGGATTTCATGGGGCCATGGATCCATAGCCTCATGGACCCACTACGATGGACATGGCAACATCCTTGCCAGTGACAGTGAAAAGAATGGTCAGACATATGTTTGCTTTGTGAATGCTGCACATTAAAGTCAATGTACAAAGACAATTTCTGATGGAGCCAGAAAACAATCTCAAAAATATGCACCTTTCAACAGTATCTGACTGTAGACACTTAAGAAATGTGATTGTGTGAAACGGCTACATTACAGGAGACAGTCACATAATCCCCTGAGCTGTGCCACTAACAATCACGTCAACAGCCTTCAGTACTAGTTTAGGGCTTCTCGTCTCCTCAGTCTGCTCAAACTGCATAATCAAATCAATGATTCATCAAAGAGATAAGATACTTGACTTGCTCATTTTGTGACCTTTTATTTTTCTTCATATAAATGGTATGATTTAGATGAATGCAACTGTCATTGCTCTACAGTGTAGGCAGAATGATATAACCTTGGACATAACCATGCTCCTTTCTATCTTCTAAAATTGCATGCTCTTTAAATAAATAATATTAACAAAACTACGCATTTCAAAAATCCCTCATATGTGCATTTTCTCTTTTGATGTATGCTAATGGAAAATCTGTTTCTCATGCTAAAAATATAGCATGCACAAAAGCAAACCTGATATTTCTTTTTTTTTTTTTTTTTGCGATATGCGGGCCTCTCACTGTTGTGGCCTTTCTCGTTGCGGAGCACAGGCTCCGGACGCACAGGCTCAGCTGCCACGGCTCACAGGCCCAGCCGGTCCGTGGCGTGTGGGATCCTCCCGGACCCGGGCACGAACCCGCGTCCCCTGCATCGGCAGGCAGACTCTCAACCACTGCGCCACCAGGGAAGCCCAAACCTGATATTTCTTATATATATTTTTGAAAGTCAACTGGCATGAATTATATGTAATTGATAGGGAAATTATGTGAACCACATATGCCAAACTTGCCCTTAATTTACATTCAGTTACTCAGAGCTGATGCACACATAATTTAATGACTGCACAGCAGCCCCATTATACACTCCAGTAGGTTATCCAATTAAGCAATATTCACCTAGCATTTAACTACACCTTTACTGCGAATGAAATTCTTTTTCTTTCATAAAATTTAGGGAAGATGTATGCAGAGGCAAAATAGAGGTTCCTTTGAATTGGGAATCTCTGCTTCACTGAACAATGTCTACACAATAATCACTACTTTTAAATTTCTTATGTATAGATCCAAATTTCTTATGTATCCATCCAAATTTCTCCTCTGCCTGCCTTGATATTTCCCGCACTCAACCCATCTATTCATTCATTTCTTTTCTCTCTTTCCATCACCAAGTTGTATATCAATATCTCTTCATTCTTAGTGAATAGACCATCAGGGATGATTAGAAATGTGCATTTATGCATCTGTGTCCATCTACAATCCCACTTAATGGACTTGCTACTGTTTTGTTTTGTCTTTCAAAACTCTCACTCTTCAGACCTACTCCTTTACCACCCACAACTCCTGCAGCAGAAGAATGTGCAGAAATGAAATAGCCATTTTCCAGCCCAGCTTTGAAAGATGAAGCAACAGTGATGGTGTGGTACAAGATGGAAATGAGAGAGATTCCAACATTTTCAAGAGCCCTCTTCTGGTGAGAAAGTCTTCCATTAACAACAATAACAGCTCTGTGTGTGTGTGTGTTAGCTGTCTTGCCTTCACTTGTAACAGCAAACAGACCTGGCCCCAGGCAAGTCTTACTTTAATTCTCCATTTGAGCCATTTCTGACAGTTTTGATCTAGCCCCCCACAAAAAACAACATTCACCAAATTTCTTAGCTAACTCCTGTCCTTCCCTAAGACAAGATAGAGTAATTCCCAGGGGGACTCCCTTGAACTTGTTTCCACCCATCCATTCAGACTCTTCTAGAATCCAGAAAACAAATCAAGGAGGAAGAGATTTCAGATAATGGAGAGAGATGAATAAGGGCGGCCAATATGAAGGGAAGGAGAATAAATCAAATATTTGTGGGCACATGCTGTTTGCCTAGGACTAGACAGAGCTCTGATGGACTGTAACACGGACCTATCCTCCAGGAGAAGAGCATGTACGCAGGAAAGAAAAAAAAAAGAGATGAAAGGATGAACAAATGGCTGTAGACTCAGATCTGATCAAGAGTGTTTTCTTATGAAAGTGAAAGATAGCTGTAAAGGCTCTAAAGGAAGAAAGAACTTTTTGAAACTGTTGTATCTACTGTGAAACATTTCAACCATTCTAGTGTTATTCTAAGTAAGTGAATTCTTTTTTTTTTTTTTTAATCTTTTTTGCGGTACGCGGGCCTCTCACTGTTGTGGCCTCTCCCGCTGCGGAGCACAGGCTCCGGACGCGCAGGCTCAGCGGCCATGGCTCACGGGCCCAGCCGCTCCTTGGCATGTGGGATCTTCCCGGACCGGGGCACGAACCCGTGTCCCCTGCATCGGCAGGCGGACTCTCAACCACTGCGCCATCAGGGAAGCCCTAAGTAAATGAATTCTTAAAGAGGAGGAATCACCTGAATAGATCCATTTTCACCTATTGTTGAGTCCTGCTGTATTTATTAACACCTCAGAATATTAGCTCATTCTGTGTGCCAACTACATTGTACCCCATAGAAACGGGGAAACCCCGAGTGTCTACAACACCCCTAACTGTTCCTGGTCCCATTGCTCCACCATATCCACAGATACGTCTTTCTACTTCCTTTATTCCTCCTGCTCTTCTTCCCACTTTCTTTCTTCCTCTAGCACTTTCATCTGCCTGGTCCCCAGTCATGCCCTGAGAGCCATCAGAATGACTCAGGATTTCTTAAACCCATCACGACTGACATTTGGGGGGGGGGGTAGATAACTCTCTGTTGTAGGGGACTGTCCTGTGCATTGTGACATGTTTAGCAGCATCCCTGACCTCTACTCAATAGATTCCAGTAGTACCATGTCCCCTAGTCATGACAAACAAAAATGTCCAAATTGCCCAATGTCCCATAGGAGGGGCAAATCTCTCCCAGTTGACAATCACTAGAATGGTTGAATCTGCCTCTATTCCTTAGTAACTTTATGACTTGGAGTTAAGAAGGGGCATAAAAAAGTCCAGGGAGGGAGCAGAGAAGAAATAATTTCACAGTACGTGGCTTCAGGAAGCATCTTCATTAAATAGGTATGCAGAGTCCAATTTCCCTATGGATTCTAGTTTATTTGCCAAGCTCAAGAGTATCCCGAATCTGCAAGTACAGTGCATTTTGCTTGTCAAGTTATAACTTATCAGTTACGGGTTACGTGAGATGCATTAGGATGGAGGGGCCTTAGTGTTTTGACCTCAGAGATGGCGTAGGCAGGAATATTCAGCAGGCTATAAATATCCAGCATATTCTTGTATAACCTATTATGCCTTGTTAGGTTAATACAAGGTGTCATTTTTGAGACCTAGTACTTTGTTGGCAATTCACTATGAATTTGGGAAAGGAAGAAACCAAAGCAAAGAAATGCTTAAATGGCTGGAAAATGCCATATGGCTCACTAATAAGGTGTCTCGGGCACTTGCACACCTTTCCAAATGCTGATTTTCTCTTGAGTTTCTTCTAGCCTTAGAAAACCATCAGCTAAAATCCCAACTGCAAAATAGTGAGCCCACTGGAATTTCTCAAGTTTTTAAACTTACTGGTGTTTATTCATTCCATCACAGTTAATTCTCAAGTATATTTAGCTCCACTGCATACATAAGAAAGGTCACTAAAAAGCATTTAAGGCTTTTTGCTGTCCATGTTTCTTACAGGTCTTTCTCCTAATCACCCTCTAACTCTCACTGATGCAGACTAGAGATGCTATTACCAGTTTCTGCATTAGGAAACAAACGATCTAGTGCTAAATTTCCTGCCAGTTGGTTTTGTCACTTTCTACATAAAACTAATACACCTCCCCCATGTATTTTATACGTACCCTCGGGAAAATATAGAAATCAGTCTATGTCATCTCAGCTTCTCCACACCATCTGACACATTTCATTACTTCTTCCTTTTTTGAAACACATTTCAATTTTGGTTTTCATGATACCACCTTCTCCTTGATTTCCAGCTGCCCATCTGTTTCCATGACCCTTTTTGACTGATTGTTCTCTTAAACTTGTGCTTTTCTTCACCACTCAGTAGACAGATATGACAATGGGCCCTTTTCTTTTTTTTTTTTTTTGAGGTACGCAGGCCTCTCACTGTTGTGGCCTCTCCCGTTGTGGAGCACAGGCTCCGGACGCGCAGGCTCAGCGGCCATGGCTCACGGGCCCAGCCGCTCCGCGGCACGTGGGATCTTCCCGGACCGGGGCACGAACCTGTGTCCCCTGCATCGGCAGGCGGACTCTCAACCACTGCGCCACCAGCGAAGCCCTGGGCCCTTTTCTTTATGCAAACTCTCCCTGAGTGAACTCCAGCCCCATAGTTTCAATTAAATACCATTCATTTGCTAATGACCCTCAGATTTCTACGTGGAGGCCTGAATTTTTTCAATAAGCTTTGAAAGTCATCCAATTTTCTACTCACCAAAACCTCTTGCATCTAATAGGCATATTAAAATTGCTATAGCCGAAAAAGAGCTCTTTATTCACCATCCCTCCAACTCATTCCTTGTCGTGTCTGCCCAAGATCCCAGCCAAATGGGAAAGTTTATATCCCCTCACTCCTTACCTCAACCAGCTCTCTGTCGCTCTGCTTAGGAAATTTCCTCACCACCCTCTCCCTACTCTCAGGCCATGCTAATTCAAACACCGTCTCCCTCAGTTAAACTTCCTGCTTAATGTGCAGTTCTGGGGTGTCCCTAGACCTCTTATTCCAACCTTCTCTTAATACCCAAAAGGCTCCTGCTTGTTATAATTCTTCAAGGAGGGGTGTGAGCCAAAGTAACACTCCTGAAACTCATCTTTGATCGCTGCATTGGTTATCCTATGTGGTCAGTGCGCAAACCTTTTGTGCACTGACCACATAGGATAAATGTCACTTTTGAAGTGACATTTATAATGCAGCAGTTTTGACACCAGGGTTTGACCTTACTGCAAATAAACAAAAAACAGAAAGATTTTGATACGGATAAGTACCATTAATCCTTCTGCATGTTTTTATTAACGAATAATCAATAAAATAAATATCCTTATATTCTAGAGTCTCAACCATCCCCTGATATCTGTGGATATATACAAACATGGCATAAAGAAAACATGGTATAAAATATCCATATGTCAAAACTCTTATGCCAAAATGACTACACTGAATAAGCTAGGATAATAAATAAATGTATCAGTTTCATAAAACTAATCAGAATGTTTTAGATACTTCGGTTTAACTGCAAAGGTTTAAAATGTCCATGTGTAAAAATTAAAAATTCTAAAAAAGAAGACCCTTAAAATCTTATAGCTACCAGTGCCAGTCCTTAAAGGGTGGAAATCAGCTCTGACTTTAAAAATACTATACTTTAAAAAACAAAATGACACCTAGATAGTGGCTCCAGGTAAATATGCAAATAATGGATATAAGAAATGTTGTGCTCTATCTAAAAAATAAAGTAGAAATTTGTCTTCTAATGGTTGGTAAAAAAGCAGTCCGAGAAGTAGACTTTATTTTCTCATTGTAAACACACCCTAAGTGAATTATCATCCCTTCTATTGCAGCCAGATGGAAGACAGGACTCTGGAATAGTGGGGGTACTTTGAGCAATAAATATACAAACAAGAACACCAAGGCCATTTTTGTCATCCAGCCTCAGGATAATTAGGCTGCTTTGACTGAGGGTACAGGCTATCAACTGGCAGGGGAAGAAAGTCACCTAGAGGCTACAAGGCACAGAGGTTTTTTTTTAATAGTTGTTTTTTGCTGTTTTGGCAAAAGGATGCTTAACTAGGAGTTTCAGGTGTAGTGTAATAGACACCAAAACCCAAAGTGAGGTGCTACCAGATTTAGACATTTTAAGTCCTTCCCCCACATGGAGGGAGGTATAGAGGGTCTAGGAGAAGATTTATTTGGAGGGTGTCATGAGCATGCTGTGACTCCCACACACCCCTCCTAGCCGGCAAGGGTACTGGGCTTCTCAGAGAGAAGGGCTTTTATGGGACAACTCAGACAGCTTTGCATGCGCCCCTTACAGTTTGGGGTGATGCTGTGCATTGGTATCTAAATCATGCCTGGGAAATCTAATGGGAAGAGGGTGGCTGGAGAGGCTTGTACCGCACAGTAAGGGTGGGAAAGTGGGGAAGAGACTGCACTCCCAAAGAGTGTTGGGGCAAAGGGTAACTGAGCGTTCTCCCAGGAACCGGATGTGGGTTATTAGAGAGAGGCAGGCTGGGTTTATTGGATCCTGTCCAAGAGATCAGGATGGGACAAACAGATTGCATTTTAGAAAGTTGGTTTCATGGTTACAGAAGCAGGGAATTTACTTTCCTGGATGTGAATGAGAAACACACAGCCCCGGTTGCTACTGGCAGCCATCTTGGACCAGGAAAACATCTTGTGCAGAGGTGAAATGTGACAAAAAACGGAGAACAGAGCAGAAAAACCAACAGAAGAATGGACTATGAACCGTGGCCAAGTGGTACACAAAATCCACCCTGCATCTGAACTTTGTGCTGATGTGAACCAACAGTCTCCCTGTCAAGCTAGTTTGAGTTGAGTTTTCTAGTATTTGGCACTGAAAGCCCTTCATTCTATAATCTTTCCTAAATGATCTGGGAGAACAGCCACAGCCCGAGTTTGCACTAGACTAGGACTGTCCATTTTTCAGGAAAATGCAAAATAATCAGAATGCCAGCTTCATCTTGGTTCTTGGAGTGAACTCTATCGCTAGGGGAGGATGTGGACTCTAACCCAAATGAGACATTAATTGAAAGATGGACTTCTTTTGGATGGAACGTAAGAAACAAGGAGAGTCAATTATATGTTACCTGGTAATGAACTCTCTGGGAGCCAGAAGAAACTGACTGCAGGTCCTAATGAGAAAATGGAAAAATAAAAAAATAATAACCCATACACCTTAAGATTAGTTTGAACAAACTGCCTCAACTCCATCAACTAAACGCCCAATTTTATATTATTAAGCCCATCTGGAAAGCATCTTACTCTCCCCAGTCCCCCAAGGTTATACAAAGAAGATAGTGCCAAAAATAATAAAAGCACACCCAGTTGGACTAAGAGAAGAAAGGCCATTTAGCTATTGAAACTTATAAATCCTAAATAGCGTTTAGTGGTAAGTGATATAATTTCAAGGATAGAGAAGACCAAAAGTAAAAGACAGGCACTTTTTTTGTAATAAATGGGGATCCTAGTTAACTCGCACCTGGACTTTTGGTTTGTGCAGTAAGCTACTTAAGTCCCCTTAGGCACTTAGGAAGCATTTATTTATCTAAGACCAAAAACATACTGTCCTGATCATTGTGTTTATACTGGTAAGTTGCTTGGCAAACACAGGATTTCATAGACTGAAAAGAAAAAATCGCTGTCCAGCTCTGCATTATCACAAAGTGCAAATTAACAGGGTTGAAATTAATGAGGCTTTACTGGAAGATTCTGAGAGCCAGGCTCCCTTTATAAAGTTTTATAACTAAATTGTCACCACTGTCATGTCCTGCAGGCTTCCTTGTTAACGAGCATAGTGATTCTATTTACAGACGTCAGCAATCCTGGCTACCTGGGTACCTGCTTCCCACAGGCTTTATCAACTTACTCTCTGAGCCCAAGTTTAAAACTTTTCCTCTTTATTTGTGCTTGCTCTTTCCTTTTTTTTTTTTTTTTTTTTTTAAGAATCCTACTTTTAGCTGTTGAATATTGGTGAGATAAGAATAACAGTAAGTTAATTTTCAACAAAATCAATTCATCAGTCATATATTTTGCTATTGTGGAATCTTAAGTTACCCAAGTGTTTAAAAAAAAAAAAGCTTGGTATCAATTATGAGTCACTTTTTTTACTGCAGGGTTTTTTTCTGAAGTTCCACAATAAAAGACCAACATTATTTTGAAAATATGAGTTACTATATGTTCTAGGATTGATTTGGACCTGAGTCACATGTTAAAAAGTTCACAAATTTTTACACGTTAAATTTATCTTTGGTAAAAATAGCCAAGTGAAGCCACAAGTATAAACTTTGTTGACTTTTCTTCTCTCGCCCTTATTAGTATTCACAGTTTGGCAACTATCTCAAAATATTCTACATTCCCAGTTCCATCTCTATCCTTCACAATGCTGAAGAGAAAAATTAGTAATTTTTACATTCCTTTATGCCTCCTACCTGAGTTTATTTCCACCAAGAGAAACAGACTCTAATGTTCAAAGCTAAGTAGCTACAATTTGAAGGGATTTTAAACACTATATATCTTCTTTATTTGTGATATTTACTTGTGTATAATGTGTTGTCTGGAAGAGAGTTGCTCATCTTGGGGTATTTATCAAAATCATGCAACAGCTTTAAAAATATAAATGTCTAGACCACATCCCAGAAAAGTGATTCTAATGTGCATCTTTCACCAAGAAACAAAGACAAAGAAGTGGCTGTTTATGCTTTTTGCCATTTGTAGAACAAGACACTGAATACTCTCCCTTGAAATTTTGCAAAAACAACCCATGACCACTGCAGTGATGGATCTGGGTTCTCCTGGCTTTGCTGGTGCAGTTCAAGTTCATGGGAATGTCACATATGAGACCTCCTCCTTTCTCTTTCTCTATGGTAAGACCAGATTGAGAAAAAAAATAATAGATTATTCCTTTGTGTTCTGACACAAATTCTTTTGAAATATAGGTTTTTCTTTCCTGTAGAAGTTACATTTAAAAACAAATCTAACTGTCTCTGACAGAAGTCTGGACTAGATGCAAAACATTAAGTAACGCCAAATCTGTTTTCCTTTATTATTTATCAGTGCCCTTTGAAATTCTGTATAGTTCAAAAAACACAGGTGAGCTGTCTGGCAAGACAAGGAGTTCCAGGCTATAGCTATGGGTCACACTGGAGCAACATGGTGCTGTACTTAACCTAATCAACCTTTCCCACTCCAACCACCAGAGGAGGAAAGACAGCAGTGGGGATGGGGAGGGAGAAGATGCGGTGTATGCTTAAGAGACAAGAAAGACAAGGCCACCATATTTCCATTTCCTCCCCAAATGCATCATCTTAGAAGTAAATATAGATGGCTGGTAATTACTGACAAAAATGGAAAACTGAGCAGAATAAATTATTGGCTAAAGAAACTCACCTCCTGCAGGCGATCTATGTACATACGGCAAGTCTCCAAATCACAGTCTCCACGCACAACTAGAATACCCAGAGGGATGGCTAAGGGTGAAGGAAAGAGAAAAGTCTAAAATAACATATTTGATTTTTCTATTTTGGTATAAGTGCATTTTTTATGGTTAAAAACGACCTCTCATAAATATAATTGGTTTTTCTGGATATTTCACTATCTCCCGGCACCTCTTCTATGAGCTCAGTCTCTTTACTTATGCAGTCTTCATATTCTTTCCCTGCATGATCCATGTTGCCCCTTGCCACGGGGCCAGCCTTCATTTCATTTTGTCTTAGTGGCCCTGATAAGAGGTACAATGTCATGGAAACAGTAGACTGACAGGGCCAGAGGCTGTTCACAGCCAGCTGCTAATTTACGCCTGCATGTGCAAGAGCCAAAGCACCAGAGAGGAATTAAAAAATCATGATGCTGGACACTTACCCCTTTCCCTCTTAAATGCATGGGGCTTAATCTTTATGTCACTTTGCAACAGTTCCCTATTTAAGAGACTCAAGCTACTCAAGGCACTGTTGTTACCTGGTGGCCAACGCCAGAATGAAATAGGCAAGAAACATTAAAAAAAAAAGCTTCTAGATGGTTCATAGCTTAAAAATCCAACTGATTTTAAAGATGGTCAGTGTAAATGTGGTAGCAGCAGGGCTTCAGAAAACAATGAGAAGCTGTTACATGCCTTAAATACCTTTTTTAGGTGGTGGTAAATGTCATACAATGGCTTTAGTGGATAGAAATTCCTGCTTCAGATATAACCACAAGATTCCTGAAAGACTGAAAATAGTCTCCTTCCCAAAACTTCAAACAAAAAATGTATGTGTACATTTCTGATTTCAAAAATTCAGTTATACTATTAAACCCATGATTTAAAAAATATTTCAAAATCTTGAAGCAACCAAATGGAGATTAACAAGGAGATGACAGGACAGTTGTGTCCACTAAAGATTTTTAAAAATCTTTCACTCATTGAATTTTTAAAGCCTCATCATCAATAAATAGGTCTGAAAATGCAAAGTGCTAGGGCTTTAAAAATGAATTATACAGAGAATAAAATAGATTTAAATGCATGGGAAAATCCTGAGGAACTCACCAAGTTGTAGAAAAGACACACATATGAAAAATAATAAATGGAACATAAGCTATGGTAAACGTATGAACTTAGTCACTTGAAAACTATAGGAGAGAGGGACTAAGTCTTGCCTGGAGGGTAGATTTGAGGCTCTCTGAAGGATATGGAGCCCCACTGGTCTCTTAGAGAAGCAAGAGTTGTCTAGAGAAAAAGATACAGAGTTTGCTTCTCAACATTACCTCCTAGACTGGTTCCACTAGGGAGATCAATACCACTACCTCATACCTTTAGGTTCCCAAAGTGCTTCAAACATAAGCTGGAAGGCATCCTCCATCTTGCAGAACTCCGTAAGCCTATGAATCAGTATGGTCTCTCTCACCACAGGAATAAGACTTATTTCCTTTCACAACCTCAATGTCTGGTAGGTATTCAATAAAAGTTTGTTTAAAAAAAAAAAAAAGGTGGGGAAGGGGGAGGAGGAAGACAGGCTTAGGGCCTGTTCAAGTGAGAAAGAGAAAGTGTGTCTTTAAGAGCTAAGTCTACTTTCCAGGATAGACAAAGAAGAAGGGTTTGGAGCAGGAGTAGAGAGTGTGCATTGGGTTGGAGCTTGCCTTTGCCTATTCTTCCAGAAGCTAAGCAAGGGAACAGCAAGCAAAAGGGTGAGGAAACATGTAAGTATCACATGTTTGGGGGAATAATAATCTGGAAAAATACTTTTTCTCCTTTTTTGAATATATACAGAAATATCCAAAAAGTCTTCAGTATGGTAATCATGCATCTTTGAAAGGAATGAAAGGGAAATTCAATAAAGAGATCCCTAATAGTAGTGACTAAAGTAATCATCCTCAGCTAGACTATTAAATAGGTCCAAATAAGGTGACCTACTTAGGTAAGAGAAGAATAAGGATTTCTAATATTTGAGGAATGATGAGGAAAACCTAGAATTTTAGCCTAGAAAGTAAATCAAAGGTTGTGGAAATAGAATACAGCTATAATTATCATGAGAATCCATGTTAGAATCTTTCTCTTAATTTCAAATGTGCAAATGTAGAGAAATAACATTTCATTAATATTTACCTATTTACTTAAATGAGGAGACACATTATATGGAAATGCAGGAATTTGGTCAACACCTCTGACTATCAATGCTTGAAGTTAGTCTCCCCATAAATCCAATATACTTGGTAGCAGATATTTTAAACTACAATTAGAGATTGGATATTCCAGACCTAAAATAATGAATGTCTAGGACAAATTTTTCAAAGATGTGTCATTCATTTCTACTAAGGGTATAAAATCAGCAACTTCGCTTATTCCTCAAGAAGCTGATTAAGAGAAACGGTGTATTTGATTGATATTAGCTATTCAGCTGGGGTAAAAAAAAAAAATGGCATCCTATACCACAATTTCATAGCATGATTACTGACAACGGTTGTCAAATTTATCCTATGAAGGTACAGAAAGAATTTACAGTCATTCTCTCTTGGATTCAAATCCCAGTGCTGCTTTGGTCTTACAAATGACTCATGTTAGCTGTTTGGTCTTGCAACTTCCTCAATTCCTTTGATCCTTGGATTAAAGGCTATAGTGTTTAGAATAGGTATCTTCTAGGATTTTGTGAAGATTAAATACAATACTATATTTAAAAATGAATAACCAGAACATCAATGTTAGTTTTCCCTCACTCCCTTTACTAACTTTTGAGCATCTTGAACTAGAAAATGGATACACCCAATCACCTATCTTTCAATTTATCATACTACAAGGATTAGCTGGTAGTAGTTCCGTAAGTTGTATCCTGTTTACTCAAAGCTAACATCTACTCTTTCTTCGAGGGTAAAGATAACTATAGTACAAAAGTATTGTAATCTGACACTTCCATTTGAGACTTTACATGGTGAAGAGAAACCAGAAACTTGTGGAAAATTACCACCTTCCTTTTACACTGCTGACAACCAACTGCCAAACCTCACTGAGGTTTCCTTCATCTTAATTGGGAGCAGGGAGACTACTTATCACCCAAGCATTAGCATTACTATTCCTGATCTTGATGATTCATCTGATTTTAGCCTTAGAGATTTTATTTGACTCCAATAAGCATCAGTCGATACTCAACCTATAGTACATAATGGAACTTTCATTGCAGGGGTCAAATGGAGTTTACAAATTCTAACTAAGCAATAAAGAACAAGCTGGTTTCTAGATTAAGAAGGCAGATTTAACACATACTTACTTCTCCTGCACCAGAAATGCTACTAAATTACAGCACATGAATTTTAAAAAGACATAAACCAACAAAAAAAGAGGAGAAACAGTGAGGAGAAAATGGTAATGAATAAAGCATATGGAAAATTGGTAACTGACTCAGAGCCCCTATAGAGTCTAATCCTAGACTATGGGTGGGGATGGATAAGAACTAATTTACACTTCAAAACCCTCCGAAGATGTGCAAACTGGCAACATCAGTTGCAGCTAAAATAAGAAGCACTTGATATTAAATCACTAGATTCCACCACCCACTCTTGGTAGGTGGAGTTACTTCACAGAAAATGGGGATTAACTGATCATCTACAGAATGCAGAGATCCCCAACTTTCTTCTCTCACTAGACTCTCCAAAAGCTGGCAGCCAGAACCCTACCTTCTTAGAAAGAGATCTGAAGACTCTTCTCTGGGGAATCCTCAGAGTTAAGAGAAAATATTCCATCCATGAAATATAAACATGATTGTATTAAAAGATGAAGGATATGAAGAAGAAAAAGGAAAAGGAGCGTCATTCAGAGAACAAACAAGTCCTTGAAATTTGATAGAATAGAGTGTAATAGAAAGGTTAGAAGATGAAGTTGAGGAAATCTCCACAAAAGAAGAGCAAAAATAAAAAGAGGCATAAAAAAGGAGGGAAAAGGTAAGAACAATAGGACTGGTCCAGTGGTCCAACATTCCAATAACAGGAGTTCTAAAAACCAGAGAAAAATAGAGAGGAGTAATTATCAGAAACAAACAAAAAATCAAGACTATTTCTTAGAACTGAAGAACATCAGTTTCCCACTTGAAATGGCCCAACAAGTACAATAACAAAAGAACAATAGGAAGACATTTTATTTTGAAGTTTAAGAATACTGGGAACAAAGAGAAGAGTCTACGACTTTCCAAACAGGAAAATCTAGATGGCAAAGAAAGGATCAGGGATTAGACTGTTTTAAACTTCTCAAAGGCAACTGTACAGTCAGAGAACCAATGAAACAATGTGTTCAGAATTATAAGGCTTTTACAAATAATCCAAACTATCAAATTAGTCCAAGGGTTGAATAAAGGACACACCCTCTACTAAAAAGTTACTGCAGAACATGCACCAACACAAGTTGAGTTTGCAACAAGAATGAGGAATGCAGGGGATATAACAAATGGGGAATCCAACAAAGAAAAGATTAAAAACAAAAAACCCTCTAAGGGGATTGGGCTAGAAGAGTCTAGGGTGACAGATATATTGGGGCACTCTGACTCAATAGGCAGAGATGTAGAGAGCTGTCAACGTTGAGTCTCATCAACATTGGAGAGTTATTTTTCAACCAAAGGATAGAATGTCTAAGTGAGTCTGAACCAGTTTCTTACAATCACCCCCAGATGTGCTCTGCCTTAATCTGTTCTTGAGAGAAAGAGTTAGGTCACGGTGAGGCAGAAAAATTCAAAGAAGTCCATCCCCTCTAACCATAGTTCCATTTGATAGCTAGAACCCACCTTAACACCCTGCCAAGTGTTTTCCAGAATGCAGTCATGACCTTGCCCACTAAATCCTCATAGAATGGGCTCATAGGCACTCTCAGGGAAGCCAAAGCCAGACAGCAATCCAGAGACTCTTTTCAGCTCTCTCGAAAGCCTTCAACTAAAAGTGAAAGCATCATCGCTTCCTTGCAGAGGGAGGTTTAGGACTGCTACTTGGTGTTTCAAAGCCACTCTATCTGAATTAGGGATGCATATATTGGTGACAAATATATACCTATGAAGAGAATGGCAAGTACAAAAATCTGTATACTGGGGTTATCTTAGTAGGAGAGGGATAAGGGGAGATACTTGTTCTGTTTCTTAATCTGGGTGGGAGGTACATGAATGCCCATTTTACTACTAATCATTTTATATACATATATATGTGCATATATGTATGTGTGTGTGTATATATATAGGGGTATAGGTGTATGTATATATATGTATGAACATTTATGAACAGAACATGTATGTGTGTGTTTATGTGTGTATGTATGTGTGTGTATATATATATATATGTGTGTATATATATGTATAGTATTTCAGAATTGAAAATAAGAAATACAACCTATCTGTGGCAACTGATTTTAATGATAGTGCTGCTAAAGTTCACTGCATATTCTCTGATGTTCTCTGTGAATTAGACAAAAGTATAACTTAGCATCAAATAGGAAAATGAGGGAAAACAGTAGAGAAGCCATCAAAAGCCCCCAGATGACACCTACTGCTGCGATCCATCTCAAGCAATGGACACAGCATATTGAGCAGTCATAACCCTATGGCTTGTCATGGCATGTGTACTTGTTTGCGTGTGTGTTTATATAACAAGTAGCAGGATGATCTCTCTGCCTTATCTGGGCCTCAGAAGTCTCTAGAGGAGCAATGTCCAATAGACCTTTCTGCATGTCCAATGCAGGAGCCACTAGCCACATGTCATATCGAGTACTTGAAATGTAGCCGGCGTGACTGAGGAACTGAGTTTTTATCTCATTTGATTAATTTATAGTTTAAATAACCATATGTGGTTAGTGAGCATTAGAGTTTTGTCCTCTGTGGAACCAAAAAGTTGAATGTCCTTAGTACCAGATTCAATATATTTCAAAACCATCCATGTTTTAACCTTTCCATGAGTAGCGCACAGATCCAACAAACAAAACCACTTTTCTCTTTGCCCCTACTTAGTTGGATTCAATGTGCTTCCTAATTCCTAGCAGTAGTATTCCTCGGTTGACTGAGGACAAATTTATTTCCCTTATTCTATATCCTACCTTTCTTATCCTAGCTTCCTTAATCACTTCTCTGACCCTCCTATCAAAACATACTCTCAGATCCTTCTTGGTACTTTGGTATAAATGACTAATAATTAATTAAAGGGTTAACCCTCTAAAAAGCACTTGAGTTTCAACATGTTTGAAATTTGGGCTAACATGATTGTCATAGACTAAATGTTTGGGTGTCCCCCAAATTCATATGTTGAAGCCCTAATCACCAATGTGACAGTATCTGGAGATGGGCCTTCTTTGGGAGGTAATTATGGTTAGATGGGGTCATGAGGGTGGGACCCTCATGATGGGATTAGTGTTCTTATAAGAGACACCATAGAGCACTCTCAAGCTCACTCTCTCTCCCCGTTTGAGGACACAGCATGAATACAGCAATCTACAAGCCAGGAAGAGAGCTCTCACCAGAAACCAAATCAGCCGGCACCTTGATCATGGACTTTCCAGCCTCCGGAACTGAGAGAAAATAGATCTCTATGGTTTAAGTCACCAGGCTATGGCATTTTATTACAGCAGCCCTAGCAGACTAAGAAAATGAAAAGCTTTGACAAATTTAGGTAAAGAAGTACAAAAGAAATTGTGGAGTTGACTGGCAATCCTCAGCCCTGAGGATTATACTACCAATTACTTCTTCCCAGCCAAAACATGAGCCCTGCCCTGGTTCCCATCTCAGACTTCACCCTGGCATCCGTTAACCTCCTTTCCCTATTTCTGTTTGTTTAAATGCCTCATAATACAGAATGCAATTAAATTAATTGGTTGAGATGAGGGTGGTGTGGGGAGACGCCGAGTTAGCATCTCCTCACAACTAGGGCACTTGCCGGCCACTGGGGGGGGGATCCTGATGCCCGAGGAGACAGGAGGAACCCCCAAGTGAACCACCACCCCATGCAGCTTGTGGGATTTTGGTTCACGAGCTGGGGGTTGGGCCGAAGTCCCTGCGGTGGGAGCTCCAAGTCCGAACCACAGGACTAACAGAGAACCTCAGACCCCAGGGAATATTCATCAGAGTGAGATCTCACAGAGTTCCTCATCTCAGCACCAAGACCCAGCTCTACCCAACAGCATACAAACTCCAGTGTTGGAAGCCTCAGGCCAAACAACCAGTAAGACAGGAACACAATCCCACTCATAAAAAAAAAAAAAAAAAAAAAAAAAAGAGACCGCAAAAAAATATGTCACAGATGAAGGAGCAAAGTAAGAAGCTATAAGACCAAATAAATGAAGAGGAAATAGGCAATCAACCTGAAAAAGAATTCAGAGTAATGATAGTAAAGATGATCCAGAATCTCGGTAACAGAATGGAGACACGGATTGAGAAAATACAAGAAATGTTTAACAAAGATCTAGAAGAACTAAAGAACAAACAGAGAAGAACAACACAATAACTGAAATGAAAAATACACTAGAAGAAATCAATAACACAATAACTGAGGCAGAAGAACAAATAAGTAAGCTGGAAGACAAAATGGTGGAAATAACTGCCAAGGAGCAGAATAAAGGAAAAAGAATGAAAAGAATTGAGGACAGTCTCAGAGACCTCTGGGATAACACTAAATGCAACAACATTCGAATTATAGGGGTCCCAGAAGAAGAGAGAAAAAGAAAGTGTCTGAGAAAATATTTGAAGAGATTACAGTCGAAAATTTCCTTAACATGGGAAAGTAAATAGTCACCCAAGTCCAGGAAGCACACAGAGTCCCATACAGGATAAACCCTAGGAAAAACACACCAAGACATATATTAATCAAACTAACAAAAATTAAATTCAAAGAAAAAAATACTAAAAGCAGCAAGGAAAAAATAAAAAATAACATACAAAGGAATCCCAATCAGGTTATCAGCTGACTTTTCCAGCAGAAACTCTGCAGGCCAGAAGGGAGTGGCAGAATATACTTAAAGTGATGAAAGAGAAAAACCTACAACCAAGATTACTCTACCCAGCAAGGATCTCATTCAGATTCAACGGAGAAATCAAAAGCTTTTCAGACAAGCAAGAGCTAGGAAATTTAGCACCACCAAACCAGCTTTACAACAAATGCTAAAGGAACTTCTCTAGGCAGGAAACACAAGAGAAGAAAAAGACTCACAAAAACAAACCCAAAACAATTAAGAAAATGGTAACAGGAACATACATATATATGCTGTCTAAAAGGGACCCACGTCAGACCTAGGGACACATACAGACTGAAAGTGAAGGGATGGAAAAAGATATTCCATGCAAATGGAATTCAAAAGAAAGTTGGAGTAGCAATATTCATATCAGATAAAATAGACTTTAAATTAAAAACTATTAAAAGAGATAAGGAGGGGCACTACATAATGATCAAAGGATCAATCCAAGAAGAAGATATAACAATTATAAATGTTTATGCACCCAACATAGGAGCACCTCAATACATAAGGGAAATGCTAACAACCATGAAAGGAGAAATTGACAGTAACACAATAATAGTAGGGGACTTTAATACCCCACTTACACCAATGGACAGATCATCCAAACAGAAAATGAATAAGGAAAAACAAGCTTTAAATGACACAACAGACCAGACAGATTTAATTGATATTTATAGAATGTTCCACCCAAAAGTGGCAGAATACACTTTCTTCTCAAGTGCCCATGGAACATTCTCCAGGATAGATCACATCCTTGGTCACAAGTCAAGCCTCAGAAAAGTTAAGAAAACTGAAATCATATCAAACATCTTTTCTGACTACAATGCTATGAGATTGGAAATCAATTACAGGGAAATAAAACTGTAAAAACCACAAATACAAGGAGGCTAAACAGTGCACTACTAAGTAACCAAGAGATCACTGAAGAAATCAAAGAAGAAAAAAAAACTACATAGAAACAAATGACAACGAAGACAGGATGACCCAAAACCTATGGGATGCAACAAAAGCAGTTCTAGGAGGGAAGTTTATAGCAATTCAATTTCACCTCAAGAAACAAGAAAAATCTCAAATAAACAATCTAACCCTAAAAGAACTACAGAAAGAAGAACAAAGAAAACCCAATGTCAGCAGAAGGAAAGAAATCATAAAGATCAGAGCAGAAATAAATGAAATAGAAACAAAGAAAACAATAGCAAAGACCAGTAAAACTAAAAGCTAGTTCTCTGAGAAGATAAACAAAATTGAAAAACCCTTAGCCAGACTCATCAAGAAAAAAAGGGATAGGACACAAATCAATAAAATTAGAAATGAAAAAGGAGAAAGGAGAAATCACAACTGACACTGCAGAAATACAAAGGATTATAAGAGACTACTACAAACAACTATATGCCAATAAAATGGACAACCATGAAGAAATGGACAAATTCTTGGAAAGGTACAATTTTTCAAGACTGAACCAGGAAGAATTAGAAAATATAAACAGACCTATCACAAGTAATGAAATTGAAACTGTAATTAAAAATCTTCCAACAAACAAAAGTCCAGGACCAGACGGCTTCACAGGAGAATTCTATCAAACATTTAGAGAAGAGCTAACACTGACCCTTCTCAAAAGCTTCCAAAACATTGCAGAGGGAGAAACACTCCCAAAAATCCATTCTACAAAGCCACCGTCACCCTGTTACCAAAACCAGAAAACGATATCACAAAAAAATAAAATTATAGACCAGTATCACTGATGAACAAAGATACAAAAATCCTGAACAAAATAGTAGCAAACAGAATCCAACAACACATTAAAAGGATCATACACCATGATCAAGTGGGATTTGCCCCAGGGATGCAAGGATTCTTCAATATATGCAAATCAATCAATGTGATACACCATATTAACAAACTGAAGGATAAAAATCATACGATCATCTCAATAGATGCAGAAAAAGCTTATGACAAAATTCAACACCCATTTATGATAAAAACTCCCGAAAATGGGCATAGAGGGAACCTACCTCAACATAATAAAGGCCATATATGACAAACCCACAGCAAGCATCATGCTCAATGGTGAAAAACTGAAAGCATTTCCACTAAGATCAGGAACAAGACAAGGATGTCTACTCTCACCACTCTTATTCAACATAGTTTTGGAACTCCTAGCCACAGCAATAAGAGAAGAAAAAGAAATAAAAGAATACAAATGGGAAAAGAAGAAGTAAAACTGTCACTGTTTGCTGATGACATGAAACTATACATAGAAAATCCTAAAGATGCCACCAGAAAACTACTAGAACTAATCAATGAATTTGGGAAGGTTGCAGGATACAAAATTAATGCACAGAAATCTCTGGCATTCCTATACACCAACAATGAAAAATCAGAAAGAGAAATTAAGGAAACACTCCCATTTACCATTGCAACAAAAAGAATAAAATACTTAGGAGTAAACCTGCCTAAGGAGGCGCAAGACTTGTACTCAGAAAACTATAAAACACTGATGAAAGAAATTAAAGATGACATAAACAGATGGAGAAATATGCCATGTTCCTGGATTGGAAGAATCAAAATTGTGAAAATGACTATACTACCCAAGGCAATCTATAGATTCAATGCATTCCCTATCAAACTGCCAATGGCATTCTTCACAGAATTAGGACAAAAAATTTCACAATTTGTATGGAAACACAAAAGACCCCAAATAGCCAAAATAATCTTGAGAAAGAAAAATGGAGTTGGAGGAATCAGGCTCCCAGACCTCAAACTATACCAGAAAGCTACAGTAATCAAGACAGTATGGTACTGGCACAAAAACAGAAATCTAGATCAATGGTATAGGATAGAATGCCCAGAGATAAACCCACACACATATGGTGACCTAATTTATGACAAAGCAGGCAAGAACATACAATGGAGAAAAGACAGCTTCTTCAATAAGTGGTGCTGGGAAAACTGGACAGCTACATGTAAAAGAATGAAATTAGAACACTCCCTAACACCATACACAAAAATAAACTCCAAATGGATTAAAGACCTAAATGTAAGACCAGACACTATAAAACTCTTAGGGGAAAACAAAGGACGAACACTCTTTGACATAAACCACAGCAAGATCTTTTTTGACCCACCTCCTAGAGTAACAGAAATAAAAACAAAAATAAACAAATAGGACTTAATTAAATTTAAAAGTTTTTGCACAGCAAAGGAAACCATAAACAAGATTAAGACAACCCTCAGAATGGGAGAAAACATTTGCAAATGAAACAAGACAAAGGATTAATCTCCAAATTATACAAACATCTCATGGAGCTCAATATCAAAAAAACAAACAATCCACTTAAAAAGTGGGGGGAAGACCTAAACAGACATTTCACCAAGGAAGACATACAGATGGCCAAGAGGCACATGAAAAGATGCTCAGCATCACTAATTATTAGAGAAATGCAAATCAAAACTACAATGAGGTATCACCTTACGCTGGTCAGAATGGCCATCATCAAAAAGTCTAGAAACAATAAATGCTGGAAAGGGTGTGGTGAAAAGGGAATCCTCTTGCACTGTTGGTGGGAATGTAAATTGATACAACCACTATGGAAAACAGTATAGAGGTTCCTTAAAAACCTAAAAATAGAACTACCATATGACCCAGCAATCCCATTACTGGGCATATACCCCGAGAAAACCATAATTCAAAAAGAGACATGTATCACAATGTTCACTGCAGCACTATTTACAATAGCCAGGACACGGAACCAACCTAAATGTCCATCGACAGATGAATGGATAAAGAAGATGTGGCACATATATACAATGGAGTATTACTCGCCATAAAAAGAAACAAAATTGAGTTATTTGTAGTGAGGTGGATGGACCTAGAGTCTGTCATACAGAGTGAAGTAAGTCAGAAACAGAAAAACAAATACCGTATGCTAACACATATATATGGAATCTAAAAAAAAGAAAAAAAAAGGCACTGACAAACTTAGTTGCAGGGCAGGAATAAAGATGTAGACATAGGGTATGGACTTGAGGACATGGGGTGGAGAGGGGGAAGCTGGGGCGAAGTGAGAGTAGCATGGACATGTATACACTACCAGATGTAAAACAGTTAGCTAGTGGGAAGCAGCATCATAGCACAGGGAGATCAGCTCGGTGCTCTGTGATGACCTAGAGGGGTGGGAATAGGGAGGATGGGAGGGAGGCTCAAGAGGGAGGGGATATAGGGACATATGTATGCGTATGGCTGATTTGCCTTGGTGTACAACTGAAACTAACACAGTATTGTGAAGCAATTATACTCCAATAAAGATCTATTTAAAAAAAGTAATTGGTTGAGAAATCCATTATATATTTCACATTGCATGCTCTGGATTTTATGTCTGAAATAAAATGCCACGGGTCATGCTAATTAATTTCGTTTTCTACAGTTGAAGTTAGGACTACTTGAAGTCATTATGGAAATTTATGCCAAATAGCGCATAAATTAACACCATTCGTCTTCAAAAAATCTAAAATCTTCTAGCAACCAATCCACAAGTGTACTCTTTCATCTATAAGAAACTTCTGAAGGATATATGCACTAAAAAATATATATATATATAAATTATGGTTTCTAAAATATATATCTCACCACCACTGATAAGCAGAGTCAGGAAATAGACCAGGCTTAGATATCCTATATATGGAACTGACTTGCCCAAAACATTGAAAACCAAAGTTCTTAAAGGCTATTAAAGAGAAAATGCCTAGAGTTTTAAGAAAACCTGAAAAATGTTTTCCAAAGAGTCAGAGGTATGATGCAAAAGACAACCAAATAGTTTCCTCAAGACAATCAGTTACTTGATTGAAGAAAGACAAAAGATCCTGTGGACCAACTCTGAGATGAACACCCTTCCCCCCTCCCCAAGATCTCTGAAGCAATTTTATTCTGGTACAACCATAGGAGTGTGAGTGAACTGTGTTGAGGCCAGTGAATTCCAGTTCATGGGAGTCTCAGGTTAACAAAAATGCAAACTTTGGGAGTTCCCAGATGCAAAACTATTTGCTGCTGAACTGAGTGAGTAGCCCTCATCCTGGCATAGCTGCCCTGAGCCTGATGGTTCAGAGAAGTGGCGATGAGAGGAAGAGGAGGGTGGCTGAAGCCATTCATTGTCTTCTATTAGTGAATCCTACCCCCCGCCTCTAGAAAAGCCAGCTATGCCCGAACAGACATTTTGCACATGTATATTCTGGTAGCATAATCTAAGCCATGTTATATTTAAAGATATACAATCGAGTTGTGTTACAAGGGTTTAGGCCTGGGTGGAATAAATCTGGGTGAAGGAGAAAAATGATAAGAATGATTTTGTGATAACTAGTTTTACCGTGTTTGTTAACCTTTGCCACAATCCTAAGAGGTGGATATGATTATTCCTATTTCTAAAATGAAGGAACTCAGTCTCAGAAAGATTACGTAATATACCCTGAAATGTCACAGCTATGAAGTGGTACACCCAGATTTCAACCCAGGCTTCTCTTACTCGAGAACCCGTCTCCTGCGCTATTCCTCCATCTCGTCAAACTTGGGCCACACAGAGGGTGGAGTCTCTCCTTTCAACACTGAGCTCAGAGAGGTGAAGCCAGAAACTGCTGACAGGCTGACCAAGGAGTGAGGGGGGAATTACAAGTCCCGTATCCAGAGCTACACAAGAATCGGGGAAAGGCTGTGATCCTCAGGAAGCAAAGCCAAGGTAAGCAGTTCCAGGCCGGGACAAAGGAGCATGGCCGTGGGACTCAGAAACCATGAGTCAAGCCATACACATTTTCATAAACACACTTGGCAGGGGTGGGGTCACTTTTAAAGACCCACCATTCCCTTCCCTTCCCTTTCCAGGAGGCCAGCTTCCAAGGGCCTTACAGACTGTGGATCAAGCTTATCCAAACAGTTGACAAGCTCTAACCCCGTCTGTAATTTGAGTCACAGAATTAAACTGACTATTTCTTACTTCATAAAGAACTACATGCAACTATAAAATGGTGAGCAGGATACTCATCATTATGGGGGTAGTAGAGATAGCAAGAGTACATCTGACTTTAATCAGAATTGTTACAGACAATCACATGACTTGTTTTGCTATTAAAATCACTGCTTTAGAATTTCCCATATTGAGCTGAAGAGCTGATTGACAGTTAACATAAACTAAATGTAAAACCCACGTTCTCACTTGAGGTGGAAAAACTTCATTATGTCAGATGCGCAAGATATTCAAAACATTCGATATCGTTAATCTGGTAGTTTTCTGCTAGTATAGGTATCTGCATACCATTCATTTTAACATTTATTCTTGGTAGATGACTCTATTCAGGAAAATCCCAGTGGCAGATGTTTTTGATCATTTTGATTACTCAATGCGCTTACATTGCCCTTGATTCTTCTGTAATATAGTATGTGAGGTCTCCATGCAAAGATAGATAATCTCGGTACCTACCTGTCCAGGTTATCGTGAAGATTAAAGAAGTCAGTGCCTGTAGAACACAATATCTGCAAATCCACCCTGTATTCACTCCTATAAGCCTTATCAAATTCATGGATTTTCCCTAATTCTGTATCAACATGTACGGGCCATTCATAAAGCCTCAAGCCACTTTCAGCAGAGCAAGTGTGGTGACTTTTATAGCAGATAATGTGTTCTACCAGAGCTTCTAAAGGCCAGAGCCTAAACCAAAGCATGTAAATAAAAGAACCAACCAAACCTGCAAGGAATCACAGCTGGCTGCTTTATGACACAAGCAAAGACCCTCGGAGCCAAAGCAAGAAAGAGCCACCTTTGCTATGAAATCCAGATGAAACTGTTAATGGGATTTATAAAAAGGGAGAAAACTCACAGCAGCTAATTCATTCCCTGCAAGATACTGTGACGCATTCAACAAGGTATCACTGTGGGAAGAAAGGGCTGAAAGCTCAGCATTGAAAAAGAAAGAAAGGATTTAATTATCTGACACATGAGCAATTATAGTGCAATTCCTGTTCAAACAGAATTGCAGCTAAATGGGGCTATTTACCTATTCAAATCACAAACAAAACCATCTTCAATAGGATCCTTAAAAG
The DNA here is from genome assembly GCF_000442215.2 of Lipotes vexillifer. NCBI lineage: Eukaryota > Metazoa > Chordata > Mammalia > Artiodactyla > Lipotidae > Lipotes > Lipotes vexillifer. Next base: position 3,807,448 of record NW_006793703.1, read on the forward strand.
AAGGTGTGAGACCTTAGGGAAAAACTCCTCAGAAACTGCAAGGATTTACAAAGGTTGGATATTAAGCTCTAAATATATACATAAAAATTTTAGAATTGCAAAGTTTCTGTTAAGGCTAAATAAGGGTTAAAAATTCATAAAATAGAAATGCATCTTGAACAGTTGGGGAAACCATCAAAAATACAGATAATCTTAGAATGAATGTATTTTATGTTAACACTCTTCAGAGATACATTTTTAAAAACCTGACATTCCCTTAAGCATTAATTTTAGGTTTACTGACATAATCAAGACAGTTTGTCAAATATTCGCTATCTTTCTATCAATTTATATGCAGTCTTAAGAAACAAACAGTCTGAAAAAGAAACTGTTCCCTAGAAAATAACACAGGAGAAAAGCCAGGTAAGCTTGGGTTTGGCAATGACATTTTAAGTACAACATCAAAAGCATGATCCATGAAATAAAAAGTTGATGAGCTGGACTCAATTAAAATGAAAACTTCTGCTCTGTGAAAGACACTGTTAAGAAAATGAAAAGAAAAAACAGACTGGGAAAAAAATCTTGGCAAAACACATATCTGATAAAAGACCCGTATTCGAAATATGCAAAGAACTCTTAAAACTCAACAATAAGAGAGTCAGTTAAAAAGTGGGCAGAAGATCTAAACTGACATCTTACCTAAGAAGATGTATAGATGGCAAATAACTGTATGAAAACTGTGCTCAATGTCATATGTCATTAGGGAATTACAAATTAAACCAACAATGTGATACTATTACATATCTACTAGGATAGCTAAAATTGAAAAAAACAGACAATGCCAAACGCTGGTGAGAACATGGAGCAACAGGAACTCTCATTCGTTGCTGGTGGGAATGCAAAATGGTAGAGCCCCTTTGGAAGAGAGCTTAGCAGTTTCTTACAAAACTATACAAAACCCTTACCATGTGATCCAGCAATTGCACTACTTGGTATTTACTGAAATGAGTTGAAAATTATGTCCCCACAAAAATTTGCCCACGAATGTTCATAGCATCTTTATTTATAATTGCCGAAACTTCAAAGCAACCAAGATGTCCTTTAATAGGTGAAAGGATAAACAAACTGGTTATCGCACTGTAGAATATTATTCAGCAACAAAGAGAAATGAGTTTTCAATCCACGAAATGAAGGAAACTTAAATGTATATTGTAAAGAAATAAGCCAGTTTCAAAAGGCCACATGTTGCATGATTCCAACTATATGGAATTCTGGAAAAGGCAAAACTATGGAGATAGTAAACAGATCAGTGGTTGCCAGGGGTTTGGGGGGAAGGACTGATGAATGGGTGAAGCACAAGGGGTACTTAGGGAAGTGAAGCTATTCTGTATGATACTGTCATGGTGGCTACATATAATACCTCAGTGAAAACCCATAAAACTGTAGAACACAAGAATGAATCCTAACGTAAAGTACGGATTTTACTTAATAAGAATATATTAATGTTGGTGCATCAGTTGTAACAATGTATCACACTAATGCAAGATGTCAACAATAGGAGAAACTGTGTGCTGGAGGCTGGGGGGATAACAGGGGATATATGGAACTCTGTACTTTCACTTAATTTTTCTGTAAATCTAAAACTTCTCTAAAAAATAATGTCTATTAGGAAAAAAAAAAAAAAAAAAAGCAGGAGAAAAGGGGGAAAAAAGAAACTGTTCCGAGTTTCCCTTAGACAGATATTTTGCTGATACCAGAGAATGCTGACATACAGAAAAATAAACTTGCTTTCTTAGCCATAGTGTAACCACTATTCAGAAAGTCAACAGGATGATGAAATAAGGGGCTGGAAGGAAACATCAAGGAGCAGAGGGGTGGACCGGAGGAAGGAAGGAAAGCCCTAAGGGAGGATGGCAGGGGACAAGTGGAGTCTTCCCATTTTACCTCGTTAGTTCCAAATGTGTCAGGGTTATCAGGGCACTAAAATTCTAACTTGATGGCTGACGATAATTAAACAGAATGAGTTGGCAATATTTCAATCTAATTCTCCCCCTGTGTAACACAGGTTTATCGTGTGACAACCTGTCATTATTACCTGCCCACTGTTCACCTGGAACCAAGAGGAAAAATTAATGGGCATATTAGCATTCAAAAGGAAACATAACACCCTAAGAACTTTCTATCTCGCCATGCCATGCCTGGATCTGTCAAAGGTCTCACCACCCCTGGTGCCTGTGATTAAAAATGATCCTAGAGTTTGAACTTCATGACTTGAGCTGAACTGAGTCCTCTCCATGGTTAATTTAAAATGTCACGCATAAGATAAAAGTAACTATGTAGTTTTCATTGCATTTGATTTGAGGATAATATTTTGAAGATGTGCTTTCCAGAAACTAGCCGGTTCTCTACAAATATGGGTTTCAAACTACACGTCAAATTCTGCTATTTATTCTGATGGCAACCCAAGGGACATACAAGTCATGTTTCTTTTTAATCCTCTTACATACTTAATAATAATCTTGAATAACAACTTGTGGTATGTATTTTCATTTAATTTGGCAAATGTGCATTGTATATACAAGGGATTGTGCCAAAATACTTTTCAGGTCAGCAAGTCATTCACTTAATTACACAGCAAACAAATTTTAAGGATTTTCTCGTGCCAGGGACAATTCCAGTGCCAGGAGTTGGGCATATAATACTAAGGAAGACACAGTACCTGCCCTCAAGGTGTCACAGGGGAGCGTGAAAAGGGAAGTGACATAAAAACATCCTACTGATTATACACATTGTACGAGGAAGGCTGATAGTCACAAACCAAGTGTGTTTAGGACTCAGGAGAGCTACACATTCCCCAGAGCAGGATCCGCTTTCATAAGGAGTTATTTCCCAAGTGAAGAAAACAACAACATTTGACACGAGACACAAGAGTTTTTCTAGACAAAGGGAATTCTCTAAGCCTTAGATCATCTTTAGACTAAGAAACCAAGGCATGATAAGAAGCAAATGTTCAGGATTGAGAAAGATATTTAGGTGAAGAGTAAAAGGGGGTGAGGCCAAGGCCAGAGGCTTGTGGGTTTCTTTTTTTTTTTTTTTTTTTTTTTTTTTTATGCTAAGGAGTTGGGGCTTTATTCTCAAAAAGATTGGCAGATGCTAAAAGGTTTGCAGCAGAAAGTGGTTTCAAGATTTACATTGACCTAGGGGGCTTAATGTTGCCCCTACCTCAACTAAACTTTAGACGGGTTTCTTCCTGACTATAGGCCCCTGACCTCCCTTTTCATAGAGTACTTACTTTAGAAGACTCTCAATTATAAATTCTTTCTCTGCCCCTTTGAGAGGTAAACCTTCTCCCAGCCTTCTGCTCGTTCTTCAACCCTGGACATCTTTCCCAAAGACCCGGAACCCATCCCTTTGACATGTAATGGTTCACGGAAGATACTGCTCCAGTTCCTAGTCTCTATAGGTAGCTAATAAGTGACAATTTGCAAACACAGACAGCCTAATCAAACGGCTGAGGTCCTCTAGCACTTTTCCATTCGCTCACCCCAGTGATTAAAAAGTCTCCCGCCTTTTGTCACAGCAGAGTTCACTTTCTCTTCCCCATTGCCACCGTCTTGACCCCTACTGCAATAGTCTTGAATAAAGTCTTCCTTGCCTGTTTAACTTGTCCATGTGACTTTTCTTTGACAACATGTTAGAAAAATCATTGGCAGAGATGTGGAAGGCAAATTAGTGGAAGACAAGGTGAGCGGCAGGAAGGTGAGTTGGGAAGCTACAGAAGTAAATGAGATAAGCAATGCTGGAGTCTGGAATAGAGGAAGACAGTACAGAGAAGGGAGAGACACACGTGGGAGATGTTACGAATCAGCTCCATAATGAACTGGATGGTGAGAGGGAAGAGGAACCAGGGTGGTTCACAGCTGTTCAGAGTGGCCACGGCAGTTACAACCTTCTCACACACTTGCCTGACACCACAGTAGACGGTGGCCTGGTGAGCTGGAGAGAGGGAAGGAAAACCAAAAAGGCAGGAGAGAGGGGGGGGTGGGAAGGGATAGGTGATGGAAATGATATAAAAGTAAGTGGCCCTTGGAAAGATGGTTGATAAGAAGCACTTACAAATGCCTCAGAGGCAATTGATAACACCTAAAATATCTGAAAGGGATTTCAGAGTTAGAATATTGTTACAGGCAGAATTGGGGAGAGAACATTCTCAAGCCTGGAGAATGAAGAGCAGGTGGAGGAAGGGGGGGGAAGGGGAGACTGTAACTCCCTGGACATCCCCCCAAGGCCCAGACCACATCATCTCAGGAACTAAGAGTAATCGATCCTTTTCTTCTTATCTTTCCAATCATCAGCATCTAGCACATGATGGATGGAAAAGCATAAATGAGAAAGAGAAAAATCCAGAAAAAACATGTTGAAGCCGTGTCTGAGCAAAGATGAAAGGAGTCAGAGGGAGAGTGCAACCCGATCACAGCTAATATGCTTAACATTGCATGAGTTTTCTTTTTTCCTACTTTGGATACATTTGGTTCATGCACTACCAATAATAATAGAAGAAAGTAAAGGCAAAAGGTCCAATACTATCTTCTAGTAAATAACAGAAACCAAAGGTCCAGGTCAAACAGTTCTAGAAAATGTCATCATCTTCCAAGTTAAATCTGAAGGTTTACTAACAATGATGTAAAGTCCTATTTTTGATGAAGGGAACTCCATTACAATGAGGATTCCTAATGTCACATACAATGGAATTCTAGAACAACAAAATGATTTATGAAATTCCTTGGAGTGCACTCCCAGTGTTAAATGCGGTAGAAGCAATTAACTGTAAGGTTCTAGAAGGCACCTGACAATGGGCATTAGAAAACAATATAATTTTTGTCCAGGTACGTTCATTAGGAAGGTAATACTCGCAAAATTCCGAGATACAGGGAAGAGCCACCACTGATAATTTACTGCCAGTGCTCTAGTATTTGGGAGGGAGATAACAAGCACTTAACAGTGACATGGAAATCTTGGCTACATGGGTTGGCCAGCCAACTACATGTGAAAATCAAGGTGAAATACTGTGTCCAAAAGCAAAAAGATTCATAACCAGACCCAAAATTTAGTTAAATACTATAATCAAAATGATGTTTAGAGGGCTTCCCTGGTTGCGCAGTGGTTGTGAGTCTGCCTGCCGATGCAGGGGACACGGGTTCGTGCCCCGGTCCGGGAGGATCCCACATGCCGCGGAGCGGCTGGGCCCGTGAGCCGTGGCCGCTGAGCCTGCGCATCCGGAGCCTGTGCTCCGCAATGGGAGGGGCCACAGCGGTGAGAGGCTCGCGTACCGCGAAAAAAAAAAAGATGTTTAGAGACACTGGTTCAAGTCTCTTTCACAATTTTAACATCTTACTGTCAACTGCACATGACGGTAATGGGCAAGGTCACCGACAGATATTGGAGAAACATTCAGTCATGCAGCTCTGAATTTGAGCTGATTGGATACATGTGAAGAATCATAACAGAAGATGTCCTAAAATCTGTTATAGGGGCCCAAGTCTCTTCGTGAAAGCAAAAAGAGTAAACAAATTATATATAGACAACGGCCGTGTAGAGAAGTGAACTAGGGAAGTCTAAAGAAAACACAATTCTAGCACCTGATAACCCAGGGAATGCTTTAATTCTGTTTATCAGTGACTCCAGAAGAGGGGCAGTGGATCAGTGATTCGGGAAGCCCAGTAAGTATTAAGAAAGAGTGCTTTCCACCAGTATGAACTATGAAAGGACTGAAGCTTTTATTCACATAACTAGCAAATAAAATTGTGGTTCTAAATCATTCTGCAAAGAGGTTATTTTCAGACCAGCACATATTTCTGTCCTTCGTTCTGTTCAGTTCAGTATCTTTACCAAAAAGTTGGATCAACATATAGAATAAGTATCCATCTTGTTGAGGATCAAAATCTGGTGTTATCTCTGACTACAATGTTCGGCTAGAAATAGCCTGAAATTTATATTACCTTGCATTTAGATTTCCAATTTTAATTACTCAAATTCCAAAAGGAGAATATTTGGCTTGATAGTAGTTCAGGGCAAACAGAACCTTTAAGAAAATGTCAGTATTAACATTTTAGGTTTCCATTTTCCTTAGCTCATTCTGAGGCACCTAAAGAAAGTAATTAGCTTATATTCCAATTCCCTGAATTTGAATAGCAGGGAGGTCAGGCCAAAAGATGCAAAGAGAGAAACTTGGAGGTTAGTGATACATGAGCCTAATTCCTAGTACCTAGAACAGTGCTTGGTACATAATAAGTGTTCAATAAATAGTTGTTACATGAAGAAGGGAATGAATGGACTCAAAGATTTGGGTGTGTGGGTGGTTACATCCTGGCCTTTTAGTTCAAAAATCAGGTGCCGAGTTACTCAGACAAGATGGTGCTTTCAGAACAGATGTGCCCCCCGCAGATCCACGATGGGATGGAGGCCCTCATTCCCTCAGCTGCTGAAAGTGCAGGCTCTGCTGACAGCTCACAGCTGAGCCCCTCTCTAAGAAGGACGCAACCTCACTCACGGTTCGCTTCCTCCCAGGGGACAGCCTGAACCATCTCCAATAACCCTTGCCTCAGTTGGGACAATTCTAAATGGCGATCCCAGATCCAAATGTCCCTGTGGGAGTGCTCTGCTGCAGTCACGTCACAGCTCAGTTTGTCCCTCTGCCCACTGCTACTCCTCGCTCTCCACTTCCACCGTTCCCTCCTGGAGAATCTCCAGTAAACCTCCTAACACATACCGTTCCCTCCTGGAGAATCTCCAGTAAACCTCCTAACACATAAAGCTCAAAAGTCTCAGAGTGGGTTTCCCAGGGAACACAAACAAGAACAAGAACTACGACCCCAAATTCTTTTTTTTTTTTTTTTTTTTTTGTGGTACGCGGGCCTCTCACTGCTGTGGCCTCTCCCGTTGCGGAGCACAGGCTCCGGATGTGCAGGCTCAGCGGCCACGGCTCACGGGCCCAGCCGCTCCGCGGCATGTGGGATCTTCCCGGACCGGGGCATGAACCCGTGTCCCCTGCATCGGCAGGCGGACTCTCAACCATTGCGCCACCAAGGAAGCCCCCAAATTCTTTTGTAAAACACATTTCTGTAGCATGGACATATATACACTACCAAATGTAAAATAGCTAGTGGGAAGCAGCCGCATAGCACAGGGAGATCAGCTCGGTGCTTTGTGACCACCTGGATGGGTGGGATAGGGAGGGTGGGGGGGAGACACAAGAGGGAGGGGATATGGGGATATATGTATACGTATAGCTGATTCACTTTGTTTTACAGCAGAAACTAATACACCATTGTAAAGCAAGTATAATACAATAAAGATGTTAAAAAAAACCCACATTTCTGTAAGTGCACAGCTATGTCCTTACAAAGCAGGAGGGTTGTGGTTAGAAAGTGTACTGGATTAGGAGAGAGGAGATGTAAATTCTTACTAAAATCCTGTCGCAGCTACGTGAGCCTGTGTAAAGCCACCTTTGTAAGTGTCCCTCTGCTGATGCCTGCGGCCAGTGTACGCGACAGCCCTCTGTAAACTATGAGGCACTAGGCAGACACTAAGTGTTATTATTTGTTATTAAACATGATGTCATGACTCGGCAGTGGCTAATGCCACACCAAACACACATTAACATAAAGGAAGAAAAAGTATCAAATCTATGCAAAGTTCTTAGAAGAAAGTCTTCAAAAAGAAACGTAACAACCATTTGAGTTCATATCCCAGAGCTGGCAAACTGGGAAGGTAACAACAAACCAGACTAGGTTGGTATATAAGCAGTGAGAATTAGTCATTATTTTGTGTGTGTGTGTGTGTGTGTGTGTGTGTGTGTGTTTTGTACACAGGATAAACCAACAAAAAGGAAAAATGTTCTTTTGGGCAAGACTTAAGAATATACCTGCAATTGATGGTTCTCATTACCCAAGGCTAAGTTTTAACAAGGAAAGAAGAATAAAATAACAGTATGAACACTTTAGGCTATTTCCTTGTCTGAGACCTAACTAACATCATTAGCATCTAATAAAGCACAGCTCTGGAATCACTTCTTATTTTCTTGTACACAAAGCAAGGCTTTGGATCATAAACAGAATTAGATAATGAAGGGGATTATATTAAAAGTAAGATCATTGTCCTTCAGCCTAATATTCCCCTGGTATCTGAGTCTTGGAAGTTAGCAAGACAAGGAATGCACTCGTGTATAAGCCAAGAAGACCCCCAGGAACTGACAGGTCGGGGTCTCCATGCTTACGAAAAAATCAAGGAGCTCAAGGTTCCAGATCTAACGTGCTGCTCAGCAATTCCTCCCAGGCCACTCACCGTCTCACTCTTCAAATGGCTATTTCAAACTTTCCCTTTTCTTTTTCCCTGAACACGGATACACTTCCCTTCCCTACTGTTAGCTAGTAACGCTTGCTCCTTGTGTCACTGAGAAAATAAAAGTAATCAGAATAGAACTTCTGCTTCTCCCTGGTACCAAATCCCCCAACCTACCTGCCTGTGTACCCACTCCTCTGCCTTCCCTCCCCGTACTCTGGGCGACTGTCCCCACCCCTCCACTGTGCACTGGACCCCATCTCCACCTATCCAAAGGCATTCCTCCTGCAGCTGGCCCTCTCTCTCCTGAATCAAGTTCTCCCTTTCTAGTGGACTGTCCCATCGGTGCACACACGAGCCTACACAGCTGAACTAGCTTACAGATTAAAAAAAAATCATCAACAAACCCCCCTTGATTCCACATCCAGCCCCCATTCCATTTCTCTTCTTTCAAGTTAAACATCTCAGAAGGGCAGTCTACGTGGAATCACTTCCTTTGGTCCCATTTGCACATGAACCTACTCTATTCACCTTCTTCCCTCTACAGCGTCTTGTGAGGTTACTAATAACCACCCTCTACCCAAATCCAATGACCAGTTCTTAGCGTGCATCTCCCTCCACCCTCACAGAGCATTTGACCCAGTTGTCACTATTCTCTTATAAAATATTCTTCTTCTCTTGGCTTCTAAGCAGCAAGCTCTCCTGTTTCTTGTTTTTTCCTAGCTCACTCTGTGCTTCTTGGTCACCCTTGGGTCCCCTACATCTGCCCCAACTCTACGCACCAAGTTGCCGAACCCAAAACTTCAGAGGCATCCTTGAATCACCCTCTCCTCCTACACAGTGCAGCTAATGCATCCTCTGATCCTACCAGCATCACCTCCAAAATAGATCCAAAGTCCAACTGTTTCTCCCCAACCCTGCTACTTAAACTCCCTCAACTTCCAGCACACATCTCACTTGGAATATCATGTCAGCCTTGTATCTGGTGCGCTGATTTTTACTTTCACAACCCAGCAGTCAATTCTCCACTCAGCAGCCAGAATAATTCAGAATAAATGCAGACATGTTATACTCCTTCTCAAATAATTCCTGGAACTTCTCATTACATTCTGAATAAAACTCAAAGCCTCTCCATGGTCTACAAGCCCCCTCCACGTGCCAGCCCTTTCCTACAACTTCAAAATGACTTCAGACACTTCTCCACCCAACTAAGCAGGTTCCAGCCACATGAACTTCCCTGCTGTGCATTAAATAGTCCAAGGATGTTTGCACCACAGGGCCTTAGCACTAGCCACTCTCTCTGCCTAGGGACACTCTTCCCTCAGAAATCCAGGTGCATACTCAACCTTTACTTTTAGGTCTCTGCTTAAATGTTACCTTTTTAGAAAGTCTCTCCCTGATCACCTTATCAAAAATAGGATCCTTTGTCACTCTTGCGTTATTTCCCATTATAGCACTTACTGCTATATCACTTATTCACTTGTCTATTTCTCCAAGTGGAGTATAAGCTGTATGAGGGCAGGCACTTTTCAGTATCCCCGTCAACTGAAATAGTACTAGAAATATGGTAAGCAGTCAATAAATACATGGATTTATGAAGAGATGATTTATTTGGGGGGTAGAGAAAGATCTCAAAACAGAAAATTGTCCAACAAACCAGAGTCTGGTAAATTAAGGTAAAGTCTGTTTAAATACAAAAAAGCATTTGAAATAGTATTGTGAAAGATTTAAAAACAAGTATGCTATTAAAAATATTTTATAAAAGAAAATAACTACTACTTGGAAGAAATAGGGAGCATAGTGATTAAATAAGTATTCAGAATGTCAGGTCCTTAGAATTTTCCTTAAGTTTCTTGGGCCTCAGTTGCTCTCTATACAAAATGGGGATAACCATGCTACCCAGTACACAGAGATGTTGGGAGAATTAAATTATATGATATGTGTAGAAATATTAAGACATTTGCTAGCTCACAGTAATAGTACAATATGCATTAACTACAATTATTTTTATTTATCAGCATTACGTTTTTATTAAGGATAAATACAAGATACAGACAAAAGATAGGGGAGAACAGTAGAGGAAACTAAACACAAAACTCTGAGTAAATGTCAACTCAGGAAAATAGAAATAAACATAAACACTTGCAAAGCAATGGACAGTGCCCTTCAGAGGACAGACTGACATCATTTAACTCCTCAGACAGATTTCAAATGGGACGCCTACCTCCACCAAATGGAGGCCTAATCTCTACTGAACGGCCCTGTCGTCAACTTGTTAAAGGACGGGGAAAGATTCAATTTTAGATGAAGCAATCGATAGGGGGAAAAAAATCAGTGTTTTTAGCAAACTCATGAAGCAAGACGCACTTGACACGTTCTGATGCTTGCAATCATTACAATGAATGATGCTGGAGCTTTAAAAACTTTCCTAAGTAAACACGTCAGGAGGAAAAAGTTTAAGTCCTGTGTCATTTCTACAGGGCTAAACGTTTATTACCGTATAGTACACCCTGAGGAAACATAGAGTTTAACCACTGCATTTAGCAGATAAGGCAACAGGAAGCCTGAAGAGGGTAAATGCATTGCCCAAGGTCATTCAACTAATTAGCGGTTAGATCGGCTTTTGTCATGCTTACTTATATATTCCATCCCTTCCTTTCCTTATTTAAATGTTTACTAAGAAAATAGATACATAGTGTTTCCTTAGTTCTATCATAATCCTCATCAAATGAGAAAAAGCTCATTTGATGAGCTTTTTCAGGGATTATTTATGCTTTTCTTTTTCCACCGCTGTTTGCTCAGAGTAAGCACTCAATAAATGTGTATTGAATAAATGACACTGTAATGTTACATGTCCTGGTTTCATCTTTCAATGCCTAGCATCTAGGGTGATATCCAACATATAACTGATACAAATGTACAGTTTTTGGAAGCATGGATTCAGCCATGAGCGAATGGCTCCACCATTTTGGCATGTTTGTCAAAGGCAATTGAGTCATACATAAGAACTGAAAACAAAACAAAACAAAAATCCAACGATCCACATCCCCCCATTCTGAAGATGAGTGAAACGTGGTGACTCACTTACAAAGAATAGCACAGGGCAAGTAAAAGGAAAGGAATTTTACAGTGGAGAAACCGGGCAAATACAACCTTAACCAAGAGATCAGGTTTTACCATCACAAGCATGTCATGTGGGAATCAGGTAACCCCTGATATGACGGGATGGGAAGGGTACTTTGCCTCTGCAGTATTCTTTCTAAGAACCTACGACTCCAGTCTAATTATGAGTAAAACAACAGATGAAGCCATAATAGGGGATATTGTACAGGTCACTGGCCTGTATTCCTCAAGACAATCAAGGTCATGGGGGTGGGGGGTGGAGGAAAGACTGACAAACTGTCAGAGACCAGAGGAGACTGGGATTAGTTAACAGTAACGAAGCAACATCAGTTTCTGTGGCAAATGTACTATAAAATGTTTAACAATGAGAAAAACTGGGTAAGAGGTATGTAGGAGCTCCTAGTAGTATCCTTGCAACTTTTTTGCAAATCTAAAATTATTCCAAAATAAAGTTTATTTTTAAATATTCCATGATGGATAGCAGATGATGCACTTAAGAAAACGTATAAGGACTCAAGAGAGGGAGTTTGCAGATATCTGACCAGATCACTAAATATGGGTTTCACAGGTGTAAATACCTTGCCATCGTAGCAGTCTCTTGTACTAGCTGACACAATAAAAGTAAATCAAATGATTACTCATATTTTCTTTCTGTAATCTTTAATATATACTAGTGTTTTCAATTCTATTTCTGAAAGTGAGAAAGAGAGTTAGAGGGTGGCGATGGTGTGTGCAGTTTGGTGAGAGGATATATATATAAAAAAAGGGCAGCTGCTCTGAGCCTGGCTTGTGGACTTGCAGATTGAAGGGCAATGTCACAACAGTGTCTTTTGGAATAGCAGCTCCAACAATCATAGCTACCATTTTGGGAAAGCTTGGTAATGTTGCCAGACTGTGCAGCGGGGCTTTCACACACAACGTTACATTTAACCCTCAGCACCCTACGAGGCTGCAGTTATATTCTCGTTTGAGAGATGAGAGATTTGGTCATCAGGAAAATTACTTTGTCAAGGTTGCAAGTGAGATTCAAACACAAATGTTTCTGACACTTCTACTGAGTCATTAAACAGAAGACAAGGAAATTCCATTAGGACAACTGCCTAAATATCTAATTAGCCACAATCATTAGTCTTAACCAGATAATAATATACTGAGATATTATCCACTATATAGATATACTAAATTGTAAATGGCCAGATAATATCCATGGTACTGAGATACTGTATGTAAAAGGGTTGTTGAACACTGTATTTGATATACAACAAATGTTAGCAATGCCCCCCACCTTTATAGGCTACATCTGTTTTCAATTAGTTCCAAACTGGTTTTTACTTTTCTGCTTTAGGCCCCAGACTCATATGAATTATCATGGCCATTCAGAAGTGCAGAGTAAGCTGATGCCAGAAGTAAAGTTTACCAGAGATAGAGTTACATCTTGGCCAGTATCAAGTCATTCCAAATATAAACATATATGTCACGTGTCAGTGAAACTCCTTTGTACTTAGAAATATAAGAAATTAAAAAAAACTGATTACCTTTTGCCTAGACTATATGATTATATGCTTTATTAAGAACTCATTTATATACTTCATTCTGATTATGGGAGTGAGTTTCTGCTATAATTATTATAGATTTACTTTAAGAATTTTTTTTTAATATGGCTACTTTCTCCTTATGTTCTATTTCAAGTTGAAAAGACTTTCCTCTCTTGGACCACATAACCATTATCTTGAGGATGAATAATTCATAAATCCAGTGAAAAAACTATAACTGTTTTAAGCAAGTCTGAAATTTACCAATAAGAGCAGAAGGAGAGAGAGACTAACCCTCTCTGTGTTATTATTTTAGAGGAAATGCCACCAGGTGAGTTGGGGCTAAATGGAAGGGAGACAGGAAGTATTTAAAATACTATAGCCATCTTTCTCTCTGCCAAAATAAGCATGGCGATGAAAAGGGCTGCCCTCCTGTAATTACCAAGGAGTCCTGCCTTACAGACAGAAGCAGGGCTTTGTAGGACAACAAACATCTGAGCTTGTAATCTAATATGAATAATGATCCAGACACATGAGCAAGATTCTATTAAATGGTGAAGGAAAACAGCCACATGCTGCCTGGATGACTCACTTGGTGTATCATCAAGAAAGGGAACTAATTTTTTTTTTTCTTTTTTCTTTTCTTTTTTTTTTTTTTTGCGGTACGCGGGCCTCTCACTGTTGTGGCCTCTCCCGTTGCGGAGCACAGGCTCCGGACACGCAGGCTCAGCGGCCATGGCTCACGGGCCCAGCCGCTCCGAGGCATGTGGGATCCTCCCAGACTGGGGCACGAACCCGTGTGCCCTGCATCGTCAGGCGGACTCTCAACCACTGCGCCACCAGGGAAGCCCGGGAACTAATTTTTTGAACCCAGTAATGCAGGACCTGCAGGACCTGCTCTAGTTCAGACTTGGATGTTGACAATAAATGAATGACCGAAGACGATTCACCCCTTTTGTTCTTCCAGGATGCAGGTCAGAGCACATTCCTAGAGTCCCTTTTATCTAGATGTGTTCTCTCTATTTCATTTCATTAATGCTTCAGAAATAACCTATTTTGGCATGCACTGCACATTTGGATTTGAACTGGTTTTGGCCTTTATACTCAGTTTGAGCTGTTGGCCTTCCCATGAATCTGTAGTCACTTGCAAGTTGGAGCTGGGGAAGAAAGGGTGAGTGTGAATAAGTCCACAGACCCCCAAGGACAAACTTTCCTGAGCAACCACAGTTGAGAAGCATCATCACCATATATTAAATGTAGAACGACTGAGTTGGCTGCTTTTACTTCTAATTCATATGTTGTTTTCCTCAAATCTTTAGAATGAGATAATGCTTTGATTCCCTCTTTGAGAGTTTCTTTGTTCTTCTGGGTCCCAAAAGACATGGCTGAATTTATTGGACTTATATTTATATCAAGTCACCTCCCCCAATTTGATATAAGAATTTTCCTCACATAGATGTTTTATCACATAAGAGATGATAAGCAGAGTACTTGCCAGGAAATGTCATCTTGTAAAAACTCAAATCACAATTACCTCTGGCAATAGTGGACAGATAATGCCCCAGAAAAGATAAGAAGAGGTCATTGAAATCCACAGTTAAGCTTCAAATCTCATTTCAGCCAAAAATTTCAAAAGCTTCCCCACTCCTGACTCTCCTCAGAGTTGATGGTAAGCTGCAAAATATTACTGGCTTGAGATCCAGTCTCTTTTTTAATTTTTCAAACTTGTAAGCTGTTTGTTTAGAAGTTTGTAAGAAAAAGAACATAACACACCATTCTTTTATCATTAGTAGCCTCTAAAAGTCAGTTTAATTTACACTATAGCTACATCTCCCATTGCAAACATATAGGTCCACCACCTTATGGTTAAATTAGATTTTGTGCTAGTCTGGCCCGCATAATCTCATTTACATTAGAAAATATAACCTGCCATTGGCAGAAGGGGGAAATGCAGAGGCTCAGGGAATTGTTCCTCCTCCACCTCAAAGCATTCCTACCAAAGAGAACAGGAGTGAAGGATGGAGCGAGAAGGCTGGGGAGAAGCTGAAGGATATTGACGTTTACAGAAAAGGATGAAGGGGGTTGAGGAAGCTGAAACAGTGAAAGAATGGAGAGAGAAATTCCATACAGGATGCCCTGGTAGGTTTAGTGCCTGAGTTACGGGGGAAGCGGATCCTTGCTCACTGTCACCTCCAGATCTGAAAGTCCCTGCCCCACCCTGAGACTGTCCCTGGATTTCGGGACTTCCATCCAGTACACCCCACTACAGATCACAGGTTCAGGAATCAAAGCTCAGAAATGTGCCCCCTACTCCACTGCTGCCAGTTTTAACTACTTTCATCTTGTACACCTTCAGGCAGGTCCACACTTGGGGCCAGTTTGGGTTTTCGTTCATAACTCTCTGGTTGTCCACAACACTCCCTTCTCTCTGTTGGCATTCC
>NW_006793703.1:3822872-3866164 GCF_000442215.2 Lipotes vexillifer
TGCCTGTGCCCTTGGACACTGGCCCTCATCTTCTCTGCCTTTACTGCACTTGACTGCTGGCCCCCACAATTAAGAAGGAACCCAGGACCCTAATATCCAACACACCTGTAGTCTTAACTGCTTCTGGCCGACGTGCCCCAGTTATCTCATATATTTTCATGGTACAGACAAAGATCTAAAATAGTGACCAGAATGTAAAAAATGCCCAATAAATATGGAATATTGAGCAAGGTGAACTAACAGTTATATATATTTAAAGAAGCATATGGAAAATACGAACATTGAAAAGGAATTTGTATGTTGACTCAACTTAAGGTTTCAGAAGCACTGTCACCTCATCAATGACTCATTTTACCATGACATTTACTATGCTGTGGGCCTTTCTTTGACGTCATCCAATCACATAACAGCTGGAAGTGAAGGACGTGTCTTCCCAGGTAACTGTCACGCTGGCATGAAGAATGAGGACAGTATTTGGTAATGCAGCCTCCAGGAAGAGACGTGTGCTGTCTCAAGAATTTTCTAGATGTTACTATACCATGTTGTATCACCATCATTCTGCTTTTCTCATTTTAGGTAAAGCCTGGGACTAAAATGGTTAATAAACCAAGAGATCCTAACGTGGCATCAAGAGCAGAATTAGCTTATTCTGATTTCCTTTTCTAGTTCCATCTTCCTCAGCCCATAGAGCATCACTTGGGGTTCACATGTTACTACACTTCCCTTCATTTCTTTAATCATGACTTTCAGACACAAGATGAATCTATCCATCAAACCAAGGAGGACCAAGAAGCTGAAAACAAGCTGATCCCATGATATCCATTAGGCACTTCCAACTTACAAGCTTCCCGGAGTTTCTCTTTGTCATAGTGGAATCCTTCATAGTCTTGTAAACTGATTTTGTTCACCCGGATCCTCAGACGGTCTGGGACAGACTGGGGACTGTAAAACAAGAACCGCATGGTCAGATATCAAGGAGAGAATGGAATTGGGAGTCATATGCACCTGGACGGACTAAAGGCAATATCATCTCCTCTTATGAAGAAGAAAGAGTTCCCATTCAAACCAGAAGCATGGGATCTTGATGAGAATACAGCAATTATCCGGAGAACACTTCTCTGAAAACCTCAAGTTTCTGGAACGGAGGTAAGAACATGGGAATAAGCAGAGAAAGCTTCTGGAGCCCACTCATTTTTTTTTTTTTTTTTTTTTGCGGTACACGGGCCTCTCACTGTTGTGGCCTCTCTCCCGTTGCGGAGCACAGGCTCCGGACGCGCAGGCTCAGCGGCCATGGCTCACGGGCCCAGCCGCTCCGCGGCACGTGGGACCTTCCCGGACCGGGGCACGAACCCGCGTCCCCTGCATTGGCAGGCGGACTCTCAACCACTGCGCCACCAGGGAAGCCCCACTCATTTTTTTTTTCTTTTTTTACTAACTTATTAAAAACTCCAATAAGATTCTGTGTTCAGTTCCACAATAAATTAGATGCAGCTAATCTGAAGTGCTGAGAAGTGGTGTAGAGCTGGAAAGAGCTGCTTTAGCAAATATGCCCATAACAGCTTGGCTCTCAGAAGAGACAGGAAAACATAAAAATCTAACCAAGGATCCAGAAAGCACAGGGCTGAGAATGAAATGGCTCCATACACCTCGAACCCCCCGGGGGCACTTCTCAGTCAAAGCAAATTACAATAAATGCTGCCTGTGATGGTGCCACTGAGGACCCCCAAATGGAGGAAAAGTGTTAAAACACATACAACGTGCATCCTTTAGGAAGAGAATGAAGTATTTAATTCATTTTAAAGGAATTCAAACTGGTTCAGGATAGAGAGTGAACAATTAAAAGGGGGTCGTACCAAACTTTCTGAAGCATCCTATTCACCCTCAGAATGTTTTTTCCCGGATTCCTTGGATGTTTTTAACTAATATTTTCAAAATAGTTTAATCGTGGGCATTAGTCGAGGGAAATAATTTGATCTTCATCATCACTATGGAACAGTACATTTGTTCAATATATTAATATAACACAATCCCCATTTGTCTTTATTGCTGCTCCTGTCTTATATTATGGGGCAAAAGTCCCCATTGACTGAAGCAGAAAGAATAGCATTAGTCCTCAATTCACTTCAGGAAACGAAAGAAAGGAAGGAAGGGAAGGAAGGAAGGAAAAGAGAGGGGGAAAGAGAGAAAGAGAAAAAGAAAAAAGGAAGTAAAGACGAGAGAGGAGGAAGGGGCGGGAGAGAGAAGAAAGAGGGGAAGGATGGATGGGAGGACGGAGTGATACTTTAAAAATATTGGCAGGATACCTCCACCCCAACCTCAGACACACATGCACTCACACACACAATTTCACTGCAGCTCTGGAAGAGGGAGAAATAATTTTAATTTCATTCTCTTGTCTAAAAACTCATTTTAGGGCAAAGTACAACAACTCCTTCCATACATACTCCAACTTAACAGGCACTGGTGAATAAAACTGACTTGCGTAAGTTGGGATGGGAGATGTGGTTTAAAGCACATTTGTGAATGAGCAGAACAGACCTTTAATTTCACACGTACCCACACCACCATTTACGGGTAGGGAACCTGAGGTTCAGAAAGGTAAAGTGATTTTAAGGTCACAGAGCTACTAAGTGACAGAGCTGGGAGCAGAGTCTTGGACTCTTCATTCATCCCTTTTATGCTCCTTCTATTATACGATGCCAAGAATCCCACAGATTGACAGCAAAGCCATAGAGCCTGGATTAGCAGAGTCGGTCGATCCCTACGTGATGTTCAGACTCTTCGGTCAATGAACAATCGACAGGGGGCTGGTTAAGTAAACTGTTGGTACAAACAGGAGAACGCGGGGCAAATAGTACAAATGAGTGTCTACCTTTAAAAGAAAGTCTGAGTACAATATGTTGTTAAGTGAAAAAAAAAAAAGTCATCGAAAATTACATATGGCATAATCTCCTTCATGGGAATTGTGGAATTTAGGAGTTTATAGAGAAGTGTCTGAAGAAAATGTTCAGTAAGCTGTTTGAGATGGTTACCTGTACATGGTGGGATTTGGGGATTATTTTACACTGAGTATCATCATTTTTAGAAAAATAACGTAATTATTTTAAAAGTACATCAATAAGTAAACAAATGGTAACTCGGGGAAAGAGTAAAAGTAAGGATTTTATCAGTGTTAGGTGTTAGATGTAAGTAGATAGGAAAGAATTATTAACAGAGTAACCACACACCGTTCACACCAAATGCTGATTTTGAAATTAAGAGGGGCCTGATCTTTTTTTTTTTTGGCTGTACCACACGGCATGTGGGAATCTTAGTTCCCCAACCAGGGATCAAACCTGTGTCCCCTGCAGTGGAAGCGTGGAGTCCTAACCACTGGACCGCCAAGGACCTCCCAAAAGGTGCCTGATCTTTTGAATGTCAAGTTCACTCCAGTGAACCGCAAAGATTATAATTAGCAAACACTCTCCTGCAAGCGTAGCAGGTAAGAGGGAAGCTGGAAACATAGAATGCGGTGGCCCATCGTACTCTGTAACAGGAGAAGAGAGAGGGCAGAGGCTGAAAGAGCTCCGCCAAAACATTTTTTGAGGTAACAGCAGATCTAGTGGCAGTGAGCTCCGGTCCTCTCCAGTGAGCTGGAGTCCAGAGCTGGCTATGGCAGCAGCTGCCAAGTTGGAAATGGGATTCAGAGAGTGACTGAAGACCGGTCCCCGCACCCCTCCTCCAGGGGGCTGCCCGTGGGCTAACCAGTGTGAACCACCTTTCTCAAAATCCAACACTGTCTGCTGTCTGTCCACACACTTCTGCCTTCCAGGTTCTCATCTGAACCCGCTGATTCCCACCACACACTACTGCCCCTGAACCACAGCCTCCCACCAATCTTATAGAACTTTCCAGGTCCCCAATGAATTCATATATTATCTCACTTCATCTCCAGAATGGAAAGGAGTGGAGACTCTCACTAACCAGCTGACACTCTGTTCCTTCCACTTCCTACACATTCACTCTTCTGCTCTCATCTCCCGTCTTCTCCCAACAACCTACAACACATCCCACTTTCCCACCAGTGGCAGCTTGCTTAAAACCAGCCTTGTGACTAGGGTACCTGGTATTTGGCCTGCTATCAAATGGTGGCCCAGATCAGGCCAATCAGGAAGGTTGAGGACATTCACCCAGAGGGTCCCAGATGGATAATCCCTTTGAATTACTCTGGACCCTGGTATAAAGAGTAGGTACAGGAGGCAGCTCAGCAAAGTGGTTAAGAGCTCAGACTCTAGGTCAGATGGACTGGATTGGACGTAAAGTTCTTCCAGTTATTGGTTAATCAGGAAACTGTGCTTCAGCTTCCCCATAGGAAAGGTGGGGATAATAACAGTATTCACCTCACGGGGATGTTCTGAGAATTAAGTGAGTCAACACAGGTGATGTGCTTAGAAAAATGTCTGGCACATTGTAAGTGCTCGATATTAGGTATTATCGGTATAATTATTATTCTGAAGCTTGTTCTTTCAGGTAAGGTTCTGCCTAATAAACACTAGCATCTGCTGCTGCCAGGTATTGGAAGGAGATTAGGGCATATGCAGATACTTCTAACAAGCTGCTGGGCTTCCTCTGGGGGCAAACCGTCTAGCCTGGCTGGTGTCATGATTCTCCTGGATCTTCTCCCACTTGGTATTTTACAGGCCAAGTGATAACATGAAAACAGACAACTAGAACATGGGGGAGAAAAGTGCACAGAGATTAAATGAAAGCCAAGTAATTCGACTGTGTCCCTTGATGGCAAAATATATTAGTGTCCCATTAATGGCTGACCGGAGGTGAAGGATGACAAAGCTTTTCCTTGGACTCTGGGGAACAGCATTGCCATTAGTTTTCTAAAATTAAATTTTGCCAAGAAAGTTAGCAGAGCATAGAAGAGACTAACAACCTGGTAAAAATGGATTTGCCTTTGTGCCAACTTCTACCCCAAGCTACTCTATACTAATTTAAGCTCTGTATCAGTGGTTCTAAACCTGACTTCCATGGAACCCCTCAAGGTCCCTAAAAAGGACTCAGCAATCAGTGAACGTCCTTTAAAATCGGGACAATGGCCCCAACCTGTCGCCTTCTCATGAATTTCCTCTGAAACATCAAGAATACATTCCTTGTGTAGAGTGGAAGTTGATGGCTCTGAACTTAACTCCCAAATATCCTCGTCATGACTTTCTCAAGAACTGTAATAAAAGCACCTCTCGCTAAAGTCACTAACAGGGGCCTCAAAATCTCCAGACTGTACCTTCTCTCTCCACCTATGCACACCTGTTACCCTGAGATGCTGGAGGGGGCAGGGGGTAGGTGCAGAGCCATCAAGACAACTCCCTGAACACAACTTCGATCTAATTCTCATCATTCTCTGCTACCCTTTAGTTCCTGCCGATAGATTTTTTTATTTGACTCTTCAGAGACTTTCAATCCATTAGAGTCAAATTCCTTCCTTATGCCTCCAACCTTCCTCATTCTTTCAATCGATTTCTTTACTACACATTGTCTCTCACAGACTGATAAGACTCCTCTCATCCCAGTCTCCTATGTACAGACACCCCTCATGGATGGAAGGGATGAGTTGGGTGCTTTTGTTCCCACTTCCAGACAATTGACATCATGTAATCCCTTCTTCTCATTGGAAACACAAATCACCTGGCAGTAACACCACTTAACGTTAAGACAATGTAGCACAGCGCATAAAGCAGAACGCAGAATCAGGAAAATCTTAGTTCCAATCTGAACTCTATCAATTAACACACATTTGACATTCAGAGCTCTAAAGTTACCTTCTCTAAACCATTTTCTGATCTGAAAACAGGAATGATAGGAATATAGTGAGAACTGAATGAGAAGATGCATGTAAGGCAGTTAGCACACTCCTGTAAATAATAAGTTTTACAGTATAATGTATTGTATTTTGTTACTATTATTAGCATCTTGATGATTCTTCAATTTCCACAGGCCTTTTAAAAAAAACTCAGTCCTGAATAGTAATATCACAGCAGAAGCCATAGTCATAGCTCTAAATAGGAGTCAGTAGATCTCAAACCTTAGCAGGATTTGAGTCTGCTGACATGGGTTGGGAGACAAGGTGCAGAGTTACGTAGCCATCTATCGTCCGCTGAATGAGAATGCAAGTGGGGACTGTGAATGTTTGCAAGATATTCTACTTAAAGATATTAAGGATATAAATCCTAATTCATATTACAGAGGACATCCTTAAAGCTGTATAATTATTCTACATTTTGTACCTTGCAAAAGTCCTGTTTTAACATTTCTTAAATGGTTCAGTGTAAGACTCACCCCTAAGCCACTATGTAGACTCATCGGTTTTTATGACAAACTGCAATTTAACTGGGCCTTTGTTACTCATATATAGTTTTCCTTTGCAAGGTAGAAAAGCATCACAAGTCTCTTGTGGCCTGATATAATAATAATAATAATGAGGAGGAGGAGGAAGAGGGGAAGAAGAAGAGGAAGAGGAGGAGGGAGGGGGAGGGAGGTCCCCTCTCCCTGAGCTTTTTCTTGACAAAACATTGTTTTTTTTAAATAAACAAACCTTTACTTTGAGAATATATCCTTTCTGCCCATCTGTCCTTTGGTGAGCAGCCCAAAGCTGGCTTCTTGTCACTATGGAAACTAACTTTCCCACACCGACCGACTGCACTGGGCCCGGAGTTCCTCCCCGGCCACCCCGCAAGGCCACCCCGCACACCTGGACCGGAGGCACGGGGCTTTTCCCCAGGTACGCGGCTAGTGTCTTTAGACAAGGAAATCTCAAAAGGGATATTGATCATGACGTTTTGTAAACTTTTACCATGCGGGAGAATGTGTGTACTGCATGACTTTAAACATTGTGGAGAAATTGGAGAAATTGTTTCCTTTGTTTTCTGGTTTAAATGTGTCAGTCTGGTGGCATCCCACCTTCATTAGGACACAACATACCCACAGGCCAAGGGGAAGTTAATTTCTTCAAGAAATGTAAACGTGAGATTCTATTCAGTCATAACCTAGATATAATAAAGGATGTTTCTAACCAATCTTTAATAGAATTCATTTGAATTGGTTCTTGTTTTGTGAATGGAGTTTTGATTAAAATATTAATTTCTAGTGTGAATTCTTGGGATGAAAGCCTATTTCCTCATCCTCCTTGCAGCTCCAGCACCTAAAATAGAGTCTGCTCTGAGTTGTTTACAATGACAAATAAATGAGTGAACTGCAAAAAAGTCAAATCCTTCTGGGATTCTCAGCGGCCCTGAGGCTTGAGCACAGTGTGGCATCAGACCATCCATGAGATGCTCACTAGAGGCTTTTCTCTTTGGGAGCCCCTGGCAACCCCTGCTTTGGCTGTCCACTTCCGTCCTTTGTCCATCTGGCTCTCTAGATCTGGAGGTAAATCCATGCTGCATTGTGCTCTCTCACCCCCTTGCATCTTATCTCTAGTGGGATCTGCACAAATAAAGAGGGAAGAATTTACAAGAAAAGAGGATGTTCCTGCCCGAAAGGCACATAAACCATTTCAGGACTGCTCGTTCTTTAATTAAATAGAGGTGAACCAGAAACATTTACCACCAATCCTTTCATCAGCTATCAAGCTGGGCCTTATTAAAATATAACTATACTTAATGGCCTTCCCTTTAGCAACTTCCTAGAAATTGCGTACTTACCCTGGGACATTTCCAAACTATGACTGGTAATAACTTATCCAAGAAGACATCCAAGTAGGCCCCTTTACATTGAGCAGTAAAACCAAATTGAATCAAGGCTTCTGAACAGAGATTAAAATGGACTTTTGACACCTGCTGAGCTCAGAGAGAACTCTAATAATACAGTTGCCTCCTGCCTGGAGTAGAGAACAGTAAGTCAGGACTGTGAAATAAATTGTAAAAGGGTTTTTGAATTTGGAAACAAGGATAAACCCAAATCACATCAGCAGCAGTCAATCACGACCTCCTACTGTCCAACATATGTTTCTGAGAAAGTACCTTTAAAGGTTGTTAACTCGTTTTTTTTTTTTTTTTTTCCTTGCGTTATGCGGGCCTCTCACCGCTGTGGCCTCTCCCATTTGCGGAGCACAGGCTCCGGACGCGCAGGCCCAGCGGCCACGGCTCACGGGCCCAGCCGCTCCGCGGCACGCGGGATCCTCCCGAAACGGGGCACGAACCCGCGTCTCCTGCATCGGCAGGCGGACTCTCAAGCACTGCGCCACCAGGGAAGCCCTGTTAACTCGTTTTTGATAGACGTTCACTAAGTTCTTGGTTCCTTAAGACATCCATCTGTGAGGTGGCTAATATAATATGCCACAGCTTACAAATTATTTGAGACAGCTAGCCTGCCAGATCTCCAACAAGATAATGGAGTTAAAGCATTATAGGCTCGGGAGAGATCTCAGATGTCACCTAATTCAATATTTGCTATTCCATCTGATGCCATATTCCCCTACCATCTGCAAATGGCTGGTCAGCCTCTGCCCCATCCTTGTCCACTTGGGAGGTACAGGATGGAAGTGCCCTATTCCTTGTTTAGATGGCTCTTAAGCATTTGTAAATTCTTCCTAAAGAATCTAAATGGCTCTCTCTCTCTCCGTGGTTTCTGTTTATTGACTTTTCTTCTACTATTTGGGTCAGAATTGGGTTTTAAGTCACTGAGGTAATCAGCCACAGGCACTAATGGCAAACATATGTAAACTTTAAGCACTAAAGCTAGACATATATCAAAGAAATGTTTGCCGCCTTCGTGGCTAATAAATTAAAAATAGGCTACAAGTAGCGAACACCAAAAACCTTTTCTGCCATTGGTTGAAACAAAACTTCATCTTTAAAGTTTCTTGAGATCTTCAAATACACATTGAAATGCAGATTTTCATGCTTCCATTGAAAGTGGAATACATTTCTGTGCTTCTGAAATTGTAATAAATGAATACATGATAGAGTGATATTAGCATTATTAGGTTCCTGGCATTTAAAGGAGAAGCAAAGAAGACGAACTAGTAGTGGCTTTACTTGGTGGCATCACAAAGCGGCTGGACCAGTACAGCAGTTTCATCATTTCTGCTATAAGGGAAAAGAAAAAGGCCAATAGCCTTGACCAATATTTCAGATTCTCCTTACCACCCATTTGCTTTTGTGGCAGTGACTGCCACAGCTGCTAAGGACTCGGTCATCCAACTGTGAGACTTTTATATGGAACCCGCCCCACATACACTTAATGTTACAACTTCCGGGTACCAGAGACACAGGTTTATTTTTTAAGTCGTGGAAACTCAAGCTCTCCTCTCCATAAGATCTCACAGTCTCTTACTTTCTCCTTTCCCTTTATTCATGCATTTTAAATTTCCTTCCTAGATTTCACCCTAATGCTCCCTTCAGCAGCATTTCACACTGTGGTTAACTCTCTGCTCCTTGAAGCTCTTTTCTCTTGGATTTCAGTCCGAAAAGCTCTCCTGGTTTCCGAACTAAATTTCCGCCTGCTCCTTCTTTCTCCTCCTCTAAGTATCTTCCAAATATGGATGCTTCTCTACCCCCTCCACTAAAACCCTCCTGGGCCAAGACCAAACTACTATCATCTTGCACCTAAACTAACTGTGCCACTGGCGCCCGTTAACACCCTCATCACACTGCAGAGGCAGCAGGTGGCGGGAAATGCAAACGTGATCATGACATGATGATTTTGTCACCTTCCCTTATACTCTGTACAAAATAAATAAGCTAAAAGGATATATTGTACAGCGCAGGGAATACAGCCAATAATTTTTAATAACTACAAATGGAGTATAATCTATAAAAATTCTGAATCACTATGTTGTACACCTGAAATGAATATAATATTGTAAATCTCAATTAAAAAAGAACTGAATGCCCAGCTATCTATATACATCTATCTTTACATCTCCCACAAAGTGTATTAAATATGAGGCTTTCAACATCTGTAAGTTACTGCTTCCCATCTAGACTTGTTACTTCTGCAATGAGAAAAATGACTTTTCACGATAACTGACTACATTATTCATTCCACCGAATCACGTGTTACACATATCATTCATCATTGTTCAGAATGAGAACCACTCAACAGAATTTGGATCAAAGGAAAATCCGTTCCCATTACTAAAGCCAGCAAACAGGGAATAATCTTAATGCTCACGTGTCTTATCATTGCTGTGTTCTCCTCATGTGTGGAGTTGATTCTCTGGCTTGCCTCTGGTTAATGTGAGTGGAGAATTTCTACCTGTGATTAGATACCATCTACAGATTTAAGTCTTATGAAAGTGGAATCTCCTTCCCTGATATTTGCTGAATTGGTAACTAGGGATGACAAACTTTCAAGAAAAAAAGAAGTCTTAGGAGTTTTACACCTTAAGTTCCCACTTATACTCTTTTTATACTATTTTATGCTTAAAAGTATAAAATTGGGAGTACATAAAGAGTATAAAAATATCATGATGATGGGATCCCCTGGTGGTGCAGTGGTTGCGAGTCCGCCTGCCGATGCAGGGGACATGGGTTTGTGCCCTGGTCCGGGAAGATCCCACATGCCGCAGAGTGGCTGGGCCCGTGAGCCATGGCTGCTGAGCCTGAGCGTCCCGCAACGGGAGAGGCCACAACAGTGAGAGGCCCGCGTACCGCAAAAAAAAAAAAAAAAAAAAAAATCATGATGGAAGGCAAGGAAAACAAGTACCACAGGAAATAAAGAGGGATGGAAATCAGAGGAAGAGAGAATACGCATTTTTGTAGTAGAATTCTACAAAGTCAAATTGCTGAGATGAAGAACAGCTGGAATGGGAAAAGTAAAGAACTCAAGCCCTGTCTTTCATCACACCCAGCCAAAAGCACTTCCATTTTATGAAGTAATTCCATGTAATGGAGGTTTCCTGTATTAAAAATGACTAAAGATTCTACCATAAAACGCTAATATGAGCTACTCTGAGTACTGTAGCCTGCAACAGCATAGAGAATTATTTTGCTGTTCTGACTGCAGAGGACCATTCATCACTCTCTCCAATGATAAGGAATCACTGGGCTTGAACCAATGAGACATAATAGGATAATATTACTCCCGAGCCATCTAAATGGTTTCAGAGCTCATGTGCTCAGAAAGGAAAATATTTTTTACTTCAAGTTTCAATTTCAATATATCAAACAAAGGGGAAACCGTTTATGTATTTGCTACTTAAATGGTAAAAATCTTCCCTTGGGTTTGCAGTCGTTAACTGTTGTAATATCCTGCTCTTATTTGCAGCTGATAAAGAAATTGACTTTTCTTTGGTGGAAGAGAGCAGGGAGCAAGTGATAGGACTTGAGTAGCTGAAAAAGTATCATTTCACAGAAGAAAAAACTTCTGGCCTTTCACATACATCCTGAAAGGCACTGAAAGTAGGCTTAAAACCTAACTTATTTGCTCATTCTCTAGTAACTAAGCACTTTCATCAATCAAGTGGAGGTATTTGAGTGGGTGTCTATATAACACTAAAACAACATTTTTACAAAAAAAAAAAAAACCCTAGCATACATACAATTTTTAGTATTTAACATTTATTTCACCTATAAACCTACAGAAAAAATCAAGAATTTAGAATTGTTTATAAGTAAAAATAGCCAAACACAGCAGTGGCCAAAAATGCATAAAGCAGTAATGCACTGAAAATAAATATAACTGTCTATTGAGGTAGAGAAATGCTGTAACTCCAATCAGTTTGAGAAAGGATTGGATGCATGAATTACAAGATGTGTTCTTACTGAAAAGTTATCTTGCAAACTGTGTGGAAGGAGCTCTGCATCCCTAGGAAATAGGCTCAGTAAGGAGAGGATTCCATGTTTTGTTTCATATCAAAAAAAAAAAAACTAAGTATCGGCCTGACAATAAATGGCATCACATAAGAAACATTTCCATAAATGGTTTCAGCCTTCTATAGGCTGATAGAAAGGCTGTTATAAAAAGACTCATATATTTTCCTAAAAACTGGATATCAGAGAAATAATATTTGCAAAGTTGTTTTTTCTTAATAGGTAGTATTTCACTGTGCTATGGTTTTTGTTGTTGTGTTTTTTTTTTTGCGGTACGCAGGCCTCTCACTGTTGTGGCCTCTCCCGTTGCGGAGCACAGGCTCCGGACACACAGGCTCAGCAGCCATGGCTCACGGGCCCACCACTCCGTGGCATGTGGGATCTTCCCGGACCGGGGCACGAACCCGTGTCCCCTACATTGGCAGGCGGACTCTCACCCACTGCGCTATGTTTTGACTCACATTCCTCCCAGGTTGACAACGGCTTGCCAAGGTTTGGAATACTCATTGGTGCTGCGTTTAGCTCTGGAGAGAGATACGGTATCATTAACTCTCCTATCCATCAACCTACAGTTGGTGGAAAGCTAAGTCCCCCACTTGTAACACAGATGTGCCCCCATTACCCCATGTGTCCTTGTCAGAAATCCAAGAAAAAAGAATCGGAGAATCCTCTAAACCCGACTCTTCTTTCCAACTCAGCAAATTCAGCCAATTAGGGGGAAACTTTTCACCACCTTTCTCTAATTTCTGATCCAATGACTAAGGAATTTTATTGTTGGAACCATCCTTCTTGATAGCATAAGAATAGACAGACTAAAGACACACTGCTAGAACAGAACTTGTAAAAATCATAGAACAATTCTCTTACTATCACAATTACTCATCAACAAAAATAACTTTTGTAAGATTTGACAGTAAACGAGAAAAAAAGTTCCTTAGGATAAACTTTTAGTGGTAGACAAATTACTTGGATGACGATGAAGAAACAAACAAAATAACCAGCTGAAATATTAATTGGTTAATATTTTAGTGCTACCAATACTAAAAGGAAAATAGGAAAAGAGAGGAAAAAAGGTTTCTGTTGAAAATGTCATAACAGAATGTGAAAATAATTTGGGGTACTTTTGCTGGTCCCATTTGTTTCTATCCTCTCATTTATCACTTTTAAGTAGATCAAGTCTCTACCAAAGGCAGTATCCTAACATACTCATAAGCCAAGAACCTTTCTTCAAGGAAACATGTAATTGTTTTACTTCGCATATACAACAAAATACCATCAGACCAAAAGATGTATGTATGTCCCAACTAGAGCCATAAATCACTTCGAGAGCAGCAGAGCCTAAATGATTAATTAAGGAAAATAATTATAGTTCTCTGTAATATAAAGCTGAAAAGCTTTGTCTTTTTTGTTCCATTTGTAATTCTTCCAATGCCATGTTCATTTTACTCAAATATCTTACCTACAACTTTTAGAACGTGCTACATTCTTTTCAGAGTTCCATTTTCTGACACAAAATGTGAGGATGAGTACTGGGGATTAATTAAATCTAGCATCAAGTATTTTCTTTTTATGTCTTTTAAAATGTACTCTCTTTTCATTTCATATAAGTGTTTCAGGGTATTATGACAGAGGAGGGAAACTCAATTGCATTGCTATAATTCAACTGAAACTCTCCTATAAATGACATGCACATTGCGCTTCATTACCACCACAGAAAAGCAATCTGAAATAAATACCCTCTTGGAACACTCAAAACAAACGTCTGTATTTCTTTGTTATTGATATGTTCTTCATACTCTATGGCAGAATATGGTATCAGTTATCACTGCAGTACCGGAGTATAAACTGAAATGTTTCTTTTTTTCTCTCTGAATGCAGCAATTCTATGACTGACATTGCAGTTGTATCTGTTTATCTAAAGATATTAATAACTGTTTTCTAAAAGTATTCAGTTTTTTTCTGGGTGAAGAGTCCATTTTTAAGTAAATCTTTTATTCACAAAGACTAGCAAAATTACTCCTTTTCCTTGCCATTTATCATCTGTATTTTTATAGTTGTTTTATTATAATAATGTTTTAGGAATTCAGATCTGAACAAAAATTTCAAGTTCATACTGTAAAGCACCTTATCTTACAGAAGATGAATTTTGGTCCATAGAGGTCACCAGTCTTATTGTACCCAGAGAGTTAATACTTAGAATCTACTATAAATAAAAGAGCAATGTCCTTTAGCCCCTCAGACAGTTTCATAAAAAAAGATTTTAAAGAATTAAACTATCAATACATGTATTGATAGTTGTGTGTGTATACAACTCTACAGCTGTATATACAACTATACAGTTTGTGTATACACAAAGTTCAACCTTCACACAGTTGATGACAGAAAAAAACCCTAAAATTTATTCAAATGTATCTAGTATGATGCTGTTATGGGCTAGGCTGTGTGCCCCCAAAATTCATATGTTGAAGTCCTAACCCCCAGTTATGTGACTGTATTTGGAGATAAGGTCTTTAAAGATGAACTAAGTTAAAATGAGGTCATATGGACACCAATCTGACTGGTGTCCTTATAAGAAGAGATTAGGAGACAGACAGGGACGGAAGACGACGTGAAGACACAGGGAGAAGATGTCCATATCCAAGCCAAAGAGAGATGCCTCAGAAGAAACCAATCTTACCAACACCTTGATGTCAGACTTCCAGCCTCCAGACTGTGAGGAAATAGATTTATGTTGTTTAAGCCACTGTGTCTGTGGTACTTTGTTACGGCATCCCTAGCAAAGTAATACAGATGCCTATTAAAAAGATGCACTAAGAGAACTAACGCGCTTCATTTTAATCCTATAATTACCGTTGATAAAAAGATACATAATAGAGGAATGAGATGAATCTAATTTCTTAGTTTCCAAAATTTTAACCTCACTTGGAAAACTCTTCTGGCTTGATATCACTGTTAGGATTATCAGACCCTATTGGACTAATGTTACCTCTAAAGTCAGGCTTTTTAAATTTTAATTTTCTAAGATTTACTTTGATTAAACAAACAAAACTCATGAATTTCCCTCCCCTCTCTGCCCTGACCAATAGACTGCACCCCAAAACGCCCCGAAGCTCGCTGGGCCCCATGCTCTGCAACAAGCCAACACCTGAGTGAGTATCGGCTTCACTTTTTTGGTGTCGCTTTTTCTTTTGAAGTGACCTTTCATTATATGAGAAGTGCTGACTCGCAGGACTGTTTCTACACCTACGCAGACATGAATAATGCATCTCTAAAACTAAATTTTAAAAGCAACGAGATATAACTTTAAATGCCGAGGGAGTCCTAATACCCCTTTACATAACTGCACCAGATGCTCGAGCCGCGCTCACCTTCGCCAAAAGAACACAGGCGCCATCCAGCCCCTGAGGATGCGAGCAGGGCCCTGCCCGAAGAGCCTCTTTCACAGACCCAACACCATTACTAACAAGCCCGAAAGACTCTCCCCCTTCTTTAGCTACACTAGAATTTATTTTTAACTGGGGTTTGTCATTCTGACATTTTTTGTATAATACCACTTAAACTTCAAACCTGTACTACCAGAGATTCACGCATTTGAAACACTCAAATTGAATTCTAAAGTGTTAGTCATCTCTGAGGGGAGTTAGTCATCTCTTAAAAAGGGGAGAAGTTTACATAGTATGATTTGATTAAAACACATAAGTTACATATATATTGATAAACACACAGGAAAATGACCAGAGGTTATATCAACTGCAGAATTCAGTGCCTTCAATGCCATCTTCAAAGAGCCCTGGGTGTTACCTTTATGACTTTATGGCATATGATCTTAGGCAAGTTTCCCAATATTTCTTATTCTCAGTCTTCTCACCTATGGGATGGCAATGATAGCAATCGCTACCACATAACAGTTATCAGGATGCTAAATGTGATCACAACTCAATCTCAGGCCCATATTACCTCTTTGGCTAAATGAAAAAATCTGCCTGGGTTCTTGCTGAGAGCAAGGCAAAAGGGTACCAAGGCGGTACAGGGCCTGGCCTGCCTGATCAGTACTAAGGATAAAGGATGACCTTGTCACATCCCATGGCAAGTCTCAACTGCTAGATCCCTCAGGGGCAGATCTTCACAGAGTCTAGGATCATGCCCTGAATTTTAGCATGACAGAACTTCAGAGCTGATAGAAATCCCAGAGATCAACTGCATTTCTTTTTAATATTTGAAAAACTGAAATGCAAAAAGGTTACTATATGGTCAATGTCACACGGACAAAAGCAGGGCTCCCATAGACACTTAAAACAGAGGATGTCTTCAAGGGGTTTGGGGGCCTACAGAATAAGGAGGAAGACACTGCAGTTGGAGACCTGGGTCTGCTCCTGCAGCCCCCTTGTCTTTAAGTCACTAAATGCCCCTGCCCCGGGTACCTGCACGGGAATAGAAGCACAGGCAGAGTGAGGAACTCTTGTGGGAAACTCACAGAGCGTAAGGAAGGGAAGAAAACAATTATCCGAGGTGCAGCCTGGATTCAAGTTTGGAAATTGGTATGAGATGAATCTCTAGTAGCTCTTACTTTTCTTGGGAATTTTCAATTTGCTATATTGGTTTTATGGAACCGGCAGAGAGGGGTGGCATAGGAAGACAGGAAACAGGACAATGTGACATGATTAAAAGTCAAGGAACTGTGGACAGTGGGAAGTGACATCACCAGAAGTTCATAAAACATGGGAGTGGGAGTGAGAGAAAGGAGGAAAAAGATGAGTAAAGCTTAGCAGTTTCCTCTGCTCAGAGGATCAGAGAGCAAACAGCTTTTTTCCCCAGAAAGCCTGAAGCTAACTCTTATGCTTTGCCATCTGACTCTGAGCTAGAATTGAAAGAAATATCATGTACTCAATCAGTGAGTTTGGCAATTCTCTCTGTTCTTTTAAAAATATAAACTTTATTTTTTGCTTTTGGTTTTATAGCTGCAGTCACGGGGGGAGAAAGAAGAATCTGTGCTTACCCACCTTACCTAGAACCAGAACTTCTCTACTGAGCTTTAAAGCAGAGACATTTTTATAAATGGCTATAGTTTTTTTTTTGCTTTCTTCCCCTTTATAGAAGTAATGTGTGCTCATTGAAATCAATCTAGAAAATAAAGAAAGCCAATAAAATTTAGCTAAAATTTGTCTATAATCCTACTACTCGGAGATATTCATCCAGGGACACAAAAATAACAACGGAAGCATTAACAACAAGTGTATTCACAGTATTTGTGAATGCTTAGGCCCTTTTGGTACCCTCACAATTGGTCCAGAAATTATGACCCAAAAGTAATAATCCATGAATTAGAATCTGGACAGATTCCTGGCATGAAGCACTCTTCTGAAGGTTCAACTGGCCCAGGAGTCCTGATGAACCTGAGGTTCTAACAAAGCCACCAAGCTTAATTCATTTGGAGGCAAACCACATCTGGTGGGTCTTCTTAGCTACTTTAGAGGTAAACCCCATAGCCTACAAAGGCATGTATGTAAATTTCTACGTTGGCAATGTTTTTCCTACTCCCTGGTAGAGTGCAGGGTGTGGGAGAGTGAAGTTCACTGAAAGAAGAATGGAAAAGAGAAAGGGTCTTGAAAAAAGCAGACCAAGTCTTATTTTCTAATTAAAGGGCCAGGACTGAATAAACAAAATAAATAGAACTTTTGTAGCATATTACACAAATTCAAAAAAAATGTTAAAACAAAAGCTTTGACGTGACTAGTTGGAAAACAAAATTACCGAATTTTTAGAAAGCACTTTAAAGAAATTTCTAGTTTACTTCCTTGGCCAGAGGCATGCAAAGATTAAACCACCTATCACTAATTTATGTTTTTTATTAATCATGAAGATTAAAGATTCTTGGTTCTGTCTTGGTAGTTTCTCAGTAATAAAATTCTTAAATTCAACCCCAAAGGAAAAAAAAAATAGACATCAAAAGTATTTCTCAAAAAAAAAATTTTTCTCTTAGTAAAACTCCCTTTCTTCATAGAACAAAAATCAATTTGCTTTCATCCTTTACCAAGAAGGCTTCACTTATTGGAAACAAGTTTAGAATGCTGAATCATATTCAGCTTGTTGTCAAAGATAACAATTTATACTTTTTTCATGGATCTGTGTCTGACTCTGCCTTCCCCAAGACAACAAACAAATCCACACAATTTGGCACTGGGAAACATCTTGTTTATGTTTAAATTATGACTGTTGTGCAAGATAGCCTATTACATTTAACATTTGTTGGTTGCAGTTCACAAACACCCTGGTTTCTCTGCAGAGCTCTTCTGCTGAGTTTAGCTATGGCACGCTCTGAGTAACTGTAGCAGGTAAAAAGAGGATACAGTGTGAAAACTCTCTGCTTTAAAAGGCAGTAGAGAAGTTCTGGCTCTGGGTAAGGAGGATAAGCACCCACCATTCTTCCTCCCCCAGTGAATGCAGCTATAAAACCTGGACAGAATGCCTAAAGCTGCTATTTGAGAACTCTGAAAAATAAATAATAGCAGCAGATGGGGAAAGAAGACCCGAATTTAAAATACCGTCCAACTAACGCTGAGCTCTCTCCTCCTTTGACCTCTAATCAACCCTGGTCTGGACTCCAGGCAGCACAAAGCCTAAAATGGACAACAGGCGCAGACAGAGAAAGCTCTGGGAAAGCCCTTGAACTCTGGCTTGAGGAAAGGAAAGGGACTCTGAATGATCAGAGAAATTTGGGGAAATCTTCCTCTTTTATACCTCCTCCATTTTCTCGCAACCCAGCATTCGGGCAATTTTGCTGTGCTGGCAGCAGCAATGACAAAGGCCTTTTGGTGCTTAAAACTATAAGGAGAGGGAGATGAACAGCAAGGTCCTTCTGTACAGCACAGGGAACTATATTCAATATCCTGGGATAAACCATAATGGAAAAGAATATGAAAAAGAATGTATGTATAGCTGAGTCACTTTGCTGTAGAGCAGGAATTAACACAACACTGTAAATCAAATATACTTCAATAAAATAAAATTAAAAAAACTATAAGGAGAGGGAATCTTCTCTGATAAGAGAAGCTGTGGTCCCAAGAGGATGGGACAAACCACCATTGCTTCTTTTTCTCTTTCAGTCATATCACTGCTTGGTCCTGGAGGTGAACGTTGGTTTCGGGAGCTATGCAGCAGCATGAGGTAACTAAAGCCTTAGCTTTCTGGCTGAAGGACCCAAAAATGAGCCCCAGGAAATGCGAGAGTACTGAGGATGACAAGAGAGAGGGAGGAGCTCAGGAAGACAACTCCAGAAAGACGTCCATGAACTTGGGTTCATCTCTAGGCTGCAAATGTGTTAATCTGGCCCTAAACACAGTACCACAGACTTTAGGAACTGAACTACAGAGCAGACCCTCCCCTCAGATCCTGTCCTGCAACTTGGAGGGGTTACACACCAGACAGATAGGAATAGCACTGCAAAGGCTCTGAATACACAACTGACACTATGGCTACCATCCTCAGAAATTGTGGCCTGAAAATTGAGTCAACTGCCTTCTAGAACAAAGAAATGATTAAGCAAAGCACATATCTAACAAAGGCTTGGATCCGGAATACATGACAAACTCAAAACTCAACAGGAAGAAAACAAACAGCCCAGTTTAAGAAATGGGCAAAAGACTTGAGAGGATGCTTCACCAGAGAATGTATAAAAGATGGCAAATAATCACATGAAAAGACACTCATATTAGAATGATTAAAATGTAAAAATACTGACATTACCAAGTGCTGACAGAGATATGGAACACCAGGAACTCTCATACATGGCTGGCGCAAATGCAAAATGATACGACCACTCTGGAAAACAGTTTGTCAGTTTCTTATGAAGTTACCGTATGACCCTGGAATCCCTCCTAGGTGTTTAACCTACAGAAATGAAAACTTATGTTCACACAAAACCTGTTCATCAAGGTTTATGCAGCTCTATTCAGAATCATCCAAAACTGGAAATAACCCAGATGTCCTCCTGGGTTATTAGGTAAATAAACAGAAACATCCATACAATGGAATACTATTCGGCAACAAAAAGGAATGATAGATGCAGCAACTCTCATAAACATCAAAGATGTTATGTTCACTCAAAGAAGCCAGTTTTAAGGGTTGCATGTTGTATGATTCCATTTATAGGGCATTCTCTAAAATACAAAACTGTAGCAATCAGTGGGTGCCAGAGTTTGAGATGAGAGATGCAGGGATTAGGGGGTATGACCATAAAGGGCACAGATTACAAAGCAGGTTTTTTGGGGTGATAGAACCATTTTGTATCCTGATTATGGTGCTAGTTATATGAATCCATATGTCTTAAAAGTGAGAAAAATATATCAAAAAAGTCAATTTGGACCTATATTAATTTTAATTACTAAAATACAAAAACAAATATAATAAAGAGTCAAAAAAAAGTTATTCACATGGAAGTACAACCAGAATTTCCATTTGGATGCTTGTCACATTGCGTTGTAATTGTACTGTAGGCAACACAAGTGGGTCTGTTCCTGGTGTGTTCATTTCTCCAAGGCAGAAACCTTAGCTTTCTAATCTCTTATCTCCAATATCCCACAGAGTATCTGATATCTAAAGCAGACACTGAATAATATTTTTGAAAGATGAAAAATGAATAAATTAGATGTAAACAGTTCACATTATTTCATTTTGGTAGGGGAAGAGCAGGAGGGAAACAGAACTTAATGAAAAGCAATAGTAAAAGTTGAAAGCGTTCCAGAGACTCATTTTACAGTTACACACGTTTGGGGGCTTTTTGAGCATGACCATTTAATGTGAATATTCATGATTTATGAGATACAGTGCATGTATGTAGTCTTCAATGAGGATTCTACTATGAAGTCACTTAATTATAATGAATTTATTAATTGAGGTGCTGGCCTAATAATTCTTTGAGCAACACTGAGGAGACAAGGGTGAAACGGGTGAAGGGGGTTAAAAGGTATTATATAATAATACCTTTATAAATACCATTATAAAGTAATAAATATAAAATACTTATAATAATAAATATAAAATAACACCATTATAAAATAAATAAGTCTTGGGGATGTAATGTACAGCATGGTGACTCTAGGTATTGACTATTTGAAAGTTGCTAAGAGAGATCTTAAAAGCTCTCATCGCAAGAAAAAACTATCGTAACTACATGTGGTGATGGATATTAACTAACTATGATGATCATTTCACAATAGACACAAACACTGAATCATTATGTTTACACTTGAAATTGATACAATGTTATATGTCAATTATATCTCAATAAAAAAGAAAAAAAAGTAAGAATGGCCAGATTACAAATTATGTCATATGCCAAGTCTGGGAATTATAACTCTTCTCTGACGTCAAAAAAAAAAAGCTATAGTACATAAAATTTGTGGTGAAATATTCTATTTACTTTATTTTGTTCTATTTGATGGAGCCACTAAATCCCTTTGATTAAAATTTAGCATTCATATGTTGTCATATATGATCAAAATGAAAGTTTCAAGATTCTTCATGTAAAGCTGAAATTTCCCATGTACGCAGACGTTAATAGTGTGTTGTCATTCCTAATAATTTATGCATTATGTTGTCAAGACCATGACCTCCTCCCTAATTAAAAAAGTTATTAGAAAGCTAGAGAGAAAGGATAATTTAAATTGCTTTAGAAAAGCAACTTTACTTTAGGAACAGCAGAAAGAGAGGCTTCTCCCAAAGGAAAGATCATCTGTAAAAAAGAGCTGTTTTGAGCAGAGAATGGCTGATCCAAGAGTTGAAAGAAAAAAAAAAAGACAAAGTTTAGCTCAAGATACTGGAGTCCTGACTTTTGTGAGGACCAGAGCAAGGTTAATGTGATTCTTAAACACTGCCGCAATAGCAGCATGAGAGTGGGTCTAAGCTAAGTTGCCACTGTCATAATATATAAATAGAATACTCATTGTGCTTGGATTTTTCTGTGTTCCTTGCTCTATTTGACAGAGTTCTGTTATTGAATTTTTAAAATAATACTCTATTTTTATTATATAAATCTTTCATCCATTATATAGAGACATAAAATCTATAATATGCAGTAATTAATATAGTACATACAAATATAAAATATTTTAGATAAATATTCAAGTTTTAAGTGGCCACATCTAGGTGGACTGCCTGTTACATGCCATGAAAATAAACATGACAGTTCACCTTATTATAGCATACACACCTGGAAAAAGAAAAAAAGAACCTCATTCAAATTATATGATGAGGGCTTCCCTGGTGGCGCAGTGCTTGAGGGTCCGCCTGCCGATGCAGGAGACGCGGGGTCGTGCCCCGTTTCGGGAAGATCCCACATGCCGCAGAGCGGCTGGGCCCGTGAGCCATGGCCGCTGAGCCTGCGCGTCCGGAGCCTGTGCTCCGCAAATGGGAGAGGCCACAACAGTGAGAGGCCCGCATAACGCAAGAAAAAAAAAAAAAAAAAATTATATGATGAAAACTTAAACACAACTAAAACTTAAAAGGTGATAGAAATATGACATATATCACCTGGACTCCTATTGTTCAGACTCTCAATTCCTTGAACTCTATCAATAGAGCTGCTGAAAATAATGATCACTGAGAGCCATTCTTTGGACTCAAATTTATTGAACAGGCCTTACGGGGTATGTGTAATATACCCCAGCAATAGCCTCCAAATTGGAAATTAAATGTTATTTTCTTACTGATTCTTCGACCGCTCAACTTTAAGTTCCATGAAGGTATAGAGCTGTTGTGCTCACCACTAAATACAAAGCAGAATATAGTGTCTGACACAGAGCAAGGACAAAATAATATTTCTGGAAAAATATTTTGTCATAAATGAGTAAATAAACGTGCATCCACAAGACTAGGGTTGAAAGTAAAATGATACATAACTGAACTTTAGGAATTACTTTGCATATCCCTAGATGTTAGATATTGCAGAGTTCTATTTAGACACACATTCTTTTCATTCATTCATTCTACCAACCAACCAACAATTCTGTTTAGTTTCAGAATACTTTGTGTTAAGGTCTGTGATCAAGGCTGGGAACACAAAGGGTCATAAGAAGATATTGCAAATGATTTCAAGTGGCCTAAGTGTAGTGTGGGATACACACAGATATACAGCTAATATAATTAGTACCAATCAATTATACCTTGAGAACTATAATAAGTACAATAGTAGTATAAACAGTGAACTCCAATGAGGATGTAACCAGTTCTGCCAGCAAGAATCAAGGTACGATTCTTAGAAAAGGCAGTTATTCAGCTGGGCCCTGAGAAATACATAGGACACTGACAGATGAAAAGCGGCAGATTATAAATTGTTATGAGCATGAATTCTGAAACCAGCCTGCGGGAGTATGAATTCCAGTCTACCACTTATTAGCTGTGTGACCTTCGTCAAATTACTCAACTTCTCTGTGCATCAGATTCCTCATGTATAACATGGAGATAATAATATCACGTATGGCAATAAGGTGGTTGGGGGAGTAAGTTAGTTAACCTGTGTAAAAGCACCTGTAACAGTACCTGAAACATAACAAAAGTATATGTAAGACGGAGAAAAGAAAGAAGGGCAAGACAGAGGCAACAGCATTAAAAAAGTCCTGAAGTGAAGCGCTAAAAAACATTTTCTTTCTGTTTTTCACCAGAAAAATATAAAAGCATAGAGTGTGTTAAGCACAAACTACTATGTACAAACTGCACTTTGCTAACTCATTAACAACTTTGGGCTATTGATCTTTTATTACAACTATGGATTCCTCAACCCAGAAAAATCCACAGATGCACGTACCTACAATCAAAGCTCCACGCATAATTTCAGGGGTCCGTCCACAGAATCAAGTGCAGCGGGAGCTTCTTTAAGGTCATCCCTGAGCCATAGATAATGGAATGGTCTAATGGGTTTACAGACTTGCCACAGAAACCAATGTTTAGTATGGAATTTTATACAACCCCATGCAACTCTGGACCCTAAAGTACCTAATCA
Source organism: Lipotes vexillifer (assembly GCF_000442215.2). Taxonomy (NCBI): domain Eukaryota; kingdom Metazoa; phylum Chordata; class Mammalia; order Artiodactyla; family Lipotidae; genus Lipotes; species Lipotes vexillifer. Next base: position 3,846,669 of record NW_006793703.1, read on the forward strand.
AAAAATTAAACTGTGAACTCAGAGGACTGAGACAGATAGAACACAAAGAATTTCACAGCTGCATCTCAAATCAAAGAAGGGCTAAAGCAGACAATTACAGTGAGGTGCTTCTCTGTCTAAGAAGCGGACCTGTGAAGGGAGAGGGTGCAGGTAGTCTGGCCCTGAGGAGGAGATGAAGCTGAGAGACACAATGTAAAAACGGGACGGCTTTGTACTCACGTGGTGAAGGAGCCTGGGGGGGCAGACACTCTCCGCAGGTCCGCAGCTTGCACCTGATGGATACTAGAGGCAGCAGGGAATGAGCAGCGAAGACAGTCAGCAAAACAGCGTGGACAGACAGGGGAACAAGCCAGGAGAGAGAAAGAGAGACACACAAAATTTAAACAGAAATTAAATGAGCGCATCACCAAACAGTAAATGAAAAGAAAAAGAAAATCAAGCCAGCCACGGAAATAATCAAAAAAAGCCTGTGATAGCGACGAAGCCAACAGAACACATGGCAGGGCCGGCTCTCAGGCAAGCCACAGACTGGAGCACGAGGCGGGGCACCGGCAGATGCTGGAGGGGCGCGGATGCTGCGCGGGGCTGCGAGGCAGAGGGTTACCACGGTCCTCTCCGGCTCTAGGTCTCACTGGGCATCCGTGTGTGTGCACGTGCGCATGCGCGCACACACACAGACACACACACACAGACACACACACACACACACACACACACACACACGGATGGTAGGCTGGCACAGTCAACTCAGAGCAGAATCAAGGTAAACTGAATCCTTTAACATAGTCCTCATGATTCCAGGGCTTTGTTGGAATATTCATGTCGAAAGACAACCGTCTTCAAAAGAGCGACTCGACAAAAACTTTAACTTCCTTCAGTTAAACAGAGAAGGCTTTCTAAGAAATCCCAAGGTAATACCAAGAAAGCCTAATTTTATCACAGTGATGCTGTAGTTCTATTCATATTCTTGGTAGAGGAGTGAAACCATAGACTTCTCTCTTCTCTCCCTTCTTTTGTAAAGGAGAGGGTCTTCGATGGGTACCAGAAAAGAGAAAATGTGGAACTGAAGAAACTAAACCCCAAATTTCCTGTCACTGTTACATCATTATTCTCTTCACTCTCTTAGACCATTTGAACAGTTTCACTATAACTGCAGTAGACGTATCCCACCATTCCTCTTTTCCACGGGGTACATAAATTCTCATATAAAGCCACCCATGAATTAACTCCTTGTCATCCTAAACGGGCTATCAGTTATAACCAATGACACTTCTCAGCAGCCCAGGATGCTGGAAGTCGGTTGCCCAAGGTTTGCCAACTAGAAATCTTGCCCTTGGATAATACAATCACCCTTAACAATGTTGTCTTAATTGCTAGTGAACTCAGGCTGAGATCTTCCTACGTACCTGAGTAATGTAGAATTTCTGATCTCCCTCAAAAGTGACTTTCAAATAGAGAACATAATCGAATTTATCTGGCTATCATGTTACTAGTACATGAATATGAACCTAAACAAATCTGCTCTATTACTTTTAGGGGGAAAGATATTTATTGGAGTCATATTTCAAGTAGATTCATAAGCCATAAATGACATACTCTCCTGTACCAATGGGGTGGAGAGGGGAGGGGAGAGTGAACATAACGGGCCTAGCCTTTCAGTTTATATATAGTAATAGCAAATAGGATCATAAGCCAAGAAATTTTTTTTAGAAAAAATTTTTTTCCTTTCTGCATACATGAAGATCCAGTGGCATCATGAAAGGTTCCTATTTAGCTGTTTCTCATGGGAATTCTTCCAGCCATCCATGTGCACCAGATCTCGAAATACTTAAGTATATATCTTCCACTTCTGCCATAAAATGTGACCAAGACATTTTCTGTATTATTTTTATATTCACGAGGTTTTAGAGTTATGTTATTTTAGAAACAATTTCTGAGAAACGTAACAGATAGGACATTATAGAACCGATCCATGTGCGAGTCCCTTGTTCAACATGTAACCATAAGTCTCAGACACACTAGCAGGCACTGGCGACCCTATGAGGAAAACCCCAGGGTCTCCCCACAGAGCAGGGGAGACAAGCAAACCAATAATTAATTACACTGGTTTTGATAAATGGTGTGAGAGAAGTAACAAGAATACTATAGGAGCGCTGAGTGGTGTATTTAATGGCTAGAAGCAGACAGAAAAGGATTCTTAGGGAAAGCGATATTTCGATGGAGTTTGAACTTGAGCAGGGGCTAGCAGATGAAAGCGGGCGAGGAGGGCAAAAATATAATGATACACGAGACAGGCCGTACTGCTCCAGAAATAGCAATATGCTCTGGAGCATAGGAAGGAGAGGACCAAGGCGATGATCAAAAAGGTCGGTAAAGCCAAGGAATATAGGTTTTACATTTTTAGAAAGATCATTCTAACCAGTCCATTGGAAAAGACACAGTGTGAAGGGCAGCAACGTTGGAAACAAGGAAATGAACTGAGCAGATTTTAGCAATGCTGACGAGAAGTAATGAATACGGCTCCGCAACTAAGGCTGTGTTACTAGCAGAGGGGAAAGATGGTGTGAGAGTTAAAGGTGTGGGAAATAAACAGAAGGAAGAGTTCAAACAACGCAGGGGACGTGCAAAAGTGGAGGTGACTATGAGATATGCAGATAAAGATGTCAACTAAGATATTTGGGTATGAGTCTTCAGTTTCTACAAGAAAGCCTGGGCTAAAGACACAGATCTGAGACACACTAGCTTATCTGTCATAGAGGGAACTTGTGCTGCAGATGTGATTTCCCAGAGAAGGGGCAAATCTATGAGGAACACCAGCGTTTCAGCAGAAATGGGGGCCACAGCCCTAAAATCTCAAATATTCATGTTAACATGCTATGTGAAAGGAGGATAAGTCCTTAAGATGAATTGAAAAGCTACCCCTTTCTGACTAACTCCCTTCCCCCTAACACAGATACACACAAGTTTTTAAACTAAAACAGCTCTCTTTCTTCAAAAAGAAGGCATGCAAATGATGAAGAAACAGTAAAAAGTAAGAAAGAGAGAAAGGAAGAAAGGGAAAGAAGGATGGAAAACATAAAGGAAGGAAAGAAGGAAGAAAGAATTAACTTTCAATAATCTCTTTCTGCCTGTGCTGCAATAGTGAACTTTGCACACTGTGGCCTAAACAGAGAAAAGCTTGGAGGGCTCAGAAGGTGGAAGAAAACTTTTAAGAAGATATCAGTGGCCCGGCCGCCCTTAAACTGGAAACTCCACTTGGAAATCCAGTGGAAGAAGTTAGATTTCCAAACAAAGATCTCTACTGAAATAGAAAGAAGCAATCTAATTACAGAGGGTGAAAAAGAGTAGTGGTGAGAAATTTTCTAAAAGTGTGTTGAATGATAATTTTAATAATAAATTGTAATAAAGATCTTGGCTAATCTTTAAGATTTATATGTGTCCTTTTAAGAAATGGACAGAATATTATTACTGCCATTTCACACAAGTCTTTCCTACGGCCTGAGGCTGCTTGGATGGAGACACCACTGCCCCCTGGTGGGAAATAACTGCATTTTTGAGTTGAGGCTGCTTTTTTTTTTTTTTTTTTTTTTTTTTCGCCCTCTCACTGTTCTGGCCTCTCCCGTTGAGGAGCACAGGCTCCGGACGCGCAGTTTTTTTTTTTTTTTTTTTTTTTTTGCCGTACATGGGCCTTTCACTGTTGTGGCCTCTCCCGTTGCGCAGCACAGGCTCTGCGGCCATGGTGCACGGGCCCAGCAGCTCCACAGCATGTGGGATCTTCCCGGACTGGGGCACGAACCCGTGTCCCCTGCATCAGCGGGCGGACTCTCAACCACTGCGCCACCAGGGAAGCCCGAGGCTGCTTCTTGAACACCCTCCCGGCTACATCTATGAAGTCACATCATCTGTCATATGTGCCATGTGTACAAAAAGAAAACAACTCTTTCCATTTGTTTTTATATGAGAAGAAAGCCCAAATAAATTCTTAATACAGTTTCTGAGCAAATACAAATTCTTTCTCAAGGGCAAAAACTGTCTGAAACTAAACACCCGAAAACAATTTCATGTCTCATAAGGTTATTAAGCATAGAAGCACCAGGCATGAAAATGGGAGCTGTTTGCCTGTAGATATTAAGAATTTTTAGCTCTGTTAACAAACGATCTACAAGTGATCCAAAACAACCTGGACTATCTCAGAGAGGGCTTTTCACTTAGTAGCTCAGAACTTTCCCTTAAACCAATAGTTCATGGCTTAACTCTAATGTTTCAAGAGAGAATATGGTCAACCATATACTATTGCTGACACACTCACAAAGTGTATATTCAACCTAATAGTGGTAAAGGCAGAGGATAGAGAAAGCAGTAGAAATGAGCTAAGAGTTTCACTAGCTGCAAAATGTAAACAAAATGAAAAAGGCAACTAAACAAGCCCTCTGGATAACGATCTAGGAAAAGTGCTGGGGGAGCCCAGATTGACTCTGGAAAAGGAGGATGCAGAGGAGAGAAGATCCCTCACCCCAGCTTCAAGCTTAGAAGCAGACACTAAAAACTAAAACACTTGATGAGCTCTGTCGAAGGCTGTTCTTCAACATCTGCCATCTCAGAAAGAGAGGTGAAGCTTTGGCAGGGAGCGATGACACCTGTGTCATTGGTTCATTCTAGGCGCTTCCGTACTTGTCACAATGACTCAATAAATACATGGCGAAGCATGCCCTTCCTTCACAGGCACTAGAGGAAGCCAGCCATTCAGTACAAATAGGTAACCATGCATCACAGGCCACAAATAGAGGAGCACCTTGGAGGGACCCTCGCTGTGACAGAAGAATGGCCCAAGGCTGAACCCTAAAACATCCTTACCTTGAGTCAGGTCAGCCATAGGTGCATGATATATAAAAGATACTCTAAAAGATACCCCAAATCCCCATCTTTCTTCATCCCTTTCTCCAACCCCAAAAAGACATTTCAATCGAAATTAGATTAAGGGACTCTATAAAATGCACTCAAAATATCTAGTCATTTATCACCTTGTCCCAATCAGTTTATCAAAACACCCAAGAAAGGAAAGGGTCCAGGAGGGATACATTTTGTTTAGGCATTGAGTCGTGGGTCAAGTTTCATCTAGACAATAGGATGCCACCCAGAATGGCAAAATTGAGTTGACGCATCAGAGTACACAGGACCCCAAAATGGGAGCATTGGGAAAGGGCAGAAGGGGATACAATGTGGAGAGAGGGGAGCCAAAGCCAGCTCTGCCGACCTCCTGCACCTGGAGAAACCAACACTCTCCAAGCGACCAGGGAAAAGAGGAGGCCAACAGCGCGCCTTCTTAAACAAAAAAGAACACGTTCGACAGGACACGTTTTACGACCCTGAATCACTCAGTGATTTTCTGCTGGTCCCAGTAAGTATATACTCAAGTGGTCAGTGGAAAAGCATCATCACTCTAGCACATCATACAGCAATAACTTCTGAAAGAGGGGTGTGGTCACCGTATAGTAAACACGAAAAAGAAATATGTGCGAGAGACCAAGGAACTGCTGAGTTTCCTGGACTCGGCTCCTTTCCCAGCACAGGGAGGCCCCTGATCATGCACATGCTCAGTGCCCTCCTCTCCACGGTCTCCATGTTCACAAAGGTGGGCAAGGGCAGACTCACTCATTGAGTAAAGGCATGGACGTCCTTCTCTTGCTCTTCTGTACCATGTTGGCCTGATTCCTCAACGAGATCCGAATCATAGCCGGGGCCAACCTACAGGGCTCCCCATCCACTTGCATGGGGATGGATTTGTAAGTTAGCAGCATGACCTCCCGACACTGGTGCAGCCTTTCTCCGTGGCCCCCGACTTGCAGGGCAGCCTATAAAGATAAGAGGCAAAAGGAAGCGAGAGGTTAGTGCTTAAGAGTTACTCAGGAAACCTAGAAACCCCAAGCCCACTGCCTATAATCAAAAGGCCTTTGAAAAATACTTACTGAAAGCTGTTAGCCGTGAGTAAAGTGGGAAACCGTGGATAAATCATTAATACACATAAACTGAAATATCTAAATTTTGATGGCTTGATCACAAATCCTCATTGATAGCCACTTTTTGCTTTTATGTATTTTCAGCCTTAACTTAATCGTTAGTTTAATACAAAAGCTCTTTGTGTTATCTACTCCCATTAAATAACCAATGTACATAGAATAAAAAGAATATAAAAAAGATAAAATACATGGTTTAAGACAGCTTCCATACTACACTTACTATATAAATATATTTATATATAATTATAATATATAGTTATATATTATATGTTAAATATATTATATTTAAATATGCAACCCATTCTTAGAAAATTTTTCGAACTTCAGGCAAGCTTTTCCTTTTTACCTAAAACCTCCTCAAACTACTTGAAATCTGTGTAAGATCAATGAAATGCAAAATAATAATCCTCAAATGAAAACATTCTTTAGAGTAAAGCAGCTTTGAGGATCAAAATCAAACACAGTAAGAGCTCAGTTCACTACAGTAGCCACATAATGAAAAGTCAACCCAACATTAAAATTCTGCAACAAAGTAGCATAATTTCTCTGCCTTAGTAAAAAAAAAAAAAAAAAAATTTTAATATATATTTTAGTATCACTTATCCTTTTAGGGATGAACTAAAATCAAACAATATGTTCGGTTATGCATATAGTGCCCAAATTGTCTTATACAGTTTGATGGACATCTTTATACACATATGTAAATCTCCATCCAGATCAAGCTTTAGGCAGTTTATAGCAACCAGAAAGTTTCCATGTGTCCCTGCCCAATCTATTTACACTCCTCTCACCAACCAATTAGTAACCACTATTCTGACTTCTATACCACAGATTCAATTTGTTTGAACTTGAACTTCATATAAGATGAATCATACAATATGTACTCTTTTGTGTCTGACATCTTTTGCTCATCATTATTTTTGAGTAATAGAAAAGTGTATTTACCTACTCTTCTGCTGGTAAACATCTGGCCGTTTCCAGTTTGGGGCTATTAATGATATAAACTTTCTTGTGTCTATCTCTTGGTGGATACATACCCTCTTGTGGTACATAAGATGAGTACAATTGCTATGCCGTAAGTTTTTTTTTTTACTTTAGTAGATACTGCTAACAGTTGTTCAGTAAGGCTTTATTATAATACATTTTGAGTATCAATTTTTAATGAAGTAAATAAACTTTTAAAAGAAGTTAATACTAACTCTAGCTCAAAATCTAAAAGATTGACTTAAAAAGAAAAAGGAAAACCTATATATTATCAGCTTGTTTCCATATGTCTCCTATCTTACGAATGGGGAGAAAACTTTGTTAACTGAGATTTGTGAAGTCAATTTCCACTAATTTGGTTCCCAGATAGTTGTGTTTATCTGATACTTTGAACTACTTTTGCACTTGCATTAATCTGAACAACAGAAACCTGATTATGTATGAATGCAAAGAGAAAAGGAACACAAAGGGACAGAAAGGAGGAAAGAAAGTAGAATAAAAGCTGAAAAGTAAAGAACATACTTCATTATTGAACACCTTTTTTTTTTTTTTTTTTTTTTTGGGGTACGCGGGCCTCTCACCGCTGCGGCCTCTCCCGTCGCGGAGCACAGGCTCCGGACGCGCAGGCCCAGCGGCCATGGCCCACGGGCCCAGCCACTCCAAGGCATGTGGGATCCTCCCGGACCGGGGCACGAACCCGTGTCCCCTGCATCGGCAGGCAGACTCTCAACCACTGCGCCACCAGGGAAGCCCTATTGAACACCTTTGATGTTAGAAAGCACTCAGTTGTGAATTTTACATGCAATTTTATTCAATTAGTAGAACAAGGAGGCAGAGGAGAATGAGGTGAGAATTTACTAAAATTCGTTCCGGCCTATTACCCGATCCTCTGTTACTCAGCTTAAGGTTTTTCTGGCTGCACTTAAATGACTCATTTAAGTTAATCTATGGACTTGAGCCACTGCCTCATCTCCCGAACTTTTCCAAAATATTTCCCTTGCCTTCAACAAGCACTTCTCAGGGCAATATTTATCTGACCATACTGTATCCCTTCATCCATGGAGGAAATACCATTTTCTTCTTTTTTCCCCCAGTCTTGACTAGGCCTAATGACAAATAAAAATGCAGAACCTGCTAAGTATGAACTTATTCCTCTGGGTTTGACAGGACTGAAAATTGCTTAAATACTTTCGAACCCTTTGGTATCAGAAGGCTTCCACAGTACTACAGAGAACATTTAAGCCATATTCTCAGCCTCGGTGATAGATTAACAGCAAACACAATTAACAGAGGTAAATAGCTGTCAGTGGCAGTTCCACTGACATTTCAGAATCAATCCAAGGTCACTGAACAGGCACAAGAGGAATTATAGTAATTAGCTTTTCAGAATAAAGACAGTTCTATTATTGTTAGCACAAAAACACTTATTTTTGGAACAGGTTAAAGGTAATTTTTAAAATTCTTACTAGAAATAGTTATTTTTCATCATTCAGATTAATCTAGACTTAACATCCTATAAGGCACAGGCCCTAATAACCATAATCATCCCCAGGATTTGCTAGAATGAGTCATTTACTGATAAGAATACATTGGTGTATTAATAACAGATATTCAATTGTCTGTTCAACCTAGCATGTACTATACTCTTGTGAAAACTTAAAATATTGCCTTTCTGGTAGTATATGACTTAGGAGGAAAGCAAAGACAGCCCCTGAACTAAGTGCATCCATTGCCATTTATTGTCCTAAAGTCATTATAGCAACTTTCTTTCAGTCCACAGTTAAGGTGTGAGGTTTTCTTTCTTTCTTTTTTTTTTTTTTTTTTTAACATGTTTTTGATGTGGACCATTTTTTTAAAGTTTTTATTGAATTTATTACAATACTGCTTCTGTTTTATGTTTCGGTTTTTTGGCTGCAAGGCGTGTGGGATCTTAGCTCCCTGACCAGGGATCGAACCCACAACCCTGGCAATGGAAGGCGAAGTTTTAACCACTGAACCACCAGAGAAGTCCCTGGTGTGAGGTTTTCTGACTTTCTGCACTATGCTCCTCCCCGGAATACTATTCTCCATCTAAGTCTCATCCTCCTCCTTACTACTCAAGTCCTTATTCCACTTGCTGTCAGATGACAGGACAGACAACTCTGGATTGGGAAATCAGAACAGAAATAAGGGCAAGTCTTCCAACCCCTCCTTTCTCCTGACTGCTGCAGGCCCCTGACTCCCAGTCCCAGTCCTGTAACAAAAGGCCCAAGGCAGCGATCAGTGACATGGACAGTAAATAACGGAGATAATCAACAATACGAAAATCTGGGTTTTTTTTTTTTTTTCTCCCAAGACGAAAATGGTGGTCTTGTAAAACCAAATAACAAAAAATGGAAAACTATTTTGTTTTATTAAAAAATTAAACAAGAGAGGATAAGATATAATAGAGTTTAAAAGTCATACAAGAATGTTATAAAGCTCCATATGTTAATAAACTGGAAAACCTAGATAAGAGAAATTTCTGGAAAAAATATAATTTGCAAACTTTGGTGTAATAAATACAGAAATTGGATAGATTAAACTGGTTTTAAAATTTGAAAGTTTTCAAAAACATTACTCATTCCACCCCCAACCCCAAAATGTGCCAAGTAGACTTAGATGTTTTACAAGTAATTCTACCCAAGTTTTATAGAAAGACAGTGTCTAATAAAACTTGTTTTAGAAAATGATGCTATGGCTTCTGAAATAACAAAATCAGATAAGGGCAGCAGCAGAAAACAAACTTTTAACCTAAATTATATTTATAATCACACATACCAAAATCATTAAAAAAAAAATAGCTAATTGCTTTTACTGGTCTGTTACATACAAACTAAACTGTGATCCATTATGGGTTTTTGCAAGAATTAAGAATACTTCAACATCAGAAAATAACAATGAATGAAATAATTCCATGTGCAACAACATGGATGGACCTACAGATTATCATATTAAGTGAAATAAATCAGAGAAAGGCAAGTATCATATGATAGCACTTATTTGTGGCATCTTAAAAAAATGGTACAAAACGAATTTATTTACAAAACAGAAATAGACTCACAGACACAGAAAACAAACTTATGGTTACCAAAGGGATAGTGGAGGTGGGGGGCAGGGGAGGGGTGATAAATTAGGAGTCTGAGATTAACATATACCCACTACTATATATAAAACAGGCAAACAACAAGGACCTACTGTATAGCACAATGAACTATACTCGTTATCTTGTAATAACCTAAAATGGAAAAGAACCTGAAAAAGAATATATTTGTATACATATATATGTATAACTGAAACACTCTGATGTACACTTGAAACTAACACAACATTGTAAATTAACTATACCTCAATAAAAATAAAATAAAAAACACATTATTATAATTTCACCATACTGCGGTTTAAGTGAGATAAACCACATTATCATCCCAAAAGATGCAGAAAAAATAATAAAGTTCAGTGCCTTTTAGGGTCAATTGTTAGAAAACTAGGAATCGAACACAACTTATTTACCTGATAAAGGTCGTCTATCAAAATCCTTAGAGAAAACATTATTTGGAATAAAGAAGATTCAAAGCATTCCTTTCAAGGGACAAGATGATCCACTAGTAACAAAAGTTTTCAACAGAGTACTGGAGGTCTTGACCAACATAATAAGTCAAGGAAATAAAATTGGAGGAAAAAGCCATGGAAGAAAAAAAGCAAACCTTGTAATATTTCCACTAATATCATCCCATACATCAAAAGTCCAAGAAAATTCACAGGCCAAAAATTAAACCTGGACTTCCCTGGTGGCGCAGTGGTTGAGAGTCCGCCTGCCGATGCAGGGGACACGGGTTCGTGCCCCGGTCCGGGAAGATCCCACATGCCGCAGACCGGCTGGGCCCGTGAGCCATGGACCGCAAAAATAAATAAATAAATAAATAAAATAAAATAGAGAAAAATAAAATCAGTATTCTACCTCACATCATACACAAATATTAAGCCCAGATGTATTAAAGGACTAGGAGCAAGAAACAAAAATATTAATATAAAAATTAGCCAGTAGAAAGAGGAGAGCTCAAGTACATATTTCTCCTTAGCTCTCTTTTTTCAAGCAGTGTCTCTGGCAGTGGCTGATTCTCCTCTGTTTCCATTTCCCACTGGCAAGCACTCTTCCCAGGCCACCCTGTCTCTACGGTCCCAGCACAGACAGGCAGCCCCAGCAGTGACCTCAACTCTTGTGGTCTGATTCCCTTCTCTGGAGTCCCAGCTCCTGCCCGATGACCCTCACTGCACAGCCCATCAATGGCCACTTGTCCAAGGTCCCACCACTGCTGAATGGCCCTGGCTCCTGAATGCTGATAACACTGTCTTTTCCCTTTGTCCCTCCAGTCCTCAAGGTGGCAGACAATTTCTACAGTTGCTAATCCATGGATTGCTATCTATGGGTTACCTCTTTTCAGTTCTTCTAACATCCTGTAACTAGTCCTCTGTACTAAATTCCCTCAACTGAACTATCTCACATGGGATATGTTCCCTCTCTGACACCCTACCCTAGTCCCCAGAATGAGAAATTTTACTTAAGTAATTTGCAGTGGCACCATCATTCAATGCATATTTTTCTATATAAGTTTTTACAAGCTGTTTTATTGCCACGAAACAATGCCATTAAGTTTTATTGCTTTTTTCCATTTTATCAAATATTAACATTTCTGGACATGGGTGTATTTTAAAATCCTACTGTAATACATGCTGTAAGCAGTCTAAGTACCACCATCAACAGTATTACTATTTACTTAATTATTGTTCATATGAGTAATATTTATGGCAAAAATAATTCCACAGATTCAGTTTCTTTATATGTTAAGTGATGAGGTTTCGGTAGGCTGCTATGGTCTGTTTTAGCGCTAGCATTTTAGGATTCTAGGTTGTACCTATAATTTCATGTTCTCAAATTCTACCACATGCCATCTAACTTTGACAATATTAGCTGTGTGCTAATGCACAGCCAGTATCTACAATGAAGCAGAGGACAGTAAAAAGAAAAGGCTTTATTTGAAAAACTTTCCTTCTGCTCATTAAAATTAATCCAGCAATTATTAAATACTTACTATGAATAAGAACATTTTTTGAAAAAGTGAAGATTCTTATAATGAAGAAACCTAATTACTCCTTCTCACTGGGGTTTATTGTATACTTATGTCTTTTTCCATTTTTGTTCAATAGAGGTAGATTCACTATTAAGGTGAGTTCATGGGAGGCAAAAAAGCCACAAAAGGGGTCTGTTCAGCTTTTCTGCCAACAGTGAGATCTAGCCTAGAATTCAGTGGTGCACTTTGGAAAAAAATCATCTTCATGCTTTCAAGCTATTTCCATAAACAATCAATCCTCTAAAATCTGTAATATCATGGCAGAGTTAATACAGTGTAGTCATATAATCAACAACATATCCTGGGATCAAATAAATTTGTATAAACCTGGGAAGAAACAAATCCTATTGATTATTTTTTTTACACTAGGCTAGTAGCATCCATCCCTTATACTAGACTTGTTTTTGGATTTTGTGAAGCAAGAAGGGAACTGAACAGAATATAATGCTGAAACAGTATCAACTAGGTCACAATAAAAGAAAAGCCAGGCTCCATACAATATATCATCTACCCAGCATATAATCGATTGTATTAGACACGAAAAGAAGCAAGAAAATGTGATCCGTGAGGAAGAAAAAATTTTTGAAATGATCACTGAATGGACTTAAGAGCAAACTGGACACTGCAAAAAGGGGTCAGTGAACATGAAAACAGAGCAATACAAATGACATAATCTGTAAAACAGAGACTAAAATGTTTTATTTTTTTCCCCAAAACCCATAAGGCAATAGCAAGCAATCTAAAGTACACATAATTGAATGCCAGAAGGAGCAGAAAAGGATGGAGCAGAAAATACACGGATGAAAATATTCCAAATTTGTAGGAAAAAAAAAAAGGTCAACCTTCAGTTCCAAAAAGATCAATGATCCTTAAACAGGATAAATACAGAGAAAACCATGTGGAAGTTAGAATAATGCCCACCACAACAACCAGGAAAAATATGCCCACATTCTAATGCCCAGAAACTATGAAAACCGTACAAGGCAAAAGAGCCCTTTCTGGTATGATTACATTAAGGATGTTGACATAGGAGATTATTTTGGATTATCTGTGGGAGGGGGCCCTGATATCATCACAAAGGTCCTTATAAGGGAAGAAGGGAGGCAGGAGAGTCAGAGAACAAGAGGTGAGTATAGAAGCAGAGGTCAGAGTGCGGTGGGGCCATGAGCCAGGAAAAGTAGGCCACCTCAACAAGCTGAAAAAGACAAGGAAGTGGTTTCTTCCCCAGAGTCTCTGGAAGAAACACAGCTCAACCATCCATCTTAGACTTCTGATCTCCCAAACTGTATGATATTACATTTGTGTAGTCTTAAACCACTGCTCATGGTAATTTGCTTACAGCAGCGATAGAAAAGTAAAACAAACACATAGAGGCTTAAAACTAAAAGAAAAAAGCCTCAAAAACAGAGAAAAAAAGACATAAACAGGGGAATAATGATACAAATGGTACCTGACTGTTCATCCTTAAAACATGGAGTCCTGAAGAAAATGAAACAACATATTTAAAGTGCTGGAAGAAGCCAACAAACAAACCAGTCAATCCAGTATTCTATATTCATAAAAATATAGTTCAAAAAAATGAGGGTAAAATAAAGACATTTCAGAAAAATTAAATTTGAAATTATTTACTGCCAAGAGAACTGTACTATACGAAATGCTAAAGGAAATCTTTCAAACTTGAGCAAAATGATACCAGATGAAATCTTTGATCAACAGAAAGAAATGAAGAAAGCTGGAAATGGTGAATATGTGGGTATACATAAAAGACTATGAACTGTTCTTTCACCTCTTAATTTCTTCAAAAAACAACTGACTGCTTAAAGCAAAAATATCAATATTGAAATGCAGGGTTTATATGTTATGTCAAAGTGTAATACATGAAAAAAATAGCACAAAGTAGGGGAGAAAAAATGAAATTATAAGAGAAAAAGGTCTGTAACAAATTACTTGTACCAAGAATAAAGGAGGGGATTTTACAGGCATTAAAAAAATAATAAGAGAACACTGAGAACAACTTTATGCCAATAGACTTAACAATTTCAATGAAGTGGACAAATTCCTTGAAAAATTCAACTTAGTAAAACTGACTGAAGAAGAAATAGAAAATGTGAATAATTCTATATCTATTCTTGCCTCAAATAAATCTCAAGCCCAGGCAGTTCTTTGGGAAATTCTATGAAATACTTAAGGAAAAAAATAATACCAATCTTATAGAAATTCTTTCAGAAAGCAGACAATACCTATCTCAATTTATGGGGCTGGCATAACCTTGATATCAAAACCCATAAAGGATATTTCAAGAAAATAAATTTATAGACCAATATCTTTCATAATCAGTCACAAAAATGCTTAACAAAATATTAGTAAGTTGAATCCAGCATATAAAAATGGACAGTACATCAAGTGAGGCTTAACTTAGAAATGCAAACTGAGTAATTTTTTAAAAAATCAATGGAATTTATGATATAAAGAAAATAAAGGAGAAAATCAGGTCACTTCCATATATTAAAAAAAAGCATTTGATTAAATACATCACTCATTTATGACTTAAAAAGCTCTCAGAAAACTGACATAGAATCATAATTACTTAATTACATAAAGGGCTTTTATAAAAACAACAACAACCAAACAGCATACCTCATGAGGAAATATGGAATGCTTCCTCCTATAATCAGGAAGAAGGCAAGCATGTTCATTCTTACCACAGTTATTCAACATATTGCCAGCTGATTCAATAAGGCAAGAAAAATAAAAAGTGTGTAAGGAAATAAAACTGTCCTATTCACAGACCACACAATTATGTATACAAAAAAACCTAAGGGGGCTTCCCTGGTGGCACAGTAGTTGAGGGTCCGCCTGCCGATGCAGGGGACACGGGATCATACCCCGGTCTGGGAAGATCCCACATGCCGCGGAGCGGCTGGGCCCGTGAGCCATGGCTGCTGAGCCTGAGCGTCCGGAGCCTGTGCTCCACAGTGGGAGAGGCCACAGCAGTGAGAGGCCCGCGTACCGCCAAAAAAAAAAAAGAAAAACAGAAAAACAAAACAAAAACCTAAGGTATATATCAAAAATTACTAGAACTAATGAGTGAATTTAGCAAAGTTGCAAGACAAAGTCAATAAATAAATATCTACACATGTGTGTACACATAGACAGCAGTTATTTCTATATATTAGCAATCATAATTACATGTGAAATTTAAAATCATACTATTTAAAATATTTAGGAATGAATTTAACAAAAGGTATGCAAGGACCTGAAAATTGCACTGAAACTATAAAAGACTGCTAAGAGAAATTAAAGAACACCTAAATAAATGGAGAAATATATCATGCTTATAGACTAGAACATTCAATAATGTTAATATGCCAATTCTCCCTAAATTTACCTATAGACTCAATGCAATCCCAATTAAAATCCAAACAGTTTTATGTAGACACAAACTAATTCTAAAATCTATACACAAATTCAAAAGATGTAGAATAACCCTAACACCCTTGGAAAAGCAAAGTGAAATGATTCATATTACCAGGTTGAAGACTTACAATAAATCTATAGCAATCAAAACAGTGTGGAAGTGGCATAAGGATAAACAAATCAATGAAACAGAATAGAGTTCAGAAAAAGACACACATACAATCAAGAGGCAAAGGCACCAAGACGATTCTACAGAAAAGGAAAGTCTACTCAAAAAATAGTGCTGGAAAAAAACTGGATAAATGTATTTTAAAAAATCATGAATAAGATTCTTTTATTTCACCTCTCATGATGTTATTAAGAAACTTGTAAAGTTTTTGATAATCGTATTTTTAAAAATGAATCTTGAAGCTACTTTGCAGAATACACAAGAATTTGAGCTGAATCACATACTTACACATAAAAGCTAACACTATAAATCTTCGAGAAGAAGACAAAGGAGAATATCTTCCCAACCTTTCCTGGAGTAAGCAATGATTTAAGAAGGACACAAAAAGCTCTAGCATGAAATATGCCTACCTCCTAAAACTGGAATTCATAAGAATATTTAAACTTCTGCCGATCAAAAGAAACATTAAAAAATAAAAAGATAAAAATAAACTGAGAACATATTTGCACTAAATATATCTGTCAAAAGACTTGTATTCAGAATATATAAACAGTACCTGCAATTCAACAATAAAAGATAAACAGCCCATCAAAATATGCAAAAAATACAGACATTTAAAAAAAAACAAAAAGACATAAAAGGTAACAAAAAAGATAAACAACATGTCTTACTCTCTTTTTTCTTGGCCATAATTGACTGTATAAAACATAATTTCTTTCTTTCTAGGGATGTAATTTTATCCTCTCATTCTGCTTCATCAAGTGTAATATTATAATAGCTTTTTGTCTCTATCCATGAACACATTTTCAGAACCTGTAGGGTATTAAATTCCTAACACTTCCCATCAGGTATTCTTAGACATTGCTGTTGGGCAAGTAAACAGTACAAAATTTCTAGAAAGCAGTTTTATAATTTTTATTAAGAGGCTTTAAAATGTTTATGCCATTGAATCAGTCATTTCTCTCCTGGAGATCTGACATAAGAAAATAATTTGAAATGTTAACTGTGGTTTATAAACATTATGTTAATTACAGGAGTGTTTTATACCACCAAACATCAAGAAACCTAAAAGTTCCTTAAAGAAAGCTTTTCATAAAGGAATAATTATTATATAAATTGAGACATAGTTACACAATGAAAGAGTAGGATTTACGTATGATTCCCTATATATTTTAAAACATGGAAATAAAGCAATTGAAAGGGAACACATCAAAATATAAATATAGTTAGTTAT
This sequence comes from Lipotes vexillifer, assembly GCF_000442215.2. Taxonomy (NCBI): domain Eukaryota; kingdom Metazoa; phylum Chordata; class Mammalia; order Artiodactyla; family Lipotidae; genus Lipotes; species Lipotes vexillifer. The sequence continues at coordinate 3,863,640 of NW_006793703.1, forward strand.
GGATCATGTGATTCTGAGTGATAGTTTTAGTTCTTATACTTATATATGTTATCAAAATAAACATTTAATATTACTTTTTTCTAAAAAAAAAAAAAAAAGATTATCTGGTATGTGTACAACTTCAACCCTGGGAGTTTCTCTATGTAACTTTTCTCACTGAATAACCTTTTGCTTTTCTAATTCATAAATATCAAACAGCCTACATATTTTAATTTCAATTAACAAAAAGAAAGCAGGCTATGCTTTCCTTAAAGTTCAGGAGACCGAAATCTTTGGATTACATACCACATAGCAAATTAGGCTCCCAATTCCTCCATCTGAATAATGCTTTCAACTGTCTTGAAAAGTTTTAGATTACTTAGAGACAGACTCAACATGAAAGGCCCTTTACAACTGTAATGGCAGAAAATTGTGGCAGAAGTAAATACGACTTATAGGGTCTGATTATGGTCTGTATAGAATCCAAAAAGCTAATCAGGTTACCAAGCACCCAATGAAGAATCATCTTAATTAACAGGAATGCATTTCAACCAGTAAAATGAATTGAATACTTCTGCTTTGAAATGTGCAATTACAAGATAAAGTCTAAAAGGAACAATATTTTCTCCCATTCTAGTAATTCTATTTCAACTCTCTCTTAAAGCACCACTCTGAATATTTTAAATACACAAAAATACATACACTTCTACCCAAATAACTACACTCTTCTGTTTATATAATCATCTTACACAGATGTGTGAGTTTTCAAATAATTTACCTTCTTAGAAACATAATAGTTTCAAGGCATGTGAAATTTAAGGACTGAAAATAAAGTGCTTTCATTATTGAGTAAAAAAAAAATATAATAGTGTCTGCTATATGAATAGGAAGGTAAGATGTGTATGATATGAAGCAATATTATTTAAAGAACATGGATGTTCAAAATTGTGCAGTATTATCTACATTTAATAATTTTACTATTCCATTTTCTCTACACCAACTCCCATCTATTATTTTCCTCCTTTTCCTACTAATGATGGGACGGGAGAGAAAAGGATCTGATAGACCCCCCTAAATACTCTCTCCTGACCTAGAGGGATCTCCTGAGCGCTAAACATATATTTCAAACTGCACATTTCTGTATCTTCTTAGATGTCTCACAGGGGTTTCAATATTAACTTATATAAAACAGTTCATTTTTTGACACTATTACCTTTCTTTTATATTTTCTATCACATATAATATATTCACCCTTTGCCTATGCTGGCCACCCGGCATTCACTGATACTCCTTTCTCACCCTTCACAATAAGCCCGTATCAATAACTCTTGAATTCACCAACCCCTTCTATCTTCATCACCACTGTCTTTCTTCAGGCTTTCGGATCTCATCTCTTCACCTGGACTTTGGTACCAATGTCCTGATTCGTCCATCTGTCTCCAGAAGTTAAGATTCTGGTCACCTTTCACACTGACATCCAGATAACTTTTCTGAGCAACAAATCTGATCCTGTCTCATGCCATCTGCTGCAACTTTCCCATAACAGTTAAAACAACAGATTATAAAAACCCAACCCTTTCTGCCCTTTATTCACCATTTGTGTCCTCACTCTGAGCCACCACTAGTAGTTCTCCTGGTTTCCATGCCCTCTTAGGCTGATCCCTCTAGGGGAGCAGCCACTTGGCCATGAACCCAGAGACTCCTGCCTCCTCTGTGAAATTTTTGCTGATCTCCCCAGTTTGTAAACACGGTCCTCCTTTCTATTGTCACACATGCCTTTCTACTAGAATTTATGTCAGACTGTTACTGCTCATTTCTTTCTTCATCTCTCCCCACAACATGAACTGTGGGCATCCTGAGGACACAGCTTTTCTACTGGTTCATTTTGTAACCATTTTACCTAGCAGAGTGTCATTTATGGATTCAATAAATATTTGTGGATTCAACAACTATTCAATAAATATTCATGACCGACATTGAATGAATGAGAGCAGTGAGACATTTTAAATAAGTATTACCTTGAATTTACAAAACTCCTGTTAATTAGAGACCATCAGTATTGCCCATATTTTCCATATGCTGCATGGCATTTAATGATCCAGCCTCAAAAGTTACGCAGCATCAATTCCACTGTACTCTACTTGCCAAGTATTTGTAAGCCCACCTAGATTCAAGGGGAGGGTATACAGACACAAACTCTTCATGGGAGTAGTTCCCAAAATTGGATGCCACTTCCAAACCACAGTCACCATCAAAAGATGCTAGTGAACTTATTATTTTGAAAATGTATATATAAAAGAAACATTTATCCTGCTTCTCTGAAACAAACTGTATAACTAAGTAACAAAACAGTAGGAATAGAAAAAAATTTCTCTTTAGAGACATATTCCAGTTAATAAATGAAGAAGAATAGAAGTAGAATATCTCAATTTTGCAACCACTGATGATTCCTGGATGCAGACATTGATCGTCAAAGACTGTTAACCAGAGAGAGAAAAAGAGAGAGAGAGAGAGAGAGAGAGAGAGAGAGAGAGAGAGAGAGAGAG
>NW_006793703.1:3866174-3993531 GCF_000442215.2 Lipotes vexillifer
AGAGAGAGAGAGAGAGAGAGAGAGAGAGAGAGAGAGAGAACGAGACATTACATATCCTCTTTTGGAAGAATAAAACACTACTTACAAAAGAGATCTGGGAAAAAATGTGTCTGATGAATCTCTATCCAAATATAAACTTAGCGGAAACAGGGAAGAGAGAAGAACACGTCATTGAGACGTTGGGGATGTTATCAGCACAGTACAGGACAAATATTTCTTTAATAAATAAATGAAGGGAAAAAAAAGAGAGAGAGAGAGAGAGAGAGAGATGGGTGGGTGGGAACCTACAGAGACTTAAGTGTCATACCAACCAATCACAGTGAATGCATTTTATTTGAATCCTGATGAAAACAAACAGAGCATAAGAAAACAAATGACATCTGCAAGACAATTAAAAATTTGAATACTGAGTATTTAGTGATATTCAGAAGCTATTATTTTAATTTTTGAGATAACATGTTGTGATTGTATCCACAAAAGAAAATCTTACCTTTTAAAAAACACATTGAGAAAATTTCATGGGTAAAATGATATAATGTCTGGGATTTACTTCAAAATAATATAAGAGAGAAGATCATAGCTGGGGACAGAAATAAAATTGTCCATGAACTGATAATTACAGAGGCTACGGGATGGTGCATGAGGGTCCAATATACTGTCTGTTTTGACACTGAACTTTTTCCATAACAAGAATTTATTCTTAAAACTCACTTTAGGTGGAAGCACGTGCTCGGCTTCCCGAGGCACCCCTTTTCCCTTTGCGAGTAGATCCTAGGTATAGAATGTCACCAACCTTGCCTGATTTCATCAAACAGGCCTTCTGACAGGTCTCCCATCCTCTAGCTTTCTCCTGGCTTCAGTCCATCTTCTCCAGGATGACCCAGCTGTGTGGCTGGCAGGGTCTTGGTGCTCCAGCCAGGTGTCAGGCCTGAGCCTCTGAGGTGGGAGAACCGAGTTCAGGACACTGGTCCATCAGAGACCTCCCAGCCCCTTGTAATATCAGTTGGCAAGAGCTCTCCCAGAGATCTCCATCTCAACGCTAAGACCCAGCTCCACTCAACGACCAGCAAGCTCCAGTGCTAGACACCCCATGCCAAACAACTAGCAAGACAGGAACACAACCACACCCATTAGCAGAGAGGTTGCCTAAAATCACAATAAGTTCACAGACACTGAAAAACACACCACCGGACACGGTCCTGCCCACCAGAAAGACAAGATCCAGCCTCATCCATCAGAACACAGGCACCAGTCCCCTCCACCAGGAAGCCTACACAACCCATTGAACCAACCTTACCCACTGGGGGCAGACACCAAAACCAACGGCAACTACAAACCTGCAGTCTGCGAAAAGGAGACCCCAAACACAGTAAGTTAAGCAAAATGAGAAGACACAGAAATACACAGCAGATGAAGGAGCAAGGTAAAAACCCACCAGACCAAAAAAATGAAGAGAAAATAGTCAGTCTACCCGAAAAAGAATTCCGAGTAATGATAGTAAAGATGATCCAAAATCTTGGAAACAGAATGGAGAAAATACAAGAAACATTTAACAAGGACCTAGAAGAACTATGGAGCAAACAAACAATGATGATCAACACAATAAATGAAATTAAAAATTCTCTAGAAGGAATCAATAGCAGAATAACTGAGACAGAAGAAAGGATAAGTGACCTGGACGATAAAATAGTGGAAATAACTAACACAGAGCAGAACAAAGAAAAAAGAATGCAAAGAATTGAGGACAGTCTCAGAGACATGTGGGACAACATTAAATGCACCAACATTCAAATTATAGGGGTCCCAGAAGAAGAAAAAAATAAAGGGACTGCGAAAATATTTGAAGAGATTATAGTTGAAAACTTCCCTAATTTGGGAAAGGAAGTAGTCAATCAAGTCCAGGAAGCGCAGAGAGTCCCATACAGGATAATTCAAAGGAGAAACACGCCAAGACATATATTAATCAAACTATCAAAAATTAAATACAAAGAAAAAATATTAAAAACAGCAAGGGAAAACCAACAAATAACATACAAGGGAATCCCCATAAGGTTAAGAGCTGCTCTTCCAGGAGAAACTCTGCAAGCCAGAAGGGTGTGGCAGGATATATTTAAAGTGATGAAAGGGTAAAAGCTACAACCAAGATTACTGTACCCAGCAAGGATCTCATTCAGATTCGATGGAGAAATGAAAATCTTTACAGACAAGCAAAAGCTAAGAGAATTCATCACCACCAAACCAGCTTTTCAACAAATGCTAAAGGAACTTCCCTAGGCAGGAAACACAAGAGAAGGAAAAGACCTAAAAAAACAAACAAACCCAAAACAATTAAGAAAATGGGAAGAGGAACATACGTATTGATAATGACCTTAAATGTAAGTGGATTAAATGCTCCAACCAAAAGACACAGACTGGTTGAATGCATACAAAAACAAGACCTGTAGTATATGCTGCCTACAAGAGACCCACTTCAGACCTAGGAATATGTACAGACTGAAAGTGAGGGGATGGACAAAGATATTCCATGCAAACTGAAATCAAATAAAGCTGGAGTAGCCATTAACATATCAGACAGAAGAGACTTTAAAATAAAGACCATTACAAGAGACAAAGAAGGACACTACATAATGATCAAAGGATCGATCCAAGAAGAAGATATAACAATTGTAAATATTTATGCACCCAACACAGGAGCACCTTAATACATAAGGCAAATGCGAACAGCCATAAAGGGGGAAATCGACAGTAGTACAATAACAGTAGGGGACTTTAACACCCCACTTTCACCAATGGACAAATCATCCAAAATGAAAATAAATAAGGAAACACAAGCTATAAATGACACATTAAACAAGATGGGCTTAATTGATATTTAGAGGACATTCCATCTAAAAACAACAGAATACACTTTCTTCTCAAGTGCTCATGGAACATTCTCCAGGATAGATCATATCTTGGGTCACAAATCAAGCCTTGGTAAATTTAAGAAAACTGAAATCACATCAAGTATCTTCTCTGGCCACAACACTATAAGACTAGATATCAATTACAGGAAAAAGTCTGTAAAAAATACAAACACATGGAGGCTAAACAATACACTACGAAATAACCAAGAGATAACTGAAGAAATCAAAGAGGAAATAAAAAAAAAACTAGGAACAAATGGCAATGAAAACACGATGACCCAAAACCTATGGGATGCAGCAAAAGCAGTTTTAAGAGGGAAGTTTATAGCAATACAATCCTCCCTCAAGAAAAAAGAAAAATCTCAAATAAACAACCTAAACTTAAACCTAAAGCAATTAGAGAAAGAACAAAAAAACCCAAAGTTAGCAGAAGGTAAGAAATCATAAAGATAAGAAATAAATGAAAAAGAAATGAAGGAAATGATAGCAAAGATCAATAAAACTAAAAGCTGGTTCTTTGAAAGGTAAACAAAAGTGATAAACCATTAGCCAGATTCATCAAGAAAAAAAGGGAAAAGACTCAAATCAATAGAATTAGAAATGAAAAAGGAGAAGTAACAACTGACTGCAGAAATACAAAGAATCATGAGAGATTACTACACACAACTATATGCCAATAAAATGGACAACCTAGAAGAAATGGACAAATTCTAAGAAAAGCACAACCTTCTGAGACTGAACCAGGAAGAAACAGAAAATATAAACAGACCAATCACAAGCACTGAAATTGAAACTGTGATTAAAAATCTTCCAACAAACAAAAGCCCAGGACCAGATGGCTTCACAGGCGAATTCTTTCAAACATTTAGAAAAGAGCTAACACCTATCCTTCTCAAACTCTTCCAAAATACAGCAGAGGGAGGAACACTCCCAAACTCATTCTACGAGGCCACCATCACCCTGATACCAAAATCAGACAAGGATGTCACAAAGAAAGAAAACTACAGGCCAATATCTGATGAACATAGATGCAAAAATCCTCAACAAAATATTAGCAAACAGAACCCAACAGCACATTAAAAGGATCATACACTATGATCAAGTGGGGTTTAGCCCAGGAATGCAAGGATTCTTCAATGTACACAAATCAATGTGATACACCATATTAACAAACTGAAGAATAAAAACCATATGATAATCTCAACAGATGCAGAAAAAGCTTTTGACAAAATTCAACACCCATTTATGTTAAAAATCCTCCAGAAAGTAGGCACAGAGGGAACTTTCCTCAACATTAAAAAGGCCATATATGACAAACCCACAGCCAACATCACTCTCAATGGTGAAAAACTGAAACCATTTCTACTAAGATCAGGAACAAGACAAGGTTGCCCACTCTCACCACTACTATTCAATACAGTTCTGGAAGTTTTAGCCACAGCAATCAGAGAAGAAAAAGAAATAAAAGGAATCCAATTCGGAAAAGAAGTAAAGCTGTCACTTTTTACAGATGACATGATACTCTACATAAAGAATCCTGAAGATGCTACCAGAAAACGACTAGAGCTAATCAATGAATTTGGTAAAGTAGCAGGATACAAAATTAATGCACATAAATCTCTTGCATTTCTACACACTAATGATGAAAAATCTGAAAGAGAAATTAAGGAAACACTCCCATTTACAACTGCAACAAAAAGAATAAAATACCTAGGAATAAACCTACTGAAGGAGACGAAAGACCTGTATGCAGAAAACTATAAGACAGTGATGAAAGAAATTAAAGATGATACAAATAGATGGAGAGATATACCATGTTCTTGGATTGGAAGAATCAACATTGTGAAAATGACTATACTACCCCAAGCAATCTACAGATTCAATGCAATCCCTATCAAACTACCACTGGCATTTTCCACAGAACTAGAACAAAAAATTTCACAATTTGTATGGAAACAAAAAAGACCCCAAATAGCCAAAGCAATCTTGAGAAAGAAAAATGAGCTGGAGGAATCAGGCTCCTGGACTTCAGACTATACTACAAAGCTACAGTAATCAAGACAGTACGGTACTGACACAAATACAGAAATATAGATCAATGGAACAGGATAGAAAGCCCACAGATAAACCCACGCACATATGGTCACCTTATCTTTGATAAAGGAGGCAAGAGTATACAATGGTGAAAGGACAGCCTCTTCAATAAGTGGTGCTGGGAAAACTGGACAGGTACATGTAAAAAAATGAAATTAGAACACTCCCTAACACCATACACAAAAATAAGCTCAAAATGGATTAAAGACCTAAATGTAAGGCCAGACACTATCAAACTCTTAGAGGAAAACATAGGCAGAACACTCTATGACATAAATCACAGCAAGATCCCTTTTGACCCACCTGCTAGAGAAAGGTAAATAAAAACAAAAATAAACAAATGGGACCTAATGAAACTTCAAAGCTTTTGCACAGGAAAGGAAACCATAAACAAGACGAAAAGACAACCCTCAGAATGGGAGAAAATATTTGCAAATGAAGCAACTGACAAAGGATTAATCTCCAAAATATCCAAGCAGTTCATGCAGCTCAATATCAAAAAAACAAACAACCCAATCCAAAAATAGGCAGATGACTTAAACAGACATTTCTGCCAAGAAGATATACAGATTGCCAACAGACTCATGGAAGGATGCTCAAAATCACTAATCATTAGAAAAATGCAAATCAAAACTACAATGAGGTATCACCTCACACCAGTCAGAATGGCCATCATCAAAAAATCTAAAAACAATAAATGATGGAGAGGGTGTGGAGAAAAGGTAACCCTCTTGCACTGTTGGTGGGGATGTAAATTGATACAGCCACTATGGAGAAAAATATGGAGGTTCCTTAAAAAACTAAAAGTTGAACTACTATATGATCCAGCAATCCCACTACTGGGCATATACCCTGAGAAAACCGTAATTCAAAAAAGGTCACGTACCACAATGTTCATTGCAGCACTATTTACAATAGCCAGGACATGGACTCAACCTAAGTGTCCATCGACAGATGAATAGATAAAGAAGATGTGGCACATATATACAATGAAATATTAGTCATAAAAAATGAAATTGAGCTATTTGTAGTGAGACGGATGGACCTAGAGTCAGTCATACGAGTGAAGTCAGTCAGAAAGAGGAAAACAAATATCATATGCTAACACATATATATGGACTCTAAAAAAATATATGGTTCTGATGAACCTAGGGGCAGGACAGTAATAAAAACGCAGATGTAGAGAATGGACTTGAGGACACGGGGAGGGGGACGGGAAAGCTGGTACGAAGTGAGAGAGTGGCATGGACATATATACACTACCAAATGTAAAATAGATAGCTAGTGGGAAGCAGCCGCATAGCACAGGGAGACCAGCTCGGTGCTTCGTGACCACTTAGAGGGGTGGGATAGGAAGATGCAAGAGGGAGGGGATATGGGGATATATGTATACGTATAGCTGATTCACTTTTTGATAGAGCAGAAACTAACACACCATTGTAAAGCAATTATACTCCAATAAAGACGTTACAAAATTTTTTTAAATAAAAAAAACACACTTTACTAATTCCTCAAAGTCAAAACTCCTCGATAAATTCTATAATGCACTTCGTGATCGCACCCCTGCCTGCCTCTCCAGCATCACCTACATCACTCTCACTTTTCACCTACCTTTATGCTACATAAGACTAACTGTAGTCTCCACAGAAGATTATGAACTCTAATACTACCAAGTGTATGTAAATTTCCCTTTTTTCCAGAATGCCAAGTCCATTCATCTCCTCCTGGCAAAATTCATTCATCCTGTCCCATTTACTCGTTGACAATTACAGGTTATCAGGCTCGCTGCTGTGTACCAGAGATACACTGGAGTGATGGATACCCACCATCTGCCACTCCCACCCAGCACTCCACCCCTTCCCTGCGCTCCTTTTTGTCCTGTGAAACTGACCCATTTAGACTGTATTAATGGGTCCCTTGTCCTCCGGCTTCTGTTAGACTTCTCCAGAGGGAGACAACGGCCGAAGATCTGGAGGGCAAGAATTGTATTGATGTCTCTGACCCTCTCCCTGCCAGGCTGGCACAGGATGGCTGCTTTCACTTAGCAAATACTACTCCTGCAAAACAGGTGGTCTTTCCCAAATAGTTCTCTTTCTGGTACAACTGACTGCTTCCCTGCCTTTGCACCTTTAGCTCAGGGATACAACACCATCCATTGTTGCTTCTCATAAACCTAGTGCACTATTTGTAAAGAGTCCCTCCATTAAATTCTCCTCTAATTACCCAGTTTCACTCTGCCATCTCCTTCTTGTTCAGACTTTAATTACATAATTGTAAGCAGAAACAACCCAAACGAGAAAAAGACTATAAAGAGAACCTGACACACAGACAGACTGAGAAGTTATAGAAGATGAAGGGGTAAAGAACATTTGAGAGAGAGGCAGCATGTGCAGTGTCCCTGTGGTACAAAAGAAGCAAGGGATGTCCAAAGCTATACTTGACTTGACAGGCAACGAGCTAGAAAACAAAGAGGGCAGTGGAAAAGGATGGAGAATCAGAGAGAAACTCAATTTTGTGATAAAGATTTAGATTTTGATCTTGAGAGCAATGGGAAAGTGTCTTAATATTCTCCTTGCCCTCCCAAGCCTAGGTAAGGGATCATCTTCTCTTAGACATTCCCTGACAGCCTTCTACCACACAGCCAGGACTAGGAAGCTCTCACACACAGTAAACATTCAATACATGGTCACTGGATTAATGAATAAATGAATGAGTAAAACACATGTGGCCAGGTTTGTCTTGGGCACCTCCAAGAATTCTCCCTGGCACATACCCTACCTGGACTTATTCCTATTTGCTCTTGGCTGAGTCTTTATGAGTCTTACCTATAGTTAGCATAAAGACCTTTGGAGAGAAAGAGCTATATATGAGCTACAACTCTGAAAATCAGATCAATCCTAGAGCAATCTTTTACACCTAATGGCCATTTCATTGTAGACATGGCACATGTAACAAGCAACATCACCATCTCAGGCGATGGACATTCTTGCCATAATCACAATAGGGTATTCTGTTAAATCTCACTAATTCGAGGTGATGGAGGAAAAGTCATTTGGAATCCACAAGATGAGTGAAAAAGAGCTGTTTTGGGTTGTTCAGGACAAGAAATACAACCTTCTTGCTTTGAGGCATAAGGTATGGCACAAACCAAGTGCTAGCCAAGTGCAAGTAGAAGCTTTATTTTAATTTGCTTTACAAACTGATAGTGTGGCCTGATTTACACCGGATAAAATGATAAGCAAACTTTTTAATTGGTTTCCTCATCATTCAATAATAAGTTGAAACACATGGCTAAAACCTGCTTGAAACTGACGTTATACTATACGTTTACTTTTTTAAGGCCAGCAAACAAAATTAAAATGCAAGGTGATCTCGATACTGTGCAACTGAATATTCATTAATGTCACACAATGATGTTTTTCTATATTCAGGTATTTTGTGATAAGGGAGACGCCCATCTTATGCTTAAGCAGGCAAGATGGAGATGAATGCAAATGACCACTTTCCTTATTATCTGAGCACTCAAGTACTCAGCAAACCAAAAAAGTATCAAATGGCAAGGTTTCTGCATCAATGCTAGGATATGTCTGTGGCATAATGCTTTTTAATTAGCATGGAAACCTTCCACTTCATTCTGGTAGAAAATTCATCAGGATAATTAACACATAATATTCATTTATCTTTGAAGTTTAAACAAAAAATATGCATCAATTTTTTTAGTGACGTGAAGAATTACTTTTTGTTTTTGTTTTCCCCTAGCAACTCTACATTGCATAAAGTTGATAAGCCAGGAAAGAACATTATACCAAGGTACTATAAAATGAATAGTAAAGTCTAACTCTGACTAAAGTACATTACGCTTCAATAACATAGATGCACTGCCCACCAGAGAGGCCATGGTGAATCCAATGACTTCAATATAACCATCATCATGACGCTGAGGTTCAAAGTCATGGTGATCTCCTGGGTTCCCCCAAGGCATTGTGCCAGCACAATATCTGCAAGAGAACAGTAAAAACAGAATTAAATTTGTTCCAGTCTTCCCATGATTATCATTGGGGATTAACTTATAGTTCGATCCAATGTTTATATCACACATCTTTCTACTCTTGGTTCACACCTCCCAATAAAAAAGAAAATGAATCTATCACCTCCAAGTATCAATTTATGAAAATGGGGCAAAATTTTACAACAACAGCATCCCATGGAGCCCAACTTTCTCTTATTTATCCACATGTCTCACTCTGTAATTCACAAATGCTTACTTTCTATCACATACCGTTTGTTATCAATAGGTGGTTTCAGAACTTGGTCTTGGAGGGAGACATATACATGCCAATAGGAAAGGGAAATGGAACTGAGGTGGGTAAGCATCAATAATATACACAGAACGAAGGCAATAAGTACCCCAGGACGAAGGAAAGGTAACTGAAGCGGACGGAAGGAGTGAAAGACGGATGAGACAAAGATGTGAGATTAGAAAGGGAAGGGGAAATCAAGGAAGTTGAAAAGTGGGGGAAGCAAAATCCAGAGGGGGGGATGGGGGAGGAGCAAGAAGAAAAAGAGAAGAGCGTTGTTATTGCTAATAAACAATGTTTCCTGAGAATCTACTAGGCCTTCTACTTGGACAACTAAAATGAAAATACTTCTGGAACAGGATGTAAGGGGCTACACTGAGCACTGCCAAAAGTAATCAGGAGACTGTAACATATTTTCCTAGCCAAAGATTTACACACAATTCTCATTTCAACTAAATTCAGTCTAAACAGAACTTGCTCATGGATTTTTGTGTCTGAGTTGTCTGGCTTGCAAATAACAAAGGGTCATAGATCCACCCCTTTCAAAATCTTGGCTTGGGAGCCTAGAATCTAATTTGATGTCACTGAGATACATGCTTATTTTGAGACTAGTTAATCTTAAATATCCCTTTCTCCTGAGGTATATAAGAGCACCAAAGAGAGTTGACATCCTGGCTAGAAAATGCTACTCTAATTGATCCTATTTTTTCAAAGTAATCATCTGGCAATTATTTTGAATGAATTCCATGCTGAAATCAGGCTGGATGGTTGCCTAATAGCTTTTGGGAAACTGAGAACAGGGATTTATTCAAGTCTATCATTCCTGGGTGAGGGGTGAGGGGATGGAAGGCGTCAGTAATTGAGAACTACATTAAAATGTTCCAATCCAGAGGGCTGCCTGGGCTTCTTAAGGGTGGGTAAGTATACACCATGCATGCCGTATCACATAAACACAAAAATACCACAGAGAACACTAAACAAACCAAGTAGGAGAACAAAATTATCAGACTCGAAAACCCTTAATAAGCCATTAAAATAACTGTTTTTCATTGTTTGTACCTGGAAATTTTCTATAATGAAAGCAGAAAACCTTAAGTCAAATGGAGTTCACATCAAACCAAGGAAACAATATGAACAGAGCTTACCTGGGTATATTTAAAAATACTATACACTGGAACTTCAGTTCCTGAATCTTTGGGGTGAGATCTGTTCCATCACACTGCAACAATCAAAGCAGAAAAAGCAAGGATTCTGAAGTAGGCTCAAGTCTAAAAGACAACTAGGGTGACAACAGCATGTACCATGGTCTTCCCCTTGTCCCTGTCTCTGCTGAAGTGGATGCCCATTACTATGATTAAAAATTTATTCTGATTATAACTTTCCCAGACCCAGGGTTCTGGGCTTGGATTTGTTTTGATTTAATGTAAAAACAAAGCTGCCATTTGACCAAAATGATTTTTCTCTGGTCTCACAATCAAAGGAACTATCATCATTCTTAACCTTGGATTATTATTGGATAGCATAAATTGGCTTGTAGTATCAACATTAGAAAATTTATGAACGTTTAAAAGAATAAAAAGGATGAATCCTCAAGTTGAGGCAGTAGCAGTCTCTACCAAAGTCATCTGATTCAAACAATAGTCGTGAATGTGACCATTTATTTTATTTGCTTTTTGAGATAATTTTTATTTTGAAAATATTCGACATAATATTTTGAACACTGTTTAAAAGGAATATACCCTGCATGCTTTTTTTTAAAGTATCTGTTATAAATTAGTATTAGCAATCACTAATTAGTGATTTGCTCTTATCAATTTAATCTCTTACAGACTGTGACTGGTCCTCTGAGATAAACCGCTTTATTGAACCTGGCCGTGACCCTGGGTTTCAAGAGCCTCAGGGTGGCTTGGCCTCAATACCTCTGTGTGTGGCTTCCCTCACCAGTTAGTACTTTCCTCAAGAGCATCATCTGACTAATCAAAGAAAGGGGTTTCATTTCCCTGTCTCATTTCCCACTGGTGACAAAAGCCAAAAGAGGAACACTCTAGTCATGACTGTAGGCCTCTCAATGTCAAAGGTATAAAGCCTGCTTTTATATTTGCTCTCCTCACACCCTCATCACAGAATTTCCCCCACTGTCTTCGCTGCTGAAGAGAGGGTAAAGCATTCCTAAGATCCCTGCTAATTTCTAAGGATGGCTTCAGAGGGGGTTTCAAGCCAGGTAAAATGACTCTGCTAGTGGTCAAGGTTGTCTATTTCTCCTCCCAGCTGATCTTAACACAGACTAATTTTGTTTCATGAGCATTCTCAAAAATTGTTCCTGGGAAATCTTACAATCCTAAATAAACAAAGTATTTTCAAATATTTTTTAGATAGGAATCAAATTCTGGACATTGACTGAAGGTGTTTTTACAACACTCTCAGATACTTAAATAAACATGAGGTCTCCTAATTTAAGGACTTGAAATGAGTTGATAGATGGCTCTACCAGTGAAGAAAAAATGTAGACATCTTAAATGATCAAAATTGAGTGTTGAAAGCAACTGAACTTTTTAAAAATAGCATGTGATACATTAAAAGCATGCAAAGCAGTATTGTTGCATTACAGAAAAAAATTATATAAAAAAATTATACTTAATATTTAGAACAGAATTCATTTTCTAAAAAAATTTTCTACTTTCTCCTCCTGAAAAACTCATCAGGGATTCTGGAAACTCAACGAATTCTATGAGGATGGGCACCTTACAATGTACTGAGTTTTACAAAATTTTCTTGTATATTATTGCATTTAAACTTTACAACGCTTTAGAGCGGCAGTTTTCAACTTTTTCCCTACTTCAAACACACAAAGGAAAATATGTGCGTACAAAATATCTTCCTGTGTACAAGCTCACACACTGATACATCACAACAAGAAGGACACATGTGAGGTAGAACAAAATAATGCTGTATGTAGGTTTTCATTACTGTCCTGTGTGTGTGTGTGTGTGTAGTATTCATGTGAGAGATTATTAACTATTACCTTGGAAACACTGACTTCACCCTGTGGCAAAGATAAGATGGTCTGCTGTTATGTGTACATCTAATTGCTCTAACCACCCCCAACCTTTTAATCTCACGCTCAGGAAACATACAATGATGTCGTTGTAGAAATATCCTTGTGTCCCTCTGTGTCACAGCACAATGGTCAGTAACTGTTGCTTCAAATGCATATGTTGGTATGCCTGCTTTACAGATGAGGAGAGTTAACTCTTCTGAAAGGTTGAATGCTTCCCCCAGAGTCATATACCTCATAAAGATAGACCTAGGACTGAATCAGAATTGTTCAGACTTAGTTTCTATTTTTTTTTTCTCTTCATAAAAGAAAGAGATGATTACATAGACCAATCCACCTGGAATATTACATGTACAGGCTGATATCAAATCTTTTCTAGTTATTTGACTGCCACCTTGGCCTCTCTACAAGCTTCTTTTAATCCCTGATATACCGCCAACCATGCCTGAGATATTTCTCATCAGGAGAACTGCCAGATGTGGGAGAAAAGCTTTCTAGTGGTGAGGCGGCATAGAGTTTAATTTCCATCCAGCTGAGTTAAACAGTGGACAGCATTACCATTCAATATGGCCACTGCCCTCCGCTCACTGGCTCTCCCGGCAGGTGCTGCAATGTTCCTAATAATGTGAAAAATACTGCCAGAGGAGGGAAAGTTTATTTTTGGCTGGGTTGAAGGCAGCCAAAGAAGAAACAGGGGAAGTTTGAGGCAAGGTTGCTGCTACTTAACTAACCATCATTTTATCAGAATCAAGATCTTCACAGTTCAATGGACCACGTGTCTTTCTTGTATCTAGCTTTAAAAAGGCAATATTTCAGTTTTCAAAAGTCGCTACTGCTATAGGATACTTGCTTTTCGTTGGTATTTCATGAGAACTGAAACATCTGAAAGTGATGCCAAGGGTGATTAGTGGTAAACTCTGTTTCAACTGATTTACGAGATTCATGTCTCCTATAGGCTTTATTGGTGACAACAAATTTGAATTTGTATCCTCTCAGGCTCCTCTGTATTCCTCTATAAATCCATTAGTTTAAGGTCATATATTTGTCTCTATCTGCATGTATACCTTTTGTCCTGTCCCCTCCCGTCACAAATGCTATTCTTTATCTATTCCACGATAAATTCAAGCATTGCTATATTCCCATTCCTTCTTTCCCATCTATATATTTTTCTCTGTCTTCCATGTTTCTCTTTCCTTATGCAGGTATGTGCAGCAAAGTCATGTTCATTCCCTCTTTTAACTTGTCTGCTATAAGGAAACACCTTGTCTTTCTTAATAATCAATGATATGCTATTTTTAAATATATCGCTTAGAGAAAAAATGACTCCCCATCTCCCTTGCCTCCAAGATGAGTATCCCTAAAACCTGGGATAGAGACCCAGAAGGAAATAGCACCAAAAAAGAAAAACCTCTTAAGTGGTGAAGGACCTTGACCAGGCTGGAGAGTGAGTGACCACAAAATAATGAAATCAAAGTATTTTTCTAAGATGGAGACTCTTCAGATAGGCTGGGAATAAAAATACTTGTTTGATGAGCATCTTTTTCTACTTTAGGAGCCAGCTCAACTTCATTCCTTTGATGACTTCCCCGACTGCACCATAGGCAGTTTTCATTTCTCCCTTTGTGCCACCAGTATATTATGTAAGTAATCCAATAAAAACATTTATTATATTGTTCTGCCCAGAGTTATGTGCCCTTCCCCATGACTCAACTGTGAGTTTCTTCAGTGGTGAAGCCAGTCATCTTATTTAACTTCATCCTCAGCAACTAAGACAGCACCTGACACATAACTAAATGCTCATAAACGTTGGTTGCACAAACTACACTCAATTCAGTTAAAGTTCTATGCAGCCCACTGATTAAGTATATAAACTGGTATTTGGGGTTCATGTTAGGGGGCATGCCTTTTACATTTAAATGAAATGAGTCAACACATTTAATACTTACGACAACTTTAACATGCTTGGATAAATCTCTAGAGCTTCTCTGTAGGAAATCAGAAAAAGCTGCCTATACAAGGAAAGAAAGAAAGAAAAAATCTTCATTGCATGGTTATGCCAAATCCTTACTTCTGTAAGATAGATAGGTCCTAGTGATTCTAAGTTATGCAAAAATATAAGACAAGTTCTCCTTTTGCTGAATCTAAACTAAACTATTGCAGAGGCTAAGTTGAATTCTTTCACTGTTTTCAAAATGTAACCTATAGGGGCTTCCCTGGTGGCGCAGTGGTTGAGAGCCCGCCTGCCGATGCAGGGGACGCGGGTTCGTGCCCCGGTCCGGGAAGATCCCACGTGCCGCGGGGCGGCTGGGCCCATGAGCCACGGCCACTGAGCCTGCACGTGCGGAGCCTGTGCTCCGCAACGGGAGAGGCCACAACAGTGAGAGGCCCGCGGACCGCAAAAAAAAAAAAAAAAAAAAAAAAAAATGTAACCTATAATCAAATTTAAGATTACAGTATGAGAGTGAAAATGTAGGCAATTTCAAGGGTCAGTTTGGAGATGTGACTACCTTTCCTGATCTTCCTATTTGCCCATTAGATGCTGATATTATCTTTAACTTGCCACTGAGATTGTCTTATTTCACCCCGTTTTACTTCAATTCCCTCTATCCAATGGTAAAATTTAAGCCACACTTTTAAAATCAATATTTTAGAGGCCCCTTCTCTTCTTTCCAGGCATTCACACACAAGGATGTTCCTGAGTAGGAGGAGAAGGAAAAAGAAGGGGGCCCCGTTAATCTCATCTATGCTTCCATGAAAACTTCCCATGTTCTGTCAATTTCTCATCCAAATGTCAGTTGATACGTACCCCTATGAAAACTACATTCTAACCCAAGACATGCCATACATCCTTCAGTCTACCTAATTTCCTCATTCTCTAGATTGGCTTTGATGTTTGCTTTTCACACCACTCCTTGAATACCATCCCCTCAGTACAACTTTCAGGGCTTTTAAGTTCAAAGATGATGAACTCTCTGCCAACTAACTTAAGAAATACATACTTACTTTCATTCTTAAACCAAGACATTAAACATTAACCATATATAGACACACATATAAACATCTGAGATGTGTAATTATTAGCAGAGTATAGTTAGCATCTTTATTACCATGAGTGAATTAGTATAAATAATGTGTAATCATCAAAAAATGAAATATATACTTACCCCTGCATAGAACATTTTATTTCGAAAACGACTGTTGAATTTCTCTGGATTTGCTTCTGTAAAATGGAAAAGGTAGTTTTGTTCTAAAGACCTGATTAAAGGTAGTGAGTTAGATTAGCACCCCTCGTTCTTCCCTCTCCCTCCCCATCCCAAGGACCCAACAGCTTCATCATCATCTTTCCCTTAGTTAAAGGCAGTTGGCATGGTTGTCCAGTGCTGCAAAGTGTAGCCCCAAACTGGCATCAGTGGCAGCATCAACTGGGAGCCTGCTAGATATGCAAATTATTAGGCTCTACCCTGAACCTACTGAATTAGAACGTCTGGGGGCTGGGGTCTAGGAATCTGCTTTAACAAGTTCTCCAGGTGATTCACATGCACATTAAGGGCTGAAACACTCTGGACTCTATTCAAAATAGAGGGCTGGCAGGGATACAGTGCAGGGGTGATAGAAGAAAGAGGGAGGGGAAGTAGGGGGAGGGGGAATTATTTGCTTTGACCTCCATAGGACATGGCTTCCATAAACTATTTGTGCAGTTTCAAATTTAATTAAATATGGGGAATTTGGATAGTAATTAATAGAGAATTTGCTTTCATATTTTGCAAAAACTCCTAACTGCCATCTGTACTGTTATTTGTGACAGGCTTTGAAACATCATTTGATTTAGTGAAGTTATATAAATATACCTATATCTATATATAGATATAGATATATACAGATGACCTGCAGAATGGACCCAGGGCATAGGACAACAAAAGCTCTGACTGAAATGGTTTAATTTTGAGTTTGTTCCTGAATGTTTTATAGGTTGAGGACCATAAAACGATTAGACGAGAATTTGCATTGGAAAATGTTCACATGAATTCAACGGATTATAAAATCCCCAAATGAAATGCTATTTCCTTACATTCTTTCTAATAAAATTCCAAGAGATTCCAAAGGAACCCACTGCAAATATTTGCTTTCTGCTGTTTTGTCCCATATGATCATTAATCCCTTCTTAGGGGTAGGTCTTTCTCCAAGTCATTTCTCATCAGACAGCTGGCTGACTAGCTGGAAGTCTCCAAATCCCAAACCTATCTTTGAATGGCAAGCGTGACACCAGATGGCAAAGGTCATGGAGACCAAAATTCTACCTCCATCGTCTACCTCCTGGACTCCATGATTCACATCCTTCACATATGAAAAACACATTCACTCCCTCCCAGGTCCCCAAAGGTCTCATCTCCATTATAGCATCAACTCAAAATCCAAAAAATCTCATCTAAATCTCATTAGCTCATACTTCCCAAATCTCATCATCTAAATGATTTGGCTCTGGATGTAATCCATTTACAATGATGATCAGACCCTGGGTATAATCCATTCCAATAGTTTAATATATTAATCCCATCTTTGTATACAACACAGTAACATATGTGCTGTTAGAATGGAATCCTAAACCCTACTTTTGTCTGAAATTGGTCTTGCCTATTAGGGAGTAAATATAAGTTTAACACTATGTTTATAAAAACCAGTAAGTGATTTGAACCTCACATAACACACATCTTCCAAATTCTCTGCATTGGATATCTACTCAATCTTAAGACTTCAGTTATGTATGTATAAATGACTCTAAAATCTATGCCCACAGTAACAGTGCCACCTTCAATTCAAATTGTATATATTATAAAAATCTTTCCTTCCAATGTCATCTCCCATTAAGGACAAATATTTTTATCAACACTATCTTCATGTTTCTAACACCACTGCACTATGTATTAATTGGTCACCTAACCCATATCTTTATCACAAACTCATTTTCCTCCCTATCTGAAATGCCCTTGCCCACTTTACGTCTTGTCTACAACAAACTCCTTCTTTATTTCCTACTATACTCCCTCCTACCCTTTCTGGAAACTTTCCTCTGATACCTTTGTCCTGCCAAGAGTCCCTACCAAACTCCCACATTATACACTGCCTGGACAACTAATCTTACCCTTACTTTATATTCCCTTCTACTTTTATTTATCTTTCATATACGGGCCCATCCTCCAATTAAACATTCCGTTCCTGTAACAAACATTGAGACACCAGCCGCTGGACATGGCACAAGGAATATAAAAGTAAAGACATAGTCTTTTGCCCTCATGTTGTTTAGAGTGGGGGAGACAGGTCTGAAAATGAAAAATAAAATGTCCTTTTGTATATGCCACAGAAAGATGTCTCTGTAAGACAAAGTAGGAGTCACACACAAAGGGAATGATCAGAAAAGCGTTCCAGAGGCGAGTACACTTGAGTCTTGAATGATGAGTAGATGCCACTTTGAGGTTCAAGATGGAAAAGAAGGTTACAGAGAACCTCGGACAGTGAGAGTTTCTCAAGGGCAGACTGTGCCTGAGTCTTACTACCTGGGCAAGAGCCTGGCAGTGTGTCCTTTGCAGTGATGGTGATGATGAAATTCGGCAAGCCACTGAAAAGAACACCTTTTTAAAGAAATCTGTCAGTTCTCCATATGAATCATGAAACATTCATAATCCTTTGAAACATGCTGATCTGCATGTCTCTGTATATTCGGTGAAAATAGCAAATCCTAAATCAGATTTAAAAACTGCCTCCTCTAGAGTCATAGTTGTATTTCCTTGACCTTGTTGCAGAGGCTCAAATCCTCTGAATAAGAAGTAACTTCAATGAGGCAGTACAACTTTAGCAGACAATCTCAGACTAAGAGTCTGATGTGTTTAATATCCTTCATGTCCCCCCCAAAATGACAATCTAACTCACGCAGTTGGCAAAGTGAGACCTCGCTTTGCTACCTGATAACCATAATCATCGTTAACATGCCTATATGTTAATAGATTGGAATATTTTCAATGTACTTTCCGCAAGCACTGTCATAATGCAGTAGTGATTAAAGCACTGGGCAAGACTCCAACTGACAATTAAATGACCAATCCTATTAAAACTCTCAATTCTGTTCCAAACAATTGCATGTCCTGATATGCAACAGTTCAGCCACGGATGGCTTAGCCACTGTGAGAATAAAAAAGCTTCTGCTTTCCAATCAAATTACGTATACCTTCTATCTGATGAAATTATTCATGTTTGCATTCTTTATATACAAAATGTTAAGTCAATCAAAATGTTAAGACAATCTTTACTCCTTGCTTGATATTTTACTGGTAATTCTAAAGGCATTTACACAGTAAGGCCACTAATAAACTGTCTCAAAATAAAGGTCATTTTAATTGTCCCTTCTAATATAAGTATCAATATAAGTATCAATAGTAAGGCAAAAGTCTGCATTTGTCCCATGTCAATTTGATGGGTTATTTCACATCTATGCCAAAAATTGTTTCTGCAATTAAATTTTTTAAGATTCTGCTTTAGTGAGACTTGTTTTTACTACCCATTGCATGTAAATGGATTAGCGTAATTCCCAATGTATTGTATTTTTGGACTAATAACTAATTGGTTATTCTATGCAAGCTCTTTTCTGTTTGTTTTTTGGTAATGGCTCTTATGGGGCTTTGAATCACTCTGCAAGTATTTGATGGCAAATGATACAAGTTTTGTCATGAACTCTCAGTCCCTGAGCAGCTGTATTTGAGAACAGTTTGAAGTCTCAACTATGGTTTGCGTGGCTTGAGAACAGCCACTCACACAATCTACCAACAAAGGACGTATGCCCCTATTGAAAATGCAGCCTGCTATCTTTCTCTTCTTTCTGCAGCTGAGCTTGAGATTTCTTGACTATCCAGCTAAAAATATGGGGAAAATCCAAATAAACGGAAAACAGTAAAAAAAAAAAAAAAAAATAATAATAATAATAGCTTGAGTAATTATACCTTTCATCATAAATAATGATTTATTTTTATTATTTTTTTTTTACTTAACGCAAAAAGGATAGACTAAAAGATACTAAGAAGTCCACACCTCTGGTCTAGGCATATCAAGCAAATCTGGTTCCAGTAGTTTGTGCATATTTATTGTGTACCATCTCAATATCCTCTCCATAAATATGGTATGCATTACTCTCAGTCAACAGCAATCCTCCCTTATCCAGCTCTTCAGTGGTTGTTTTTCCTCAAGGGCCTTGGCTTACCTCCAGGGAAAATGTTTGCAATTCCTTTTCCAATTGCAGGAAAGCACTTACACTAAGCCTCAGCAATAAAGTATTCAAAGTAAAGTATTAACTCTTGGCATCTTTCAACCAATTATTTTGTAATCACACATATAAAACGATGTAGACAGACATATACACCACAATTTGTATGTTCCTTTCTAAAATGAAATAGTTCCATAGTTTAAAAGAAAAGAAAAAATTCGCTTTCCCACAGGAATTCTTTCTAAGCCTGGTCTTTCCACCGTGAGGTCTCTCTTTGCTGCCCTCTCATTCTGAGGCACCAAAGTTTCACCACAGTGCAAGGAAACATATCATTAGGATAACTTTCAGATTAATAAGACAAAAAATTAGGCTCCCTTGAATGAGCTCTCTGTCCACCACTTACTCACTTAGGCCTGTTTTCATGGCCCGATGTCTAATTTGGAGGTTCATGCATTAGTGATAATTGTACTACTTTACAAGTACTGTTAAGAAATGTAAAGATTTTATTAGGAAGCCCAGATCCAGAATCTCCCAAAGAATATGAGAAATAAATGGGGTAAGAAATGGAGAAAGAAATCTCCAGTTACTTCCCCAAATCTACTCTCCTTAAATTAGGAAAGGCAGCAGGTTATAAATGCCAGCCCTAATGTAGGACCCTCTGAATATCTAATCTCCGAGAACTGTCTAGAGCAGGGAGGTGTGGAGCGTGTCAGTGTTTCTGATTTGGGTATTTGATATTTATGGTTCTGTTGTCAACCAACCTTTCTATCTGTGATTTTCTGGTTAATCAGAGAAAACTATGACTCTTTCTTTAATCAGTACTGCTTCTATTTGGCTCAGAAGTTGACCCTCAGAGCCTCATGAAACCAGGAATGCAAAAGTCTAACAAAATTGCTGAATTCAGTAAGAGAATTACAGGTTTATACACTACTTTTATTTTGTCTTCTAACAGCCTTAATCCTATAGCCCCATTCCTGATCTTTAGTATATAAAAGTGTTATCAGAACTTTCTCTGCATTTTTACTGGAATCTGAACAGTTGAACTTTAGCCTTTTGTACTCTGTATTTCAAATTCTATGAGTTAAAAGCTTAGAGGCTCTTGCAGAATCTAGAGGAAAAGTAAAATAATCCCTCATTATGACTTTTATCTCACAAATTACTTATACCTGCAGCCAAGCATTATTTTGATTACATGTTACCATATTCACAAGGGACTAGGTACAGGCAGAGACACAGACGTATTGTACAAGAAGAGAGTTTAAGAGAAAGAGGTCAAGAGAGACCAAGAAAGCAAGAGATTGAGGCTTCAAAGCATAAGCCAAAATCCTAAACTTTCTCAGTTCTGAATGACGTAAGAAAATTTTGATGAAATCTGTAACTTGTCATTATTTCATCTTATTTCTCTTTCAAAAGTTATTTTGCTTTTCCCCAAATCTCGATTCCATCTCTCCTAGTACTTAAATGACCACCAGCCCTCATTCATACTACCTTGTCCAGTGGAGATTCCAAGCACCTTCCATGCCTAATCCAATCACCGTCAAGCCCTTTTCTTTCAACCTAAACCACCTATAGCCAGCCCCCGTACTGTTCTAAGGTGACTGCTGTCTCTTTTGTGCACATAGGGAAGACTTTTATGTTTGGCTACAAGATTTCAATGACCTTGGTTATAAAGTCCTGAACTTTAATAATCGGTGGTTTGAGAAGCTGTAAGTATTCTAATGACTTCAGTGAAAGACTCTCTTTTTATCACTTCTTAGTAGTTCACTAACTTCAAAGTTTCTAGTCAAACCTAAAGATTAGCAGTCCTGAGTCCCAGAGTAAACATCTGGTCCTGACCTTTACCATCTTTGAGACCCTAAACAATGAGGTCTCAAAGTAACATCTGTAATAAGTTCCAATCTTGTCTAGCTCCCAGGGTCAACAAGAGGCTTCAAATGGGACAGCATTAGACACACTGTCAACATTTAAGTGATAATGCGAACAAAACGGAACATGCAAAACACCTGCTGGAAACTTCCTCCCTGGGAGATGGAAATGGGACGTTGTCCTCACCTCTGGATTCATGGAACTCCAGTGTGACGTGGGCATCAAATCCGAGGCTGAAGTAATTATTGAAAACATTCAGAGGAAGCTGCAATGATGAACAAAGGCAGAGGTGAAGTTGTGTGTGACCAGGCAAAAAGAGGAAAATAAAACCTAAAGCCAGACACTTGTCTCTGGGGCAAGTCCCTGGGAGAATGATCAATTAAAACTCAAGGCAGGGGTGTCTGTGTGGAAGGAACAAGGGATTTTTGAATTAATTCTTTAGTGAAAGCTCAACTCAAACGATACTCCTAAGAATTTTAAATAGTTTAGGAAAAAAGGGATACAAATACAAATTATTCAGTGAGAACCATTCTTGTGTATATTGTCATAAGAGAACCTCATAAGCTGAGGGATGCACATTTGTAATAGTTACAAGGGATGATTCAACAAGCAAACTTAGCAAGTAAATTCAATTGTAAGGATCGTGTCTAACCTTCTTAATCAGTGGATGCAAGTTTTTTCAAGAATTTACGTTCAGCATATTAATACTGCAACTTAAAATGAATAACATTTGTTTACCCTTCACTTATTTTCCAAAAAAATATATTTTTTGACAAAAGTCATGTAAGCAATAAGTCAGTGGGAGCCATTCAGCTATTCTCAACCTAGAGGAAAAATAAAAATAAAAATAAAAATATATATGTGTGTGTGTGTATTTATCAGTATTCAGATTCCTATTTAGTCTATAAACTCTTATCTTTAATATGACTGTGAAATATGCAACGCAGACACACAGATACACATACAAGCCTTAGCTTTCCTTCCCAGAGTCCTCTGGGTCCCTGGCTGTTACTGCTACAAGCTGAGTAAAGGAAAGAACTATGCAGCCTAAAGTCCTGCATTAAAACTACAAAGCTGATATGATTTGAAGGCTTCAGTTTAATATTAGAACAATTAGAAAAGCATGTGGAAAATGCTAGAAGGCAAATGGTGGTTCTTACACTTTTCCTTCTGCAACTCAGAATGAAAGAGAAACGTTAAAAGTAAATGGAGGGGCTTCCCTGGTGGCGCAGTGGTTGAGAGTCCGCCTGCCGATGCAGGGGACACAAGTTTGTGCCCCGGTCCGGGAGGATCCCACGTGCCGCGGAGCAGCTGGGCCCGTGAGCCACAGCCTCTGAGCCTGCGCATCTGGAGCCTGTGCTCCACAACGGGAGAGGCCACAACAGTGGGAGGCCCCCGTACCGCAAAAAAAGAAAGAAAAAAAAGTAAATGGAGAGGTAATTTTATCTCAGCCTAGATAATGTTTCCAGATAATTATCAGGTTTATCCTCCAGATAGAAATGTACTTCTCTTCTATTAGAAATAAGTGTGTGGCCTCAAGATTTCAAAAGTAAGTTTATTACAGGGTTTCAATATGCCCCTTGATCAGTAAGATTTTCTGTTCGACTAGAGCGATAATCGTGTCCCATTAAGAGAAAAATGAAATGAGAGGAAGAGTCAGAGGGAGAGCAAGAGAGATATTAATGCAGAAAGAGAGAAATTGAAATAAAGGATGAACCCTTCGATGGAACGCCGAGTCGGAGCTTGTACTGATTCAGAGGTCAGATCAGCCCTTAGAAGTGGTTACAACCGACTGGAGAACAGGGAGAGAAACTAAACACATAGAACATTGCCAAAACATGTCTCACTCTCCTGGCTTCAAATATGAGAATGTCCAGTTCCTGCACTGAAACAAAATACAAGCCCTTAGTCATTACTGGCAAGGGTTGGTGATCCTGCCAAAAGCGCAGATATGTTCATTTCTACCATTTATGCTCTTTTGGCTACAATTCTAACCCATGTCTTAGCATCCACTGATAACTTAAGAGAACATCTGGTCACCATCCCCTAAATAACATCACAGTTTAGTCTGTTATTAAGTTCTTATTCATATTTTCCAGGAAAAATTGCCCTGATTTCCTACACATCTCCTCAAAAATCCACTTTCAAAACGCTTTAATTATCTGGATTAATGTTCCCAGGCTGCACCAAGAAGTCTTTCCATTTCTTAAGCTATTGGGAAGAGAATTAAATATAGATTGCTATTGAGGTTCTAACCATTCCAAGTTGAGTGGGGATAGGTCCATAACATTTCCTTATGGTACAATTCTTTGTACTTTAGCTGTTTTCTATCCCATTTCTGTAAGTCAAATACATTAGGAAGAAGTATTGTATCCCAAGATGACACTTGTTTAAACAACATTGTGACGTTATGAGCTCAAGATCAACTGAGCAACCATGATATCTACTAAAAACCTTATAGTTTCTGGATCATAATTTAGGTGAAAAAACCATGAAGGTAAGACAAAACCTGTTTTAACGAATTTTAGCCAAATAAGTAACTTGAGCATCTATCACAATTGGTCAGGATCACAGTACTAATCAATAAAGGTGCATTGATTTGGTCTAAAATGATATCGGATTTTAAGGCTGAAACCACCATGAAATCTTGGCCTCAATCAATGGCACAATCCAATATAGCAGGGATGCTGTTTAAGTACAGATGCCTGGGCCTTCACACCCTGCATCTACTTAATCAGAATCACTGGGAATAAGACCTTGTAATCTGCATTTTATAGGCACACTTGGAGATTCTTACACAACAAAAATTTGAAAACACTGTTATAGAAGAAAAGTGGAAAGTAATAGAAAGCAAGTGTCTACTCAGAAACCTATCAAATTTATCTGAGATTGAGGCCAGAACTTAAAGCCAAATGTTCCCCTGAAGCTCTATAGTAGCATTTTTACAATTATGTCCCTTGGTTTGTCTTGGGTTGAGATACAAGTTCAATCACTGAAGGAAAGACACTAAGTCAAACATTTATTTAGGCATCTTGATGTCCCAATCAAGTGATGAAATTGAAATATTTGCTATCAGACCAGAAATCTCAGGCATTTATCTTTCTTTTGAAAGACCCTGTGCCTAATGCTTCAGATCATACGATTTTTTAAAACGTCTCATAGGTTAAGAGTTTGCAATGAATTTGAAAGATTAGAAAACTGATATATTTCTTTCTGGTGTGGAATTTGAGAACAGAGAACAGCTCCCTGCGCTATGGAAGTAGGTAGGACATCTTGGTCTTTAGAAGTCTACGGGGCAGAATCATCAGGAAGTGTTAATACTCATAGCCCTAGTAGCCGTCAACTCAAACACCGTCCTGTCATCTCATAGGAAGGAATCAGCACATGACCCTCCAGCCAGGAACGTATTTCCTGTGACTCAGGCAGATACTCCAGGGTTAGCTTTCTGCTGAAGGAAGAACTCTCTAACCTTACACACTCCATCTTCAAGTTCTTCTGGAGGCAAGTCTGGGTTTCTTTCCACATGGAGGTTCCAGCGATCTAGCTGCACAATTGTCCCATCTTCTACTTGGCAAAGGATCTTAGAAACAGGTTCATCAGTGTAGCCCTAAGGAATCAAAGAGCACACACATTGCTGCTGGAGTAGGGAACAGTACAGCCAAAGGTATTTCATGCAAGGCAGAGCCCTTGTTCCACGGCTGTTTATTTTGCAATTAGCAAGGCTGGGAGAGTAAACTGTTTTCCTCGAGGTACTTAGAATTTAAGACAATAGGCATGGGTAATGTGCACAGAAATACTAACTCTAGCTGGTTTGAGCTGAGGAATGACTTTTGCCAGCACCAAGAACCAACAGCCACCGGCGGGCTTTTGAGATCCATGCTGGATGGCTGTTTTTATCAAAGTGAAAACAGGTCGCCCCAGGCCTCCTACTAGAGGAATTTGGAGGATACACAGAACAAGTGTATGTGGGAAAATGGGCAAAGAATCAAGGTGACATCGGCTAGACAATTTCTTCCCCTGACGTTCCATTTCACTCACTTCTCCCTGACCTTGTACTAGGACACCATTCCTTCCAGGACCTAGGGCAAGTCTGACTGAGGAATAGCCCTGCTAGGGAGCTAGCTACTTATTCCTTGAGCACACATTACTGATAGCACGATTATTAAGGACAGTCAAGTCACTGATTTGGATAAGAGGAATTAATACCAATAATACATTTAGCTGCTTCATGTAAATATATTTATTATTTATACTATGCTTACTTAAAAAAAAAAAAGACCAATGGGAGGTTAATTCATCCAAGGCCAAATAAATATCTGCTAATATCTGGACATAATTACCACCTATGGGAGGTGAATGCACCCAAAAGCCAGATTAACATCTGCTACTATCTGAAGATAATTTTCATGGAGCTCAGCCCAGGCAATGGTCTCATATGAGCAGTTAAAAAGCTGGTGGGGCAGCATATGTTAGCATATTGTGCTTTCTTATTTTCTTAGTACTATAAAAATAATGATGATGATGATGATGATAAAATGGCTGGTTAGTGACAGGTAAACTACTTTCAACAAGCTTTCCTGAATTGGCTCCATGCTGAAAAGGACAGTTGGTTACCTGTATAACCTGTATAAAATCATGACGACACTGACCAGAAATCTAAATGCTCAAATAAAGCCATAACTCTTCCAAGTAAGGATTGTAAATCTGAACCAGACTCACTCTTCTGGAGAGGACTGGGGGTCAGGAGCAATTCAAGTCTCCCACCCTCTGTCTTTAGTGGGTACCTCAAAAAGCCCCAGGCCTGTGTACTAACCCCCATTTTTTTTTTTTTAATATAAAATGTTCCCTTCCTCTCTAGCTGACTATAAGTTTAAATTGAAGAAGTCACCAGATAAAACCATGGCTCGTGGGGGACCTTGATTCTCAACACTAACTTGTTCCTTGAACAAGAGTAGCATATGCCCTTTCCACTTGAGCAACTGTGGGTTTGGGGATCTGTTGCTGGATGACATGGGCAGCCCCTGAGGGCAGTTCTTACCCCTCCCCAGTTGAGAGTTCGAGCCAGGTCGTTCCCAGTCCCCAGAGGAAGGACCCCAACCGGAGGCTGAGGGCTCAGCTGCAGTTCATCCAGAATGGAAAGGATCCAGCCCACCTACAGACATTTTGGGGACCAGAAGAGATATAAGAAAGATAGATAAGTTACAAAGACGACAACCTGAGAACAGGAGCCTTTAAAAGGAGCAAATAGAATAGTTCTACTTTTCTTTAAAACATGCATGTTTTAATCCAGTGACCAGGGAACTGAAAGACCACTTATCTCAAGCAGTTTCAAAATGGCAAGTCTCTTATAGGAAAAATAACCATTTTGTATATGCTGTATCATAAAAGCAAAACTAGACCCATTCATCTATATGTTAACTAGAGATGTACTTTAAAATTCAGGAGAGTTTACAATTTAGGGAGGTATATACATAGGGCGCTGCAGGAAATCTAAGACTCAGAATCATATTAAATCTCAATTCTGGCTCATATTGGCTTTGTAATCTTGATTAAGTTATTTAACCTCACAGACTCATTTATCTGATTTTCAAAATGGAGATAATGCTTACCTCACAAGATTGTTTATAGATTAAACTACAATGTATATAAAACCCTCATTATGGTGCATGGCCCATGTAAGCACTTATTAAATGGTTACTCTCTATGTTATCTTAGAAATTAGTCATGCTTTCCTAAATATCCCTACATTCCCCTTAATGAAACATTACGAAAACATAATTATGGATGAACTTAGTACTTATTATAAGTTTAGGCAGAAAACAGATACTTATATACTAGAATCATATTCCTGCTTAATCTTTTTCTAAGATAAATAATACTTTGGGTTTAGTCTTATTATAACTATTTAGAAAAATTACCCCAAACTTGGAAATACCAAAAAGAAACTTGCATATCCTCACAATGTCATTCTAGAGTAGTGTCACAGGCTTATCTAAGAACTTTACGACTGTAGGTTAACTTGAGGATTTCTGTCCTGCAGAGATACAAATGTCAAGAAGAGATCACTTTAAAGGTTATGGTTCTATTCCCCCATAAGGGCATAAACTAATTTTGTCTCAAATTTAGAAAAATTATTTTGGTTTAAACTACATAATCATTTTCCTCTTCTTGTATTATTTTGCTGATTCCTTTATTAAAAAGCTAAATAGGGCTTCACTGATGGCGCAGTGGTTGAGAATCTGCCTGCTAATGCAGGGGACATGGGTTCGAATCCTGGTCTGGGAGGATCCCCCATGCCGTGGAGCAACTAGGCCCGTGAGCCACAACTACTGAGCCTGCAGGTCTGGAGCCTGTGCTCCGCAACGAGAGAGGCCGCGATAGTGAGAGGCCTGCGTACTGTGATGAAGAGCGGCCCCCGCTTGCCACAACTAGAGAAAGCCTTCACACAGAAATGAAGACGCAACACAGCAAAAATTAATTAATTAATAAACTCCTACCTCCAACATCTTAAAAAAAAGAAAAAAAAGCGCTAAATAAATTTTTGACATGTATTCATTCTAAATTTGTATAATTATTTTTTAAAATTTTTAAAAAATTGTACTTTAATAGTACATTTATTGAACACTACTGCATATAAAACATGGAACTAAGTAATTGAAATAAAAAGGTAAATGAACTACACTAAGATAGGTAAGGCAGAATGCCTGCTCTCAAGGAGTTTACAATTAACAAAAAGAGAGACATACTGATTGCTTTCTATGTGCTAGTCCCCGAGCAAATTTTTCTACTGAATTATCTTATTAAGCTTCAAAACAACTCTCTACAATAGATACAATTTTTGTCTTCATTGTGTAGATAAGGAAACCAAGACTTGGAAGGTTTAGTGACCTCCTTAATCATGGGTGAGGTAGAGCTGACATTCAAAGCTAGGCTTGCCACACACCAAAGGCCAACCTCTTAGCCACTCTGGTGCAGGGGACCTTTCAGTAAAGAACTAAACCCAGCTCTAGATGTGGCCTGAACATCCCTGAGACCATGGCATGTACCTTGGGAACCTGTGGAACACTGGGGAAACCTTGGAAATTGCTTAGTCAAATTCAGCTAATTTGCAGATTTATTAACTGAGGTACACAGAGGTCATGTTATTTGCTCAAGACAAAATAATCAAAAGTGGCAGAGTCGGAGTCACGCCAGGTCTGTTGACTTGCATCTAAAATCCTTTCTCTTCCAAGATGAGTACTTCCCAGGATGTCAAACTTGCCCATCTGGCAAGAAATCTAAAACTGTCTTTACGTTCTAGAAAGGGATACCACTGTGTTCATCCAAAGTGGTAAAACTAAAAATCCAGATCTACACTGGTGTCCAAGATCCGCCCCCTTTCCCCCAAACTGGGCGATTTGCTCCTAGACGAGTCCTTAGATTTCCAGCCAGCACTTATTTAGCTCTTCCCTTACACACGATACTCACTAACCTCACTAACTCAAGTAAAGGAAAAAAATGCCAGATGCTAAAGTGGTTCTGATGACTATGTTAGATATGGCTCCTGAGCTGCTGAAAGCACAAACTAGACACAGTAAAAGCAGATACCTCTAATAAACTACAAGAAGGGGATTTAAAAGTCATTAAAAAGGATGTGAAAACTCAGAAATCCCAACAAACTGGGATCACTGGCTGCAGCTGTAAACAGCCCTGAGTAGAAACAGAGTCTCTCAGAAATGCGGCGGAACTTTCTAGAAACCAATTCAATATCCCATACAGACCAGGGAAAAGAAGGCAGTCTCTTTAAAACTTCTGAGAGGTGATCATGCAGACCTCCCTTTATGATTTATACTCACAGGTCAGTCCATTTACCTTTAGGTAGATTTTTGTTATGTTTATTTGAAATAGGTCTATCTTTTCTGAGTAAAGATAATGCTATGAGCTCACACTTTCAACACCCCATTTCACTCTAGACACAAACATGGGAGGGAAAACAAGTCTTCATGGGCCAGAAACAAGTGAAGCACAAAATGGCAAGCAGAGGAAACCAGGAGTTTGGCTTCTGTCTGATTAGGGGGAATAAAAGTTCACCCATGGCTGGTAGGAGGCTGTGTATGAACCAGGCTCCCCACTGGCCAGCAGAAAAGAGGCCGAGAGGGTGAGGGATCACTGCCTGAGGCCATAACCCATAGAAAGTTGCAATGCCTTAAGGCTCAAGGCACATAGCCTCTAACAGTGTGTCCAAATTCCCACGAGCTCAATGACACACCTGAAACACCCCTGACATGGCTGCAGGATGGGACCCTTAGCCACTTAAAGAAAACCCGACTCTACTCTCAGGATCCTGAAACCATTCAAACTACTAGAAAGGATTAGTAAAAGGAGGCAGAGAAAGAAAAAGGAAAAATCATAAAAATAGAACTACCATACGACCCAGCAATCCCACTACTAGGCATATACCCTGAGAAAACCATAATTCAAGAAGAATCATGTACCAAGATGTTCATTGCAGCTCTATTTACAATAGTCCGGAGATGGAAACAACCTAGGTGTCCATCATCGGATGAATGGATAAAGATGATGTGGCACATATATACAATGGAATATTACTCAGCCATAAAAAGAAATGAAATTGAGTTATTTGTAGTGAGGTGGATGGACCTAGAGTCTGTCATACAGAGTGAAGTAAGTCAGAAAGAGACAAATAAATACCGTAACCTAACACATATATATGGAATCTAAAAAAAAAGAAAGGTTCTGGGGCAAGACAGGAATAAAGACGCAGATGTAGAGAATGGACTTCAGGACACAGGAAGGGGGAAGGGTAAGCTGGGATGAAGTGAGAGAGTGGCATGGACATATATACACTACCAAATGTAAAATAGATAGCTAGTGGGAAGCAGCCGCATAGCACAGGGAGATCAGCTCAGTGCGTTGTGACCACCTAGAGGGTTGGGATAGGGAGGGTGGGAGGGAGACGCAAGAGGGAGGAGATATGGGGATATATGTATATGCATAGCTGATTCACTTTGTTATAAAGCAGAAAGTAACACACCATTGTAAAGCAATTATACTCCAATAAAGATGTTAAAAAAAAAGAAAAAGAAAAAGGAAAAATCAAACTCAGCAAAACAACTTCCTCTGAACACGAGCCTGCAGAGAGAAATTCTAAGTCCCAGGAAGAACGCTAATAGTAAGATGGATGGGAAGGTTAGAGGAATAATTCACAGCCCATGAAACACAAATAATTTTCAAATAACTTTGAAATAAGTGTCCCATACCTTCCACGAATTGATAAGGTGTCTTCTAATAGTCCTTTGATCAGTATAACTGTCCTCATTCAAACCTTAAGAGCTGTTCCTGTTTTTGTTTTTGTTTTTGTTTTCTGAGAAGGTTGCCAAGAATCCACATGAAACTGTGGTGTGGTTCCACCCAAAATGCCATGAGCCCCCGGGACCCTTTGATTTCCCCTTTCTTCTCAACTGATTTGCTTTAAAAAAAAATGCATAAATAGATTCTATCTTCTTTTTCCAATAGCCAGTTAATCAACTATTTAATTTCCCCTGAATACAAGCAGATAATCTTAGTATTTCATCATTACACAAAGCTTGGAGTCATCAAACGTCTCCTGCCTTTCACAGCAGAGATTTCTTTTTCTTGTCTTGAAATTCCCTCATGTACAATCCATGTTAGGCTAACAGTTCTTTGGCTGAAGTGGGCCCGTATCTCTCCTTTGCACAACACCCCTGAACAGGTGTTCTCATCCAAGAGCTACATCGTCACTACCCAACAACCAGCTTCCTCAGAAGGCAACATAACGTAGGCGTGCAGGGAAGGCACAGAGCTGGGAGGAGCCCAGCTGTGTCTGAAGCCTGGCTCCATCACCTACCGAAACTCATGGAGCCAGTAAGTCACTTAATCTAAGTTCCCTCCTATGTAAAAAGGGATAACAGTACCTGCCTCATTGGGCTATTTTACCAACTAAATAACATGGAGACATTGCTTAGCATGTGCCTGACAAATAGGAAATGCTAAATTAACATTAACTGCTATGATTAAGATATATTTTTCTTCCTCTTTCTTTACTTCATCCATAAAGGTCCAGTTTCCTAGAAGCAAAATGTCCTCTTCCCGTCTCTCCACTTAAAGAAAAGTTGAGTCTCAAAGTTCACAAATCACTCCCACCTTTGACTGCCATCAAGTCACAAAAATCTCTCTTTCACAGACTATCACAAACAGTAAAAGCCAAGCTGCACTGCAGCATAAAAAGAGGGAGGGAGGGAGAGAGGGAGGGAGAGAGTGAGGAAGGAAGGAAGGAAGGGAAAGTAGCCTGCTTGGGCTTCTGGTTTAAAATAGTGTCTGACTAGTAACCAGTAAGAAGAGGAAAAAAAGAAAAGGAAGGCGGGAGAGGGAGGGAGGAGGGAGGGAGGGAGGAAGAGAATATGGAACAAATACACCTACTACAGCAGGAGACATAAAAGATCTTGAGTAATAATCCGTGTACTTGCCCCTACGAAAGCAAAACTATGCAAAAGTCTTAAGGTCCAAAGCTGTTATCGGAGGCCCTCCTTTCCCAGGACCGTGCTCCTGCTGGAAGTCCAGACTGCAGGTTCGTGGGCAGCGACTGTGTTTGCTGGGGCTTTCGCATTACCCCAAATCCCCTCCACCAGCTTGACCAGCACCCCTTCAATTAAACTTCATTAATTGCAACACACACGGCTTTGCATCTTTCCCATCACAACTGAAGAAAACTCTCTGGATTGGGCAAGACCATCTTCCAGGTGGCAGAGTTCCTTTCTGCCTTTGTGTTAGGAAATGCAGGGCTGACGGGGCTAGAACACCAGGGTGCTGGGCTTCGGCCCTGAGCAGAGCTGCCCAGCCAGACCTGCAGCCGCAGCAGCTGCCTGATGCTGCCACCCCCTGGCCCTGTTCAGCTGTAACCATCACTGAATATTTCCCAAGTGCACGTGGAACAACGTTTTCATTCGGCAATATGCTAACATTAGCGTTGGCTGAGGGGTGGAGAGGGCCGTGAATTGACATTTTCTCTGAACGAAGCAGATGCACAGTTGCCTTTCCTCATATCATCTGCAGGCAGAAAAGTGAGGGATACCCACACGGAGAAATCGCAGGAGAACGAGGGCAACGTTTCTGCACCCAGAAAGATCATCAAAACGCAGCATTTGACAACTGGGTTCCCTTTCTTACATGTACACAATGATTCTTCCTTTCGATATTTTCATATTTGCACTCAATAGTTTACAAAGTCACTCTGTGTTAAAAGAAATGTTTAAAATCGAGATAATAGTCAAGGTATGAGCTTTTTTGAAACAGAAGGTAGATTCAGGCTATATCCGTCCTCTCATCGGCAAGAGGACAGCTGGGGGTGCACCAAGCTCTTCTTCAAGAGAGGCTGGGACGTCGGGGTGCTGAGGGAGAAGAGGCCTGTGGAACCATCTGCTGGCCCCGTCAATGAAAGGGGAATAATCCTTTCTTCCCTGCTCCGGCTGTAGTGAGCCGGGGCATGGGGGCGCCTACTGTGTAGGATGTATCCTCATCTAGGGAAGCCAGCGGAATCAGAAATAAGCATAAAGTGTGTGGCTCGGGCTTCCCTGGTGGCGCAGAGGTTGAGAGTCCGCCTGCCGATGCAGGGGACGTGGGTTCGTGCCCCGGTCCGGGAAGATCCCACATGCCGCGGAGCGGCTGGGCCCGTGAGCCATGGCCGCTGGGCCTGCGCGTCCGGAGCCTGTGCTCCGCAACGGGAGAGGCCACAACAGCGAGAGGCCCGCGTACCGCCAAAAAAAAAAAAAAAAAAAGAGTGTGGCTCAAGTCCATTTAATCCCAGCCCTTTGGCAAGACGTTAACAGGGTTAAGGGTGGACCTTTGGATCCAGCCCAGTTCATCAAGGCCAAGGGCAGGTAAGGAGGGATCATGTTTCACCTTAAGGATCCATAATGAGGAGAAGGGACCTGTGACCCTACTGTCTCAGTTCACGCACTCCTCGACATTTAACCAAGGTGGCAGCCACGGGGAACTGGCTGGGTGGAGATGTGGCCGAGGAGAGGACAGAATACAAATTTACCCCATGACCAAAGAGAGACTGTTTCTAGTTTAAAAACATGAAGGTTTGAGATCATTCTGAGTTAGTTTTCTCTCACCCTAGAGATCAAAGATGGGACCAGCCCATTCGAAACCTGCAACTACGTGACAACCTCAGGATTATGCAAACCACCTACAAAGAGACCACACCTGGGCCACCTTCCTCTGCAGCCGTCACTGGCCTTGTGTGGTGACGGACTGCTTGAACATGGCTGATCTCAACTGGAGGTGCTGTAAATTTAAAATATATGCTAGATTCTGAAGACAGTCCAAACTGAGCATAAAACATCCCACTAATGACTTTATACTGATTGCATGTTGAAATGATAATATCTTGGATATAGTGGGTTAAATAAAATATATTATAAAATTAATTTAACCTGCTTCTTCTTAGTTTTAAGTGCCTTCTAGAAAACTTAAAATGTAAAAATGCAGCTTGCATTATAGTTCTCTTGAACAGCAATGGTCTATACTAACGTAACGCTACAGCTGTGAAGACCCTTAGGGATCCAAACGTATCCCTTTTCAGATTTAGAATGTCTCGGAAGTTAAGGAACCTTCCAAAGCACCTCTTCCTCCTCCAACTGCAGTATCTGCCTCCTTGCACTTTTTACCAGGATAAAATTCAAGTAACGCATACTGAAGCCGAATAACTTTTCTCCATATTAATGCAACATGTCTATATATTTAATAAGACCTTGTACACACACTAATGTGATTGATTGAGGGTTAACATATCCTCATCCTAACCCATCAAAAATATTCCATATCTGATTTCTCCTGGAACCTTGTCACTGACAGAATTCTGACTGCCTCTAGAGTGACAGATACACTCACTAAATAAAGGGTGAGCACCTTATGTCAAATATATACCCGACACTTCACTTGCCTCCAGCCAACAGCTTTTCTTCATGCATCCATCAGGATGCCTCTGCTTTATATAAACACTCAAAATTTAAAGTTTCATATTCGAAACTGATAAAAATGTCAATCACGTACCTTGATAAACATTTCATAAACCCCATATATCTTTTACAAAACATCTAACAAGGTAAAATAAAATAAAACCTGGTTTTACATAAGGTATAAAATATGCAAAGTTTTGGGCTTCCCTGGTGGCGCAGTGGTTGAGAGTCCGCCTGCCGATGCAGGAACATGGGTTCGTGCCCCGGTCCACGAAGATCCCACGTGCCGTGGAGCGGCTGGGCCCGTGAGCCATGGCCGCTGAGCCTGCGCCTCTGGAGCCTGTGCTCCGCAACGGGAGAGGCCACAACAGTGAGAGGCCCGTGTACCGCAAAAAAAAAAAAAAAAAAAAAAAAGATATGCAAAGTTTTGATTCTGCATGATAGGACTACAGAGGTTACCACTGACAAAAATAACTAGTTCAAAAGTATGCATCAGTTCTAGGGGAAATACACTACTTTTCATGGCTGTTGTAAAGGACCCACGTATAAACGTCTAGTGCAGTTGTGAGTTATGTAGAAGGATGTGAAAATTGAAGTTAGGATCACAGATAAGGTACCAAAAAAGAAAAAGTGCCTATAATATAAATGAAAAGTTACATTTAGCCTTGTGGAATACCCGTTAATATGGTCTATTTAAAGAAGAGATGCTAGAAAAGCTGGGGAACAAGGTAGTCTGCGTGTCAAGTAGTGACATTAATGGCACCAGAGAGTATAGAAATTCAACACTGTGATTTGCTCTGGTCATTAGGACCCAATAGGGAGGTACCAAGTCTTTCTCATTCTGGGTTTTGTCCCAGACACTCTCTTGAAACTATTTCTTGAAAACCAGCAGTTACTTCCTAGTCTCCAAATCCACAGTAATTCCTGTCTCTTCTTAAGAATGTAATCACTGCCTCTGTCTTGAAACTCCTTTTGGGTTATTTATTTATTTTTTTTCTCAACAGAATAGACTACTGGTGGTTCTTCTGCTTCCATCTTTCCACTTGCCTTTTGAAATTCAGCTCTGACTCCTAATTATAAATGTTTCACAAGTGTCTGGACTTGGCTCTCTTCTTTGTCCTTTATGCTTTGAATTCCCATGTTTCCAAACACTTTCCTAACTGCAGAGAATACCTCAATACCACATAACTTAGAACTTCACATATCTGCTAAGTGGAGGAAAGGAAGAAGAAAGCAGTGAGGCAGAGAGAGGTGATGGGAGGTGCAGTGGATAATGGGGAGGTTTGGAAGGTGGAACTGCCAAGCCAGGATGAAGCCCAAGATATGGAGAGGGAACAGGCAACCGATGTGGATTTGAGGTAACAATCACTTAAGTCAAGAAAGAGGAAGGACTCTGAATTCAGGACACCAGGCATATCCCCATAGTCAAATAATTTTGGAAAACACTGGGTTAAACAAAGTGAAATAGGTTTGGCTTCTTTAAGACTTTATAATGGATTTTTTTTTTTTTTTTCGGTACGCGGACCTCTCACTGCTGTGGCCTCTCCCGTTGCGGAACACAGGCTCCGGACGCGCAGGCTCAGCGGCCATGGCTCACGGGCCCAGCCGCTCCGCGGCATGCGGGATCTTCCCGGACCGGGGCACGAACCCGTGTGTCCCCTGCATCGGCAGGCGGACTCTCAACCACTGCGCCACCAGGGAAGCCCGATAATGAATTTTATAAGCTAATCTTGTGTATTAGAGTCTCCAAGAATAGTAAACATTACTTTCCCAACTGAAAAATGTTTTCCTCTCTGCAGAAAATCTTAAAGGACCAGTGCAATCACTGTTTTATTTTTTTCTGGTTGTGTTTGTTAGTATATAATGTGTATCCAGTGCTGCATTAAGTGTTCACGTGCTGTGAGAGATAAAATTAGAAGATTCCGTTGCTGCCTTTGAGAATAAAACATTCTAATTAGGAAGATTAGAGAAAAGCCAAAGATAGTTCATAATAAAATCCTATGAGATCAGACTCCAAATACAGAAGAAAAGACACTGGACAGCAAAATCTAAATGTCACGATTCTCAATTATTTGCCTTTGCTAAATATAGCAACCTAAGTAGAGGGCAAATTGAGAAACAGATGAGACAAACTGGGGAATATACACCAGTGATATTAAACTTCAGCCCAACTCCATCTTTTCTCCAAAAATGACTACAAAGGGAACCAGTTATGATCTTTATGCAAACCAATGTTAGCCAATATTCTAAGTTTTATTTCCACCAGTAAAAAAAAAAAAGAAATAAAAAGCCATAATTCAATTGTGTACGCATACGTCTCCATAGTTGTGACCAGTTATTAAGAATATATGGAAATAGGTCCGTTTCTGTTTTAAAAATAATTTAGTCATCTACAATCCTCATTCTAGTGATGTGACCACATCCTTACTTTGTGGAACAGGAAAGGATATAGCCTAGCGGGGAGAGGGAAATCTAATTTAGAAAGATCAAGTATGAATCCTTGAGGGCAATAACAAAGTCCCTCCTAACCCTTAGGGGATTGGATTCACATGAGAGACAGAGGTTTGAGGGGATTGGAAAGACTGTGAGGTGGGAACGAAGAAAGAGAAATGTCTTAAGGAAAACAAAAGACAAATGGAAGAAACAAGGGAAAGAACTAGATTCTCTTTCAAGGACCTACCGTTCCATCCCCACCACAGGCCAGAATCCGCAGATTTGGTACTTTCCTATATAATTCAAGCCTGTAAAGGATACAGAAGGAAAAGTAAATAAAAGAGCATATCACTGGCCATAGCAGAGAGCATGATCCCAAAACACACCAAAACGAAGGGGGGCGTGGAGGGTGCCCACTGGAGAAAATGCATAACCGCGAGAATGGTAATACCTTCAAAACTAGTCACCCGAGTAGTCACCAAGTACTGGTTCCAACAATCAGATTAGGGGCTGGCAGCAAACGTCACTGGAATGGGGTTTTAGGGTGTCCTAGTGTTTTATTTCCCATAATTCCTATTAATGTGTCAACGCACATTATTTTCTTCACTAGTGTCAAATTCCTTCTTTTTCTTTCCATTCTTCTCCATCCTTTCTCAAAGAACATCAAATCTGATTAGCTTTTCCCAGACCTATTTATTTTTCAAATCTACACTTCCCACTCTTACCCCTAGAAAACCTTCTTTAGAGAGATAGGAAGGACACCCCACTAGCATTCGCACCCACAATTCCATCTCCCTCTCAACTCACCCGCTGACGCTCAAACCCCCATTTATACTCCTCAGCCCCAAAAGAGAAGATTTACTGAATTTTCTTTATTTTGAATTTGTCTGCTTGAAATTAGATCTTTCCTGTTGTCTTCAGAAAATGCAATGATACTGCCCCCGCTGAAATGTTTGCTTAGGTGACAATTTCAATGGCTCTATTCCAGAAAACATCACCTATTTAAATCAAATCATATTTTTTTCTGAAAATAGTTCCTGTCCTGCCATGTTCTTTATGGTTATCTATGAAGTATCTACCTAAAGTCTAACTAAAAATGATAAAATCTTAAGAAAAGTAAATGTGAAAGGGCAAAAGTAAATGTAAAAGGGCAAAAGCAGATTTGCCTTAATACATCTGAATGCAGAAAAAAATACAGAAGTCTTATATAGCAAACTCTAGTGGCAAGGAAGTTCACAGATTAAGAGAATGACAACAGAAATTAATTTTCATAATTAATGTTCTCTCGTAGGCTTAAAATACGTAATTTATCTATTTCATACAGGAATATTATTTTCTAGAAATTATCTGAGCTTGTGTTTCTTTGCCTCTGATATTATTACTTATTTATAAGTAGTTATAAAAATAATTAGTATCTCTTTAGCTCTAATGTTTACCAGATGACATCTGAACTACCTTATTAGGTGGATTTTAAAAAGGGAACCAGACAACAGCAGAAATGTCCCTGCTCCTTCCCACCATGTACCCCTCCACGAAAGGGAAGATATAGGACACATGTCATCTACAGAGAGACTTTATTTTTCACCACTTCGAACAAAAAACAGAGAATGAAATTTCTGAGAGGCTCAGATGAAAGACTGAGCAGGAATTAGAATGTCTCTCCCACTCTGGTATGGAATCCATAGGTATAATCAATTAATCAATCAAGCTCTCAAATGGGCACAGATGCATACAATTTCTAATGCAAATAAATGAAAATATTCATAAACAGATATGGCCCTTGTCCACAAAGATACACTTACATTCCCATTAATGTACCTCTCCAAAGTGGTACATGCATAAGTAGAAAAAGGATGGATCCTTTCTCGATTCAGATTTGCTCATAATGTACGGTTACATGTGTCTAGGCAGCAAACACACTCAGAGTTAACAACTCAGAGGGTAAGTGTTGAAGGAAACTAACCCAGTGAAGAGGGAAACAGCAGATGAAGTTTTAAAGGGAGGACAGTGCAGGTGAGCAAGTAGATGAGAGGCGGTCAGAAAAACACTTCATGAGGTCATCAAATAATAAAGCTTGACTCCAAAGCAGAAAGTCCTTCTCACTCGCCTAAAATAGTAAGAACCATGGAGGGTATTTCCAGACTTACGCGTCTTTTGGCCCTTCCTGAGAAAGATCAAAGACTTGCCGTGGGTTCAGGTACCACATGAACATCTGCATGACCTTGGTTCCCTGTAAGGACAAAAAAAAATGACAATAACAGGAAGAAATTTCCAAATATTACCTGCTCATTTAAAGAATAAAAATAAATCCTGTTCTAAAAAATAATATTGAATTACAAACAGTATAGAGTAGCAGTTAAAATCATGGGCTTTGGCCATCGATATACGAAGATTGAATGCCTATATT
The DNA here is from genome assembly GCF_000442215.2 of Lipotes vexillifer. NCBI lineage: Eukaryota > Metazoa > Chordata > Mammalia > Artiodactyla > Lipotidae > Lipotes > Lipotes vexillifer. Next base: position 3,905,466 of record NW_006793703.1, read on the forward strand.
AGGCTCTGTCTAACCTGTGTAACTCTGGGCAAGTTCTATAATTTCACTAAGTTCAGCTCTCTTCTCTTTAATGCAGGAATAAAAATGCCTAGTTCACAGACTTGTTGTAAAGATTAAATGCAATAATGTCTGAGGAGAACATCAAAGTGGTTGGCATGCAACAAATGCTTAATGATTAGTATCTGTTGGCTTTTACCATCATTATTTAATGTGTGAAAATCCACATAGGGAAGTTATTAGTCAACTTATGAGATTTAACATTACTTTTTACTTTATTGTGCAGATTATTGTCTTTGCATAATATGAAATAAGGACAGTATTAGCTAAGTATGACTTTATTGAAATAAATGTTTTTAACCACAGCAAAAGTATCTCAGGCTCCCCATACTTAAAATATATAATTTCTCTAGTTCGTGCTATCAACTCTTACTTTGACATTTTTCAGTTTCCATGTATGTATCTGTGTCTTTTTCTCTCTCTCATAACCATTTTTGGAGTGTCTTAAGTAATTGTGACATTTACAGAGATATCATGGCAAATACAAAGCAGTTCTGGAGATCACTTCTTAAAGTGAATTGAGCAAAAATCAAATTAAAGAAGAATTTCTTTTTATTAAGCAGTATCAAAAGAGCTTTAAAATTGAGTAGGGTGCCTCATTTTAGGTCACTACCAACCACAGCAAATAATATTTGATCGGTTGGGCAGCATCCGTTGCTTATAACTATCATCCCTTTATTAGCTATCATGATTGCTCTTCCTGGAAAATATTCCTCAGTTTGTACACCTATACACTGTATTTGAGAGTCATCCTAGTGCAGTAGAAATAGCACAATATTTGAGTCAGAGCTAACTTGGGTGTTCTAACTGGGTGACTGTGAGAATTTATAATCTTGCAGACATTCAGCATGTAAAATAGGGCAATGTCTACTTTCCAAGGTGATTATGAGAATTAAATGAATCAGTAACAGTTTTGTATCCAGCACAGTATGTGGCACAAAATGGGCCTTTGTAAATGTTAGTCCCTTTCTTTTTTGTTCCTTGTTAATCTATTCATTAAACTACACTTGAGCATGTGAGGGCTCAAGTGTAGTTTATAATTATCACATTGCTATGCCAGTTGTTAACAGAGGCCAGTGTAGGTCTTTTGTTCCACATTTCATCCAAACCTATAATTTAAAAGTTCTGCTTTATCATGTGCTTGCTATAAATTTAGGAATAACATTCTACCCTTAATTATTACAACTAATCCTTCAGTTTCGCCAAATGACATACTTTGTTTCCTACAAAATCTAGATATAGATTTAGATACATAATAATAACTAAATACTAAACCATTCTCTTCTTTCCACACCAGGCCTTGGTATCAAGTCAGTTGGGGATTATTTCAAGTAGTCTTTTATGTTTCATAGGTAACACCAGAGTCATTCTAATGACCAATCGGTTTATTAAAAATTTCCAACTGACTTGCTAGAAAATTAATTTTTCACTTTTAGATTCCTAGGGCAATGTGAATTGTGGATGTTATTTACTCCTTCGTTGTCACCTTTGGCTATGGTGTGCGTCTCAATTCCAGTTTCTCTTATACATACAATACTAGGTAATTAACACCTTTCAAAAAATAAAAATAAAAAGCATTGAGTTTTTTTAATCTTCAAATTTGTCTAAAAGGTTTGAATGTCCACACCATTTTGGGTTTTGCTCATTTTCAATTTGTGTTAGTTTAAACACCTAATTCTCTACATTTATCCTTATGAGAAAGGGGTATTTTTTAAGGCTGGCAAGTTTTGCACCCCACGCTTCTAGGAGGTGCCTCTTAATGTTGCAGCCTACTGGAATAATGCTCTCTAGAATTGGGCAGGGATGACTTTCATAAACATGCAAGGCTGCCCTATCAGAGTTTATATTCAGGCATGATATAATTTCTTATTTTAAAAGTAATCTTTCTAAAACACATTCATTAGCAAAAATGATAAGTGTCTGAATGAAAATACTGCATTGTCTTAAATCAATCTTGGTGGGTAAAGGAAAGAGACCTAAAACATTTGAGTTAGTTCTATTTACTCTGCTGCTACCTCTAGGATAAGCTACTCAGTGCTTTAATAGAGATAATTTATTGACTAGAACTGAATGTGTTGACAAGTACTAAATTCACCAGGAAAAGAGTAACTTATTTCTTTCTCACTGACAAGATTAAGTCTACTCCACCACTTACACAATTCACTAGCAAGTTTCAAATACTCTCATAGTCATCACATGCTATATGCCTTGTAAAAGCTGAACTTCTGTGCAAGAGCTTTTTAATTTTTCTCTAAATGAAAAAAAAACAGCTTACACATCAATTCTAATACGCTCCGGAGAGTGTTCTCATACATATGGTTGTAGATGTAATACCTCAATGACCACAGAATTTTCTAAGATATTTTGAGATTGGGTATTCCTATGGAATGATAAAACATTGTTCTTCCCAGCTCCAGGTATCAGGGAACAGAGTGGGGCAGAAAATAGGTAGATTGTTCCAGAGGGAAACGAACAGGATTCATCCATTCACCTACTATGTGCTAGGCACGGTTTTAGGTAAGGGGATCAGGAGATGGACAAGACAGAGAAGATCTTGTTCTCCAAAGGAAGTTCTCTGAACTATTCATTAAAAAAATATAATGATTTGGGGAGTATAGAGAATCAACTAAGAATGGGTCAGCTCAAATAGCAGCACATCAATTGTCATCAAAGCACTGTAACTCTCATGTAGGGCTCAGTACTCTATGTTACTAAGCAAGGCTTGGTTTATATCATGGAGGCATTATCTAGCTCATGAAAACAACTGTGCAGACAATAAGAAAGACCTGAGGAAAATAACAGTGGGAGGAGGACGTTAAGAAATCTCTTAACCCAAACAATCCCAAAAGAATACCTTATTGATTCAATAAACCTGTATTAGGCTCCTACTCTGTACCCATGTGCACACCCAGGAGCTCAGGAGACCAACACAAAATAAATTAGTTCACTAAAGATGGTAACTGCTATGATGAAGATGCCTACTGAGATGTATGAGTGGCTGGAGGAGATACTCTTAAGCCCAACTATGGGGATTGGACGAAGGCTTCCTATGTATGATATTTGAACTGTGTCTCGCAAGATGAGTAGAGTTAACCATTTCTTTTTACATGGAGTAGAGGATGAAGTTTTAGGGTAAAGGTACAAGACGTGTGAGACAGCAAGACATGTCACGGAAAAACTATATTCATTTCAGTCTTTGGACCATGAGGCAGGGGTGGTGGGAGATGAAACTGCCAAAGTGAGCTGTAGATTAAGTCATGTAGGCTGTGGAGCTCAGGCTTTGTTTCGCAGGAAATGACAGTCACTGAAATGTCTTAATTAGAGGAAATGGACTTACATTTTGATACATCAGTCTGACTAGAGGCTAAGGAGCTAGACATCTAGGCCCTAGACCTATCAAAGGGGCTAGGTGGCTTGTTTTAGCCACTGCTGTACACTGATGTCTGCTCCTCCAAAATTCACCCTCAATGTGATGGTATTAGCAGGTGGGGCCTTTGGAATAGGCACACAAAAAGATGCCCAACATCGCTAATTATTAGAGAAATGCAAATCAAAGCCACAATGAGGTATCACTTCACACCGGTCTGAATGGCCATCATCAAAATGTCCAAATAATAAACGCTGGAGAGGATGTAGAGAAAAGGGAACCCTCCTACACTGTTGGTGGGAGTGTCAACTGGTGCAGCCATTATAGAAAACAGTATGGAGATTCCTTAAAAAACTAAAAATAGAGTTACCACATGATCCAGCAATCCCACTCCTGGGCATATATCCAGAGAAGACTGTAATTCAAAAAGATACATGCACCCCAATGTTCACTGCAGCACTATTTACAATAGCCAAGACATGGAAACAACCTAAGTGTCCATCGACAGTTAAGTGAATAAAGATGTTATATATATATATATATATATATTTATATTATTTTAGATATATAATATATACATTTATATATATACATACACATACACACACAATGGGATAGTACTCATCCATAAAAAAGAATGAAATAATGCCATTTGCAGCAACATGGATGGACCCAGAGATTGTCATATCAAGTGAAGTAAGTCAGACAGAACAAGACAAATATCATATGATATCACTTACATGTGGAATCTAAAATATGATATAAATGAACTTATTTACAAAACAGAAACAAACTCACAGACGTAGAAAACAAACTTATGGTTACCAAAGGGGAAAGCACGGGGAGGGGGATAAATTCATAGTTTGGGATTAGCAAATATACACTACTATATATAAAACAGATAAACAACAAAGTCCTACTGTGTAGCACAGGGAACTATATTCAATATCCTGTAATAGACCATAATGGGAAAGAATACACTGACACACACACACTAAATCACTTTGTTGTACAGCAGAAATACAACACTGTAAATCAACTATAGTTCAATAAAAAAATAAAATAAAAATAATAAAATAATGTTTTTGATTTATCCCGAGGTTGAGCATCGTAGAAAATAACATCTTCACTGAGGCTGTCTGTTCAGTATGGAATAGTCTGGGGACTCAGATTGGAAGTTACTTCCTCTCTTTGTCTCCTCCTTCTCCCCACCTGGGTTGACCTTCCCTGGCCTGACTTAGGAAGGGCCGGCCCTGGTCTGGCCAAGCCTGTCCATGAGTGGTGTGTGAACTCGGTCAGTGTGAGCCTGTCCACAGGCTGAACATCCCTCCCCGCTATAACCTGTTGATAAGCTCCCTGGCAACTCTGATCCAGGGGTCCAGCTCATGCCACACCTGTACCTTGGGATTTCACAATGAACGGCGTGAGCACCCAAGGCCGGGACCCTCGACTCTCAGGACTGGCTGGCCAGAATAATTCCAGTGGTCAGAACAACTGCTTACAGGGAATAGAGCCAACATTTTATAAGAACTTTAAATGGAGTATAACCCCTAAAAAGACTGAATCACTATGTTGTACACCTGAAACTGATATAGTATCATTAATCAGCTATAGCTCAATAAAAAAAGGACACTTGCCTAACCATGAATGTATAATCTAAGTCACTGAAAGATGAAATTCATGACTCATGAATTCTCCCTCATGAGTGTGAAGGAGATGCAGAGTGAAAGCAGGAAACATTGAGAAGAGTCCATAAGTCTCAGGTACAAACATGTTAATGAGTCACGGGCATCCAAGGAAAATATTAAGTTTTGAAGTTAAAGCAGCGATAAGTGTAAGAGAGGGGGCCTATTTCTCAAGCCCTCAGGTTTCCACACCGGGGAGGGCACCACGCGGGAATAAAGTTTCTCTTTTCTGTACTACCTGATTTCCACAGAAGGAGACACTCAAAGTTATCATAGCCCCTAATTCTAGTGACTATTCCCTCAAATAATTCACATCCCACCAATAATAGCTGTGCCACTAACCTCTAAAGCTTTGCAGAACACCCAGTACATGTCTACCTGAAGAGTGTTAGAAAAACAGAGACAATTATTCTGAAGCATGTGTTTAGAAGAGGGCTTGTTTAAAAAGAGGACATAAAAGCAGTCCCTATGTGTGCAGCTCAACATATTCCTGCCAAGCGCTGGAAAATTTCCGAACACACATAAAACACTGAAGGAAAAAAAAGCTATAGGCATTTTACTTGCCAGCAGATGGCGACATCGTCTAGTCATTTAAAGAACAGAAGCCTAAGCAAGTTTTGTGCGTGTGCGTTTTAAGTTTGAAGTCTAAGCTTCAAAAACAGAAGAGGGGAGTGCTTTATATCTAGAGACAGAGGAGCAGAATAAATCAATTGTTTAAAGGCAAAAATCAGGATTTAAAAACAAGAACAACAAAGTATTTCTCTACTGATTGCTGTAAACTCTTGAGAATCAGTGTGGTCTCAGCTGCAGCAACAGTGGCACCAGGGAGCGTTAGAAAAGCGGGATTTCAGAGCCACCTGAGACTCACTGAATCAGAATCTGCATTTTAACATGATCCCCAAGTGAATCATATGCACATTAAAGCCTAAGAAAAAAACCCCATGATTCTCAACACTAGCTAGACAAGAAAATCTACTAGGGACTTAGACCAGTGAAGGGGTCCTGTCCTCACAGGCTCTCAGCATGGGGTTCAGCACACATCAGTCTTTAAAAGCTGCCGGGGTTATTCTGACATGAAGCAAGGGCTGAGAACCACTTCTCTGAGCTACGAGATGAGCCTCCTTGAAGAAAGTAAGGACAAGCTGAGATGCTATTTTTCAAACAAAAAAATAAACTTTCATCTCAAATAAATTCTCACCCACTGTGCTCCTCACACAAAGCCCAGGTAATCTCAGAGACCCTGATACGACTCTTGATGATATTTTCCTAAATGTGTTCCACAAAAGACCTACATCAGAGTCATGGGAGATGCTTGCTAACCGGTAGCATTCCTGGGCCTCAACTCAGACCCACTGCATCAGATTTTATGGGGTGGAGCATTTCTAACAAGTGTCTTCATGGGTTTTATTTACAAACAGTTTGAAAGCCTCTGGACTATAAGAAGGGAGTAAGGGGCACATATTCAAATAGAATTTACCCGGACTGAACACTAGTGTCAGGCGGAAATTTCCTGAATTTTCCAGAAACTGAAAATTCCTAGATAAGAATTCTGATGAGTGATATTTCAAAGGTTCTCATGACTGAGGATGTCAAACAAACACAGAGGTCATGTTACTAATCTCAACTTGTCTATAAGGTAAATAGAAGTGAATGGTCTCCCTTCTCAAAACAGAACAGCACACTATGTAAGGCTTGAATACAGAATGCTCCAGAGCGAGAAACTCCAGGTAAGAAAGGGTATGCCCCCCCACCCCATTTCTCCTTCCTTGAGTTCACTTGCTTCGTTTTCACTGCCACCCTCTGTTCCCCTTTGGCTCTTTGTCTCAACTATGGCTCATTTGGGTCGGAGAGAATAAAAGGAGGAGGGAAGGGCTTCCCTGGTGGCGCAGTGATTGAGAGTCCGCCTGCCGATGCAGGGGACACGGGTTCGTGCCCCGGTCCGTGAAGATCCCACATGCCGCGGAGCGGCTGGGCCCGTGAGCCACGGCCGCTGAGCCTGCGCGTCCGGAGCCTGCGCGTCCGGAGCCTGTGCTCCGCAATGGGCGAGGCCACAACAGTGAGAGGCCCGCGTACCGCAAAAAAAAAAAAAAAAAGGGAGGAGGGAAAAACTATGAGGAAACAACGAGATTCGGAACTGAGGAATAAGAAACTCCTTCCTCTGATTGCGTTTTGCCAGATGGGATGGTTTGCTTCATCCTCTGACTCCCCATCCTATGGCTGAATGTGCCCTCGTCTGCAACGTGAAGGTCATGTTATGGTCACAGCTCAGGAAAGGCTAGCCCTGACAGGGGAGTTAGAGCAGCCCTGACCGTGACTCTGCCCCGCTCACCACAATCGGGGGATCAAAGCTGTACCATCCTAACACTGAAGAAGGAACCGTAAATATATGAAGCCGCTGAAGGTCAGTTTGAATGATTCTAATTATAGATGGGTGTTTGGATTTCTTGACAGCTTTCTCCACATTTCACACTGTGCTTAGAGACAATGCACAGTATTCTTCATATTTATTAGGCTTAGTAAAGAATTCTACTTCAGAGAGGGAATATATAGAAATTTAAAGTTTTGTAATTTTTTTTTTTTTTTGCGGTACGCGGGCCTCTCACTGTTGTGGCCTCTCCCGTTGCGGAGCACAGGCTCCGGACGCGCAGGCTCAGCGGCCATGGCTCACGGGCCCAGCCGCTCCGCGGCATGTGGGATCCTCACGGACCGGGGCACGAACCCGTGTCCCCTGCATCGGCAGGCGGACTCTCAACCGCTGCACCACCAGGGCAGCCCAAGTTTTGTAATATTAATTTTGATTTGGTTAGTCACACTTCTGAGAATCCTAGATATTCCGGAGGTAACATCATTAGAGCAATGCATTCACAAGCCAAAGTGCATCAAGTGGCAGCAAAGTCACAAAGCCTTTTGTTTCTGACAACTGGCCATTTAAAAAATTTGAATACCTCACTGTGATCTCAAATTCCTCAAACTCATTTCAACCTCTTTCCCAAAATAATTTTTTCCCTTTCCTGAAAACCCATCAATAACAAAGCCAGTTTCCAGATAATTAGCTGGAAAATCTTGATGCTCTACTTCCTTTTATGTATCCTATTCATCCACGTGCCCATCTATCCATTCATCCATGATCCACCATTTGTCCATCTGTCCGCCCATCCATTGATCAATCCATCCATCCACGGAGCTATCCCTCTATCTGATTTTTTTAATTTTTAAAAAATTTTATTGAAGCATAGATGATTTACAATGTTGTGTTAATTTCTGCTGTACAGCAAAGTGATTCAGTTTATATATATATATATATATATATATATATATATGTTCTTTTCCATATTCTTTTCCATTATGGTTTATCACAGGACATTGACTATAGTTCCCTTTGCTATACTGTAGGACCTTGTTGAGGGAAGGATTAGGAGCTTGGGATTAGTAAATGCAAACTATTGATATATATAGGATGTATAAACAAGGTCCTCTACCCGATTTATGCTAAGTGAATAGACTCCTGACTTATATATGTGTTCTCTATGTGTCTAATTAATCTTCCATCATATTACTCCTTTGTTTACAAAATATTTTTCAAAACTAAAAAAACTTTAAATAGCAAAAAACAAGTTTTCACTATATAAATACAAAATCCTCAGCCGGGTTTTAAGACACTGCTCCATAGGTTCATTCTAACCTCTAATCACATTTCTAGTAACTTAATATGCATCCGCTAATCACCATACTGTACTCTAAATGAATCATTTTCATCACAACATCCCATCGTCTACACATACTGTTTATTAAACAATTATTTGTTCACTGCTCTATGCCGTATATTAGACATCACAGGTTCAGAGGTGCGGCCCCCGGCATTGTGGACACTGTATCGTTGCAGTAAAGGCACACATGGAGCACTTATGCTGCAATTCACATAATACAGGTGTGTGCCATGGACTATAGGGGCATAATGTACAGGGCGATTAATTGTGAGCAATAGTTCAGAAAGGTGCTACAGTAAAGGGTGAACAGCAATGTGACAAGAGAGGAGGAAGAGGACATGACTCCAGTTTTCTCTCCTCTGCACAACTAAGCAGTACACATCTTCCATTTCAGCCACTTCCCTGACACCATTTCCTTATCACTCCCAAGTCACCGCTTGCCTCTGAACTTCCACAGCACTTGCGGTCTGATCCACTCAATTTACAACTCACGTATATTCAACATTGCTCAGATTCTTTCCCCCATTTGCCCCTTTTGTGTCATTAACAAACACGATATCCTTATCACTTAGGCATCCGTGAACTGTTTTATATTTAGTGAAAGAGGAAGCAAACTTAGATCATCTCTGAAGTCCCTGTCTGTAATAATTCATACAGAGACTGAAACAGCAACAGGCTGTATCTAAACTGAACCGTCCCCTCCTCAAAAGCAGAGATCACCTTTTGCTCTAGGGAAAAAGCTTATGATAATTTAACAAAGGCATTTTATATAAAGACTGTTGTGATAAAATGTATCAGATATTAATTAGCATGTGGTGCTCAGGTGGCCAAAATCATGGAGTTAATTACATTAGCTTTGCTCTGTTCCTTGGTCCCCAACCACACCCACAATCCTAGTTAGGCTACAGCGAGACCAGAGATAGAGAGGGAGTAAGATTCAGGGAAAGGGGACTTCCCTGGTGGCGCAGTGGTTAAGAATCCGCCTGTCAATGCAGGGGACACGGGTTCAAGCCCTGGTGTGGGAAGATCCCACATGCCACGGAGCAACTAAGCCCGTGCGCTGCAACTACCGAGCCTGCGCTCTAGAGCCCGCGAGGCACAACTACTGGGCCCACGAGGCGCAAGTACTGAAGCCCGCATGCCTAGAGCCCGTGCTCCGCAATGAGAAGCCCGCTCACCACAACGAAGAGTAGCCCCCGCTCGCCGCAACTAGGGAAAGCCCGTGCACAGCAACGAAGACCCAACGCAGCCAAAAATAAATAAAAAAAAAAAAAGATTCAGGGAAAACTGAACCTCACTCCTGAGAAACTCCTCCAGTGGTAGTGTCAGGCTCACCATCATTACAACATGAAGATAGTCATTTAGCAACTCAAAAGAGCAAAATGTTGAAAATTGATTATTTCTCTGCTTACAACACGTTTCTTTTCCCTGTTCTCTACAATGTTAATACAGACTTTTAACATAAGAATTAAGAATTTTGAAGAAAGGAAGGAAAGGAGGGATAATATTTTCTTTAAATTACAAGCTCCCATAAGAGAAGCTTTACTATAATTAATGCGATCTGGAAAATGTAAAATGTGCACTTCCCTTCATGGACACAGGAAATATTTTATCATCCAGTCTCACATGAAAATAACAGAAAATCAGAGCCCACAGAAGAGTATTGATAAGAAGCCTCAGAGAGTGGGAAGAAAACTAGATGAGGAGACAAAGACCTGGATTCCAGACAATTTCTATCCTTTAAAGAGCTGTGTACTTTAGATATGTCGTTACATCTAACTTTTCTAACTTTAGATATGTCGTTACATCTAACTTTTCAATCCTCAAATGAGGTTGATAACTAATGATTCTATAGGACTTGGGCGAAGACCAAATGAAACCTGTGAAACGTAATATAGTTTTGCTAGCCTTGGTGGTATCTGTTGTTCATGACTAACACGAATAATAAATCATTAATCTCTCTTTCCTCCGAAGAGAGGGAAAAAAAGCAGTTGGGTCTAAATTACAATAGAAAGAAAGAAAGATAAGTTCATAAAGGGCTTCCTAACTATAGGAGTTGATAAACCTGAAACATATTAACTAAGAGTTTATAGAATGACCTTTCTTGAAAATCTGTAAGGAAACTATTAGCAGTTAGGTTTTTGAGTATCTCTAGTAAAGCCTTATGTGGAAGTAGAGGGATAAATCCTAGAACCTCTAGGCTTTGCCTAGCCCAGTCATGTGTGAGGCTGTCCCTTGCTGGAGAAACTGGCTGTCTTCCAATGCTAGGGGTCCTCCGTGGTGCTATTTTACTTGGTGTTGGAAAATGTGTTTTCAAGAAGGCATCGAAGCCTCCAGGTGAAACTCATGAAAACTGACTTACCTGGTTGCCTCCACTCTTGGGGTTCACAAACACAAGCAAAGGTTTCATAAGAGGAGAAGAGATAGGTTTTATCACAAAAGGACGACCTTTGTTTTCCTAATGAAGAAAGAAAGCAGAACTATTGAGACATACATCTGTGACTTGAAAGGCAGCCCCAAAACAATGAAAGTGAGAAATTACTAGCACCACCGCTACCCGCTTACCCCCCACAAAAAAAACCCTGCCCCACCCCCCCCAAAAAAACTCTGCATCCTGTTTCACAGGGCTAACTCAAAGTAAGTGGGAAAGTATCTCAAGCTATAACTTGCCCCCAAGAATTAAGCCACGCTTTTGTTTTTATTCTGTATACTCAAAGCGTTCTAGAAACGTTCTAGCTCTTATCTTCATCTTTATAATCTTTGGGATAATACTTCCATAGACAAGTGCAAATGCTCTGATTCTGAAGTGGCAGGAGGTTTCATATATATATATATATTTCTTAAAGGAATATATATATTTGTTTATATACTTATTTATATATATATGTGTGTGTGTATATATATGTGTGTGTGTATATATATATATATATATATATATATACACATTTGGCGGTGGTGCACATTGTCATCTATGGACATTGGATGTCCATGTACAGAGTCACCCAGAGAACACAAGAAAATGTACAGGACTGAAATCTACACCCAGGGAGGCACCAGCATTTTGTGAAGGGACCAGCCAGCAGTAGGACAAGAGTTGCAGAACATTAAGCAGTCAAATGCATCACTTCACACTAGTAGAGGGACCACCTGAGCTCATAGGCAGACGGCCCACGAGCTTTCCCATGCAGAACCATCTAGAAGATGACGGCAGCACATGCTGTTCGACGGCATGCTTCTCATGCTTTGACACTTCCAAGCCACTGCTCATGGGTAAGCCACACACAGAACCCAGTCGCGTGCTTCAGAGTGAGCGACTGACTCCCCACCACACGGAGAGGCAGGGACTTAGAACCCTGGAGGCTCTCATGGACTCACATAACAACACATGTTATACCTGCCAACCCTCCCAGTAAAAATGGAAGAATCCCAAATTCTCTGAGGGGCTCCAGTCTCCCGCCCAACCAGGTCCGTCTCCCGCCCAACCAAGTTCAAGTTCATCTCCTGGTATGGAGATCACCTATGTGGAAATGTAAAAAAGGAGGCCATTTTTCACGTTTCCCTTTTTTGTTTTTTTTGTTTTTTTTTTTTTCTCTTTTTACTTTTTATAGGGAATGACCTGTCCATAAAATGACTCAACCCCACTGGAACTTTATGATCCAACTCCCCTATCAGCATTAATGTCTTGGTTTTAAAATGCAAAGACTCGAGTTACTTATAATAATAGGGTGGGAGCCACTGCTCTTCCTTTCTCTGGCTAAAGACCCATTGGTTTAAAAAGTCCTCCCTCCCCTGGTAACATTGATTTTTTTTTTCTTCTCATAGAATTGCATCCAACTTGCTGAAACACAGTGACCCCAAATTTACATTCCCAGTCTTTCTCTTTCTAGGGATTTTATGGACCCAAACTTTGTGATTATTACAGCTATTTATTCTTAATATTTGATACAGATGCATTGAGAAGAACCTCTCTCAGGGGACAGTCACAGCTCACTGGCTGAAGACAAGGCAAAGCCAGATTTAATTAGTGAAAAGTCAATAGTTAATTAGATTGCCATCTTCATAAAGGCAAGCTATTACTACCATGTCATAGAGTTTTACAGAGTGTTGAAAGCCTGAAATACAAAATTCTTAACTTAAAATCTTATATAAGTATATACATCTGCATTGTTTGAGCAATTAAATGTTTTCAAACAGCTTGAAGAAACTTAGGTATTTATTCTTCAACATTTTAGAGTATTTTTTCTTAGCATTCAAAATAAACCTTAGTCTACAGTACATAGAGTAAAACATCCAAGTTACTGAAGACTGAAACTATTTAGCTTTTATTTTACTTTCATTTGGACCATGAAAAAAATAAGTCAATTTGTGGCCTGTGCTCACCAAGGATGAAGGAAACTTTCTTGGACAACCATTTGTCCCAAGGTTTTCTTCCCCCCATCAGATTAAAAGAGTCTTCGGGTTCTCTGAATCTCCCCAGAAATCAGAAGTTCATGGGTGTTCGAGATTCCAGGTGATTTGTCATCACTCACTCTAGACTATATACTTCTCCTGCAAACACATCTCCAAATTTCCGATTTCCTCTTTAAATGGGTGTACTGTCGTGCCTCTCTTTGGGAAACTTTTGCATTCTTTGAGTATTTGCTATATTTTGACTACTTTCCGTTTTATTAAAAGGGAAGAAAAATTACTCGGAACCTTTAAACTTTTAGTCAGCCAAATATTCCAAGAAGAACGCTGAAAACTCTTAGACCGACAGAAGCAGTATCTACTTGATGGCACTCAGTGATGCTCTGAGTGCTGGTACTTGGGCCCCAACAAACATTCTTATTTAATTTGTTTGGGGTGAAGCCCAGGCAAAGATACTTTTTAAAAGCTCCCCAGAATAGAATAGAATAATAAAATAAAATTAAAGCTCCCCAGGGAATTGGAACGTGTAGCCGGGGTTGAGAACCCCTGTTTGAATGACAAAGGGCAGAGTGAGTAGCCATATGTACTGCGGTAAAGCCAATCACTGCGGTGAGGAACATGAGGTGTGGGATCTGCCAGGCTCGGTGTGAATTCTGAACCTCCCTGTCACTTAGATCTGTGACCTTGGCCAAGTCAGTCAAACTTCTGAAATAACTGTTTCTTAATTTTAAAATGAAGTTGATAATACCTACCTCACAGGACAGTTGTGGAGTTTAAACAAGAAAAAGGATGTGAAGCAGTTAACTTGGTATCCATCCCATGAGAAGCACTTCCATAAATGTCAGTTGCCTCGTTCATAGCTCTATATCCCCAACACCCAGCACAAATGCCCGGCACACAGTATGAACTCAAATCGTTGTGGAAATAATAAACCAATGCTTTTACAGTTCACGACACTGAGTGAGTCTTTCCTGATTTTGAAAAGGATCCTTAGGAAGTGATTGTTTCCTAACTTCTTTGCTGTTTTCGTTCATTTAGTGCCAAGAGCAAAGCAGGACCCCAAGTGCTTGCAGGAACACACTGTCGGCCTTGCTTCTTGACAGGACTCAATAATTAAACTCCAAGAGATAGGTCGAATGCAGCAAGCTGAGGTTGTTTCCTAAACTTGCCTGATCACAGAAATCATAGTTCTTCAGGTGATTCTGATGATCAAGTATGTTTGAGAAACAGAGGGTTAGAAAAACACATCAAAATAAGGCTTGATGTCCGAAAACAGGGCAGGCGGGGAACTCAACTCTAACAGGGAACAGACACACAAAACGGCCTTTGTTTTAAACACAGATACAAGGGCTTCTGAGCCTCACCGAGCCACACGCATCTGAGGCCATCATCCCACAGAACAAGAAGGGGGCAAAAATAAAGCACAGTGGTTGACTTACAGTACCTGGACGCTTCTATGTGAGCTCTGAGTAAGCTTACAGCCCTACGGATGGTCAAATAGCAAAAGATAAGCAGTATGGAACTTCACAGCACACATCCAAGTTCCCCAGGCTTCCTTCTGGTCCCGTGTAAATATGTATCTCTGTCTCAATATATCACTTCTTTTAGAAGGCAGCGTAATTCAACGAGGAACAGATGGACGTGAAGGCAGATTCGGGTTGTGTTTTGGCCAAGACAAGTCTTCTAGCCTTGCTTATCCACACTAACACTTCCCCTGCCTGGTCAGTATTGTGAGAGCTAAACGAAACAACATGCTTTTTAAGAATGTAAAAATTATGCCAAGACGTTATTGTCTAGAATTGTTGGTGATACAGTCAAGAAACCTTCAATACTTGTCCTGTGTCCTAAAACAAAGCAGCCCTCTTAACAAGGGCAGCTAATTCAGTGATACAAAGGGTCCACTTTGCAAGTTCAACACTTTCCAAACAGTGAAATACTGTGCTCTCATTTGGATTTTTACATTCTTCTGATTCCAACAGCATTCACCCCCTGTACATTCTGTGCCCACTCTTTTGTTAAAGTCCTAAGAAAAGATAAAGGCTTTTTGTTTTCTTGTACCAGGTATTGAGCAGAATTACCTTGCCACCAAAATGATCCTATCAACACAATCTTTATCATAGTTATGACTCCTTCCTGGGCTGTTACAAAATCTTATGGCTGAATCACTGAGCTGTGAATGAAGCCTAGCGTACTACTCTTATTACTCTTCAGGGATTTCCTCAGGTGATGGGATCACAAAGGTTCTAAATAATAACAGATCTAAAGAGAAGATATCTCACTTCATCATTCCAAATGAAGCCCTCCTCCATCATACACTGGACAAAACTCTGATGGATAATAAGAGGGCGACCCATGGACTCTGTCTATTAAAGAACGTTCTCACTCTGCCCTGCTTCAGCTATACCACTGCAGCAAAGGTTCTTGTGAGGACAGGTCAGCAGAAGTATCAAGAAAACTCATTCCAAAGTTAAGGACAGGGTCTCCGCAGCTTCTCAGGCGTGTTTGGCCAAATCACAGCAAGTATCGCTTGACCTTTAGAACTAATCAAAGGAAGTCACTTGGGCATTGAGGGAGATTGTTGGCCATTGCTATTACATATCATGGGGTCCCCAGCATTTTAAGATCATCCAGTCATAAGGAATAAGGACTAGCATGAAGAAAGGCAACGCAAGGCTAGGCAGGAGTTGATAGCGACATTTTTATAAGTAGACCATTAGAAAGAATATAAATATCCATTGGTAAGGAGTTGGCTTAAATAAACTGTAAAATATCCACAGTGTGGGATATATACAGTAGTTTTAAAAAGAGCGAAATCTGTATGTATTAATATGTACTTTTCCCTATGATTTTTTTTTTAACTGGGAAAGCCAAATTTTAAAGCATTAAGTGGAGAACGGTGTTAGTTATTAAAAACGCACACCTTTAGTTTCCCCCCCCAAACTTAACCCACGAAACGTTCATGTCACACAGGTCTTGCTCCACCATCTCCAAGTGCTTACACTCGCATCTGAACATCTTTAACTCGTTCATCCAGTCAAAATATCATCTGCTAACATTTTCAGTCCAAACACTGACATCTGTAACTTTAAATATACGTTTACCGTATATCAACAGATTCAGGTTTGGTTGTTGAAATTTGGTTTTCTTGTCATTTTAATTCCTTCCAGTCATCTACCGTCCATCATCTTTTAACTTCTAGGTCTCTCTAAGTAATCTGGTGACGAAACCCAGCAAATCATCCAGGCAGCCCTCATTCCCCTTACCATCAAACTTTCATGCAGCTCCCAACTCCACAGCTGGTCACGGAGCAATTATCCACTCAGAACCAGCCATCTTTCAACAGAGAAGGAAAATATGTGGTTTAATTCCACCTCTTTACAACCCACTTCTCCTGACCATTATACACTCCAGCAGATTTCCTTTACTCTCCTTCTCTCATCTGTTTAGACACAAACATCACAAATAAAGCTGACTTTATTTGATGACCCATCTTCACTGCTGTTCTCAGTTACGTCCTATCAACTTGCACTGTTCTTCCTCTTCCCAGGGATGCCGCCCACATCCTTCAAAACCAAGCACAAGGGCTTCCCTGCTGGCGCAGTGGTTGAGAGTCCGCCTGCCGATGCAGGGGACACGGGTTCGTGCCCCGGTCCGGGAAGATCCCACATGCCGCGGAGCGGCTGGGCCCGTGAGTCGTGGCCGCTGAGCCTGCGCGTCCGGAGCCTGTGCTCCGCAACGGGAGAGGCCACGACAGTGAGAGGCCCGTGTACTGCAAAAAAAAAAAAAAAAAAATCCAAGCACAAATGACAGATTTTCCACTGAGCCTAGGCTGCTCTCCACGACTGAAGCCTGCTCAATTCTGCTTCATGTCTTCACTGTGTTTCTACATCTTAGGTGGCATTTACCTCTCTCTGACTCCGACGTGTAGGCATCTCACTGACCAGGGCTATTTCAACCAACCTGTCTGGCCCCTTCCTCTCACCACCATATATGTATCTCTCCCACGAGATGAACACTGATCAAAAAGACAAACCTTCCCAGACATCTGAAAGCTACTCTTTCATTAAAGATTTACATGTGGCTGAATTCCTCTCCAGAATCCACAAATACCCTGACCAATGATCTAGATTGTTGTGTCTATTTTCCCCACTGGGGAGTACACTCTTTGTGGACATCAAATGAACATGCGATTCATCTTTGGACCTCTCACTGCATGTAACAGCATCTTTGAATGTGGTTAATTAAACATTTACTTAATTCAATTAAGCCTCTTCTCCTTTAGCGTTTTTAAGCAGCGTCATAGAAAAATAAAGAAATATATAAAGAAGGAAAGATATATACATTCTAAAAGTTGAAAAACATTTTATCGGTTCTTTATCTACTTTCCAAATTCTATTTTTTTTGATCATTTCCCAATACCTCCAACAAATTCTCTAATCTTACTGCTTCCACACCATCACTAACAGGTTGCCACCCATACTCCACACTCTACAAACTATAGTTTTTATGGTCATCAATGCTCTGGTCCCAAACACAAGGAGTTTTCTCAGTCCTTGTGATTTTTTTCATGTCTACAGAATTTAATGTTGATGATTTCCCTATTTTTCTTTTCATTTTTAATAATGAAACTTTAATACAATCATAGCTCGCTCTCTCTCTCTCTCTCTCTCTCTCTCTCTCTCTCACAGGATTCTCTTCCTCCTCTCACTTTCTGGTTATGGATGTTCTCCCAGTCTTCTTCCGTCCTTTTATTCAGTAAATGATCAGGTCTTGACTCTCTCCCATGGGATAGGCATTGTGCTAGTAAATACACAATCCCACTACAGTGTGAAATACAACAGTTTCGGTAGTATTTCAAGGTGCACTTGGAAACAGAGTAGGTGCCAGGCTATGGCCCCTATTCTTGTCTACTTTTACCCTCTCCATTGGAAATCTCATCCTCTTTACATCCTCTTTCACCGTAATACAGATGGTTCAGGGATCAATAACTTCTATCTTGACCCCCATATGACTACCCACTGTTGCTATCTGCTGTTGTGTGGCTTCACCTGATACCCTGCACCCCTAAAAGTCAACAAGAAGGAAAATAACAAGAGCTAACATTTGAGTGGTTACAATGAGCCAGGTGCTGTTCTGTGTGTTTTATTTTTTCTTTTTTAGTTCATTAGTCCTCACGAAAGCCCTATGAGTTGGGTACTAGTATGATTTAACCTTTGCAGCTGAGAAACTGAAACAGAAGAGATTGAGATTAACCAAGTTATTAAGTGGCAGAGCAAGGTTATGAATCCAGGCAGCCTGGATTGCAAGCCAGAGCTCTTCAGAACTACTCTAGTGCAACCCTGCCCCCAAGCTCATCATACACTACCCTTTACATAGAACTTAGTTAATTGATTAAATTACTTAATGGCGTTGGAGCCCAGAGGACGGACCACCAAAATTTTAAAACTGATTCAGCAAGGCTGGCTACAGTAACACAGTAAGGCAGCATGGCATATCATTAAAAGCTTGGTTTCCAGAATCACAATTCTTGGGTTCAAATGCCATCTCAAACTATTCAATAATTATATAGTCCCAGCTAATTTATTTGACTTTTCTATTCCTTACTTTCCTTAGCTGCAAAATGGGACTAATAGGATACCTGCCCCATAGAGCACTGTGATGATGAGATACTGAAGGTAAAGTACTTAAAATATTTCCTAACACATGTAAAGCGTTCAATAAATGTTAGCTTTCATTCTTATTATTACGATGTCCTGAATCATAGAATAAAAAGGTGCGTGATGAAAAAAATTTTGGACTTTGGCACCCAGGCTGTGAACTACTCTCCAAAAAACACCCCCACCAATCAGCCACTTAATAAAAGTTGCTAAGATACCAACTTATTATTCTGAAAATTTAAGGGCAAACAAGTAAGCATTTTTTTATGTATTTGCTGGTCCTAAGGGAAAGGTCTCTTTATAGAAAAATTGTAGCTAAAAAATGAAGAGTAAAAACTGGAAAAATCACCCTTTAGCAAAACCCCTAATGAAATAACAGATTTAGGTAACAATTCTGAATGGATAAAATTATAGATGAAAGACTGATGGACAACTTTATAATAGATGGATTAGGATGACAGCTCCTGAATTCACAGATCAATCTTAACATCACTAAGAGTGAACAACCTGATATTATATTCCTTTAAAAGCTACACTATAGAAAAAGGTACCATTACCCATATTGTCCTTTTGCCAAGAAATTAAACCTGAATCTAATGTCTTTATATCTAAATATTTCTACCAGAAATATGGGCCATACGGAAAATCATTTTAAAACACAATAAGGATACAATCAGCCAAAATTAAAATATGAGATATTCTACAGGTAAAGTGACCCAATTTATTCAATAAATAAATGGCAGGAAAAATAAGAGAGGAGATTGCTATAGATTGAAAGAGATTTAAGAGATCAGTCAACAAAAAGGCAGTTGTAGACTTTGGATCCTAATTTGAAAAAATAACTGTAAAAAAAGATATATTTGAAACAACCAGAAAATATTTTAAGGATGCCACCTCAAATTATTTAATTTTGATGGGTGAGATAACTGTACGCAGTTGTCTTTCTAAAGTGTTATCTTTTCGGGAAACAAAATGAAGGATTTACAGATTAAATGGTATGCTAAAATCTGCTTTAAAATACTCTAGCAAAGAAAAAAAGGAAGACTTCCACTTTGGGGAAGACAGAGTAAATGGGGTGGGACCAGGAGAAAAATGGATGTGGCTCTGAAAAGGTAACATAGGGATACCTGCGGTGATGGAATTGGTCTGTGTCTTGACTAATCAATGTCAAGATCCTTGCTGTGATGTTATACTATGATCCTGCAAGATGTTACCGTGAGGGGAAAGTTTGTAAAGGGTACATGGGATCCTTCAGTGTTATTTCTTACAACTGCATGTGAATCTCAAAACAAATTTAACTACAAAAAAGAAAATATGGTGTGGCAGGTGTTAGATGAAACAATAATAGCAGAAAAGTTCAGGGTTATACACTTTTATGCTCAAGTGTCTTATTTAGTTATTTTAATGCTTACTAGTATCGGCATTGCAGATCAGTTCCTTTTCAGAAAAGATGAATATAGAAAAAGATGTTTAATGATATAACATACCAATAACTAAGGGTTATTATTTAGACATAGGATGAGAAAAGCATTGATTGAAATGAAGACCAAGAAGGACCTGACCTCAAACAGGAATATATCAGGTATATGAGGTCTTGGTTCCAGAATTCTGACAGTGAGTTAAAATCTGTACATTTAAATGTAATGTTGAACAAGACACATAGTAAAGAAGTGCTTTTATAGGAAGAGATGAATGAATATGATGTTTTGTCAGTAGTATTCCTTATAGGAAAGAAATAAGTGACTAGTTAGAAAGAAGTGATGACTAATGTGTTATTGAATATTGCAACAGCAATTCAGGATGTGGAATGATAATTGCAGAGTTTGTATTTCAAGTCAAATTTCTGTATTATCTGTGGTGTTTCAGGTATAGAATCTGTTTTATGTCTTTATGAACATTAAAAATATCTGTGACACCAAAAAAAAAAGTTCATGGTTATGGAATTCATTATGATCTTCTGTTTCTCTTTACTTGCTTGAAAATTTCCACAACCAAAAGAATTTTTAAAGTTCAGAAAAGTAAACTTAGAATTTCTCTGCAGAGTGGTAGTCTTCTGATTTTTCTGTTCTATCTTCAGGGGCCCCAAATCCCATACTACAGGTCATCCTACACACTCATGCTAGTTGTTTTCTTCTAAAATACAGTTTTACTCTATCACTCCTTTGCTTAAAAGGATAAAGTTTACATGAATCAAAAATCTCTCCCAGTCAGGCCTGAGCAACCTTATGCTCATCCCGTACACACCTCCTACACAAACCTTCCACGGCAGTCAACCTAGTCTCACGGTCCCATGAAGATAATTTTGGACAAAGTATCCTTGCTTGTGCCATTCTCCTGTTTGTCATTTCCTTCTCCACTGACCTCAATCCCACCCATCTTTAAGGAGGCAGGATGAAATCCACCTGCTTCATGAAGCTCTCTCTGATCTTTCCTTAAAATAACTATATGGTTCTTCAGAGCAAGGATTGTCTATTATATCGCAATGCCTAGTAGCCTTCTTGATACCATCAAGGTTTTTGATGAAAAACGTGTTGATTTAACTGAATATTTACTATACAGCACATGGAGAGATTACTGAATTTTAGGGGAAAAACACACACAAAGAAGTAAAAATGTTAAAGAGGTTTTGAAATAACACCAGATTGGAAATCAGTACACCTGAATCTCAGACATAGTACTGTAATTGACTTGCTATGTCACCTTGGACAACTTATTTAGCATGTCGTGACATTCAGCTCTAAAATGTAAAAACTACTAGATGTCTCATTTTTTAATGTGTAGATACTGTACTCGCCTCTGGAAAACAGTTCCCAAGGGCTTCCATGGATTGTAACTTGAAAAGATGATTCCTACATGTTACTCATCAGAGGCAAAACTTTTATATAAAACACATGAAGCAAAACAGTGTCCCTGATCCCCCAGTTTTTAAATAAAACGGAGTCAATGAGAATACACTACATGATAATTTTGGAGACCATCTGAAGTAGGACTGCCATATCTTTTAAAGATACTACATTCAAGAACACTCCCTAAGGTACCCGCACCCCAGGGGAGGTATAATCTTCTCCCTGTAACATTAAAAGTCTGCCATCCCATAACTTGGAGATGACTATCTAAGATGTACAGTACAAAGGTAGAAACGTTTCTATCACAGATTAGGACCTTGTTGAAAAACTACCAAGGTCTCCCAGAACATAGCAGCAGAGACTCTCCAGGACAGAAAGTACAATGAGGATGGAATACAGAATGAGATTAGATGTTAAGAGGATAAATTCTACTTTGCCTTAAGAAAAGAGTGTTGCTCTCTAAGCAGGCCTTGTGTACTGGGGAAGGTCATGACCCACAGTCTGCATTCGTGTTGGAAGTGGTGGTAATAGCAACCAAACAATGGCACAGAGCACCCTCACAGCCACTCCCTGGGGTTGCCCAGGCTGGAAGAGAAGAGAGTTGTGTGAGAATCAGCTGTACCCACTACAGGTCCTTAATGAACTCAGGAGAGCACCCATCAAAGAGAACATTAGCACCTGAGTGGGGAGGGAACACTCCTGCTGTGGAACTTTGATTTCTTTAGGAGGTGGAGGCTGGTTCCATGAGACAGCCCAACGCAGAACTGTGATGGGCTAATGGGATGAACTGGGAAGCATGGGACCTTGGGGATGAGTGAGAAGAGATTGTAAGAACCCAGAGATTCGTCAGGGGGAGAAAAGCAAGAAGCAGCAGTTACTTTTTCTCTGTGCTGGCCCAGCAGCATCAGGGCTCCGGCAGTTACCTGAGGTTTCTTCACCTTAATGATCCAGGTGGGCGGGACAATAACAGCAGCGTGAGCCCCCAGGGAACAGGGTTCCTCAATCTGGTGCAGCATGAAGCAGGTCACCTTATTGTGAAACTGAAGGGAAAAACAGGCCAGTAAACAATTCTGTGCAAAGGACGATGCCGCCACAAGAAGGAATAAGTACATGTATACACACACATACTCTCTCTCTCTCTCTCTGAGGTCATACGCTCTCGTCACTGCCCAACCAGCCCCAAGAACTTAGAGGCTAGATTTCAAATTCATTCCACTTTACAAACTGATAACGATTGATAACAAGAAATCCATCTTACAGGACAAGCCGGCTAAATTTTGATAAGCTTTTAATAGGATATTTACATAAAGATGTTAGAGACTTGCAGGGGTCTATGAAGGCTAAATTTGCACATAATTTTGTTTCACTTGGCTTGCGCTGGTGACAGACTTGGTTGATCTGGGACGATGTCCAGAAGGAAACGAAGGCAAGCAGAAAGGCAATGTCGACCATCTGCCTCTCCTTTTTCTATCCATAGATGTAAATCCTTCCCAGGTAGTCCTTCCAGTGTAGGGGACCCAGGAAAGATGTCTCTTCTAGAGAGCTGTTAATCCGAGAGGGAACAAAGACTGCTTCTGCTAGGTTTGTCTAGGACCACTGAAAAAATAATGGTCCTGTCATACTTGGCAAGTCTAAAGTGCTTTTGGTTTTTGAAAGGAAATAAAAGTAGACTAATGATCATAACGATACCACAGTTCTAGGGGCTTAAGTTTATACCCCAATGGACTGAGTAACCTTAGGCCAATCACATTTTTTTTTTTTTTTTAGATGTTGAGGGTAGGAGTTTATTTTTATTAATTTATTTATTTTTGCTGTGTTGCGTCTTCATTTCTGTGCGAGGGCTTTCTCTAGTTGTGGCAAGCGGAGGCCACTCTTCATCGCGGTGCGCGGGCCTCTCACTATCGTGGCCTCTCTTGTTGTGGAGCACAGGCTCCAGACGCGCAGGCTCAGTAGTTGTGGCTCACGGGCCCAGTCGCTCCGCAGCATGTGGGATCCTCCCAGACCAGGGCTCGAACCCATGTCCCCTGCATTAGCAGGCAGATTCTCAACCACTGCGCCACCAGGGAAGCCCAGGCCAATCACATTTTCAATCATCTTTTTTGGTGACTGTAAAGTGATCATGAGTGGTAACATTTGTTTTCTAATAAACATAAAATCCCCATTAACATTAGCTTCTACTTGGATTATACTTACTATGACCACATAATTTATCATCTTAACTGAAACAATTTTAAGAACGAAAGGGAGCGCTGGTAATAATTATGCTGGAAGAGCAGACATAAATTAGGGCTGTTTCAGGAAAACTGGCAAATATAGCCACCCCGATTATGTCACATCAAGGAAATTGTCTTTATCGCTGAATATCTTCAAGATCTGACATGATCCATGGCAAATTAAAATCAATTAATTAAGCGTGAAATACTAATAAGATAATTAATAATTCCCCCTACCACCAGTTACTTGTGATCTGCAAACAATTTGCTATACCAGAGAAATGTCATTTGAATTCCTTCTTTAGAAAGTGATTTTCTTTTAGCAATGCAAATAAACCCACAAATGAATGGCCATTGCATTTCTAAAATGGTAGGGATCTCAGAGACTGCCTACTCCAACTCTCTCAATTTATACCCGAGTAATCTCTAATCTAGAGAGACTAAGAGGTATGTCCAAAACTGCAGGACTTTTAAGTGGTAGAGTCAGGACTTGAATCCATGAAACCCAGCTCCCAAACCCAGTTTTATTTTCTGCTGCAGGAAGCACCCATAGAAGGCACTTAATTGTTTGACATCAGATCTCCTAGAAGGAATTACCTGTAGTGTTAAAATACACCACCACCGTCATCTGTCTTAAAATGTTTTGTGTTTTCAGTCCTTGAAAAATCATGTTGTAAACCTGGGAAACTCAAAGATATCAGTACTTGGAACTGACCAAAACTCTGCCACAGGGGTCAAGCGAAAGTTGTTTTTTAGTGATTCAACTGGACTACAGATTAATAAAAAGAGAGCACATGTGTTCACTGTCAGGTGGGACTGAGTTCCCAAATTAAATAACCCTGCATCAACCACCTAACCACAACCTGGCAGCTACGGGGGCACGAGCAGGCACAGCCTATCTGAGGCCGGCTTGATGCCATTTGGCAAGTAACATCTCACCAGATCAGGGAAACCAGCAGCACAGAGTTGGGGATCCCTGGGCCCTAAATCTGCTTCTTCCTGTCCAGGTGGAGATATTGCTTTGATGGCATAGTCTCATTCAAGGACTAGGATGGCCTTATGTTTGTGAACATGTTCTTGAACAGAAGCACAAAGATTATTCGTGTAACAATCAACTGAAAGGAGATGGAAATGCCAAGAATAAAAAATGTGCCAGGAGGGTGACACAGCAAGCACTGAGCTTTCCAGACCTAGGCGTCCCTACCTAGTGACAGGAGATCCTCCTGACATGTGCGGGCCTAGGGAAATTATGCCAGAGAGATTATTAGGTTGAACCTGATGGAAGTGCCAAAATTCAAAAGTTTTTGACCCACAAAAATGTCAGTTTCATGTGTTTCAACTAAATGCATCTTCTGCTCCTGCCCTATGGCTTTGTTTGGTAGGTTAAGCTGTTGTGTGTAGAGTCCTGATGTTTTCCTTCAAACCCTTACCCTCGCTAAAACAGCACAGCCCTTTCTTTTCAGGTTGGCTGTGCAGTGAGGGGACAATGTATCGCAATTATAGTCATTCAAAAAAACAAACAAAAAAACAGGTGAATTGAGAGATTAGAGCAGGGGTCCAGACTTTTCCTATAAAATGACTGGATAGTAAATATTTTAGTCTTACAGGGTCATACTGTTTCTGCTCCAACTACTTAACTCTGCTGCTGTAGCATGAAAGTAGCCAGAGATAATACATAAAGGATGGGCATGGCTGTGTTCCAATAAAACTTTATTTATAAAAACAGGCAGCAGTCAGATTCGGTCTACAGGCCATAGTTTGCCAACTTATGAGTTAGAGTATACATTGTCTAGTTAAAGAAAAAAACAGGTCCATAGGCAAACAAAAAAATGAACCATCTAGTT
Source organism: Lipotes vexillifer (assembly GCF_000442215.2). Lineage (NCBI taxonomy): Eukaryota > Metazoa > Chordata > Mammalia > Artiodactyla > Lipotidae > Lipotes > Lipotes vexillifer. Next base: position 3,931,249 of record NW_006793703.1, read on the forward strand.
GGGACAGAGCTGTTAAAAAATGAACAAAAGATAGATAAGAGAGGAAAAGTAAATAGGGAAATTACCACTGGATCCTGATCAGTATATATGTTCAAATGTAAGAAAGACTTACATTTCAATGAGCATACAGCCACCTATAACAACATCGAAACCTAAAGAAGGATACAAGACCATTATAAAAAAAAAAAAAGTTGCCCACATCCAAAACAGAAGAACCAAGATGCCTGAATTTCTGTGTCAGAGGGATTATCTAAGGTTGCAATCTCCCACTACAGGAGTCATCGACAATCTAGTATAGCGGGGAAAATGTGGCGTACGAGTGAAAAGCCCTCGATTCTAAACCCAGGGATAGAACCAGGAGAGGACTTTCCAATCTGTGATCCCAGACTTCAATGTATAAAGGGGTTAATTTATAGTTTCTTCCAGCTCATTTATGCTATAGTTCTATAGTTTTGATCTGTCTTTCTTCCTCCACAGATCCTATGAGAGAAATAATACATAAATTAGGATAACGTTCCACTTACAGACAGGAACTCCAGCAATGACATAAGTCGATTTTGATAAAACACGAGCCCACTTTATTTTATCCCCAAACTTACCGCCTGCTTGCACCAGGAACAGCTGATAGCCACAATCTCTTTACTGTGGAAGGAGAATTTTTGCTGGAAGCCCTGGGATGTCAGAATAAGAAACAGAGAATTAAAACCACTTCAAACACAGTAGGCATCTGCCCTCCTGAAGTCCAACGAAGTAAGGCCAGGCTTAAGGTAAGTGGGGTGGCAAATGCCACACTCGGCACTGCGGCATCTCCAACTTCTGCCACACAAGTTTCCTATCCCCGAATCCTCTGGAGTGTGAGAGAGGAGGCACCAGCATTTCCTTAACACTACTCAAAGTCAGACACAAAAACGTTGTTCTTTTTCTCCCAAGTAAATGAGGTTCTGATACATTTTTATAGTAAGTAAAAGAAAGAGCTGCGCTTGGTTCACATGACTCTTTATAATGGTCATCCATCTCAGAGGTTCTATACAACCTGAACATGGAGAACCCACAAAGAGAAATGAAGCATGAGAGAGGCAGGTGACCTAGAAGTGAGAGTCTGGGAGATGTCCCAGGGTAGAGGAGGAAATGCAAACTCTTTCATCATCCCCCGGGATACTGGACTCAAAACAAGCAGCTTTCAATTTCCATTTTTCGCCAGCAAGCAGCAATGAGATGAATGGAATAGCAAACACAATCCTCTTAATGAACAAACAGAATTACTTTTCCATCCAGAAAGGAAGAGATGCTTTTTGGCTGCTTCTGTCCCTAAATAATTACCAGAGAGAAGTACACAGTAACGCTCAAGGAATTTTTTTTAGCTTTCCCAAAGCTCATCCATTTCTATCTGCCTGTGAAACCTAAGCCAAACAAAATAATGCAGATCAATGACAAAAAAAATCTTAAAACAAGGCTTTTGTAAAGTGATCCAAAGAAAACAGAAAGATGTGACGGGCAGGAAAGCTTTTAAGGCATTGGCTGACTAAGTCTTGCTTAACGTATACAAATAACTTTAAGTTAAAAAAACCCCAAAACTCAATTTACACATTATTAAAAGAAGTCCCAACAGCATTTTTGCAGTCCCCATAATTCCCACCTATCTGCAGCATTTTATATACTAATGAGCATTTCCTCCTTTTTGGTCCTCTCGCCTCTCGGTTTCCTAAAACACATTCCAGGTCTACTTCTCCCTCTCCAGTCTCCTGCATGTGGACATAAGACCGGGACCAGTGTCAATCCTCTGTGCTCTGCAATTCCTCCTTGAATCCTTCTCTTTTCTCCCCAGCCTCAACTCTCACTTCTAGAAACAGGACCTCTTCCTTAACACCGGACTCTCCTGGATTCTGAAAAGTTTCTCCATCCTTTCTCAACAGCTTAAGTAATAATAGAATCACTCAGGGAAGAGGAGTTCCCAGAACAAGCATGAGTCTGCTCTCCTTACAAAGGCCTGCTTGGAACATTGGTCCTTGGCTGGCATTCGGGAACTTGAACTTCAGGAGGGGTTCCAAGGTTCCCAGAACCATTAAGGGTGACTCACTGTGCCTGAACTGTTTGTATAAACAGCCTGATGTATACTGAGCACCTGCTTTCCTTCTGGGAGTCTGGAGGTTGGGTATGTGCTAAGCAGGTTATGTGCTTATGTCAACAGCCCCCAATAAAACCTACTCACTGAGCTTCTGATGAAACTAGGAGACAATATTTCACGCGTGTTGTCACAACTCATGTTGGAAGAACTAAGCACACCCTCTGTAACCGTTACAAGACTTTTGGAGCTTCCACTTGGTTTTCCCCAGACTCTACCCCACGTGCCTTTCCTTTGTTGACTTTGCTTTGTAGCCTTTTGTTATAATAAATCACAGCTGTGAGTAATATACAGAGTCCTATGAGTCCTCCTAGTGAATACTGAAACTGGGGCAGTCTTAAAGACACCAAACATACTTATCTCCCCACAAACAATGAGTCTTGCTATACCTCCTCTGTCAAGGAGAATATCATTCCCCCAGGAAAGGATGCACTTTTGTAAAACACACATGGACTGAATTATTAGGACAGGTTGGCATCCACAGGTTTACCGCTGTGGCAGCCAGCCACAACCTGCACAGCCCCTGGCATCAGTTATCACTGCCTGACAGAAATAGCTTGCAGGGAGGACACCAAGTCCAGTGGACCACAGGGTTAGGTAGAGAGGTCCCTTCAAAGATGAGGCACAAGCTATTCAATGTGAAACGAAACGGCACTAAATAGGCAGGAATGATTTCACATCAGAGTCACTTGAAAAGTTCTTCCTCTTTGCTCAAGCCACTCTTGATGGACTGAGCAAAAAAAGAGATGAATGAAACTTCTCTTCAGAGCTATAGCTATAGAGATCTTTCCGCTGTGTACAGAAGGAAGCCAGCAGGCAAGAGAAAGCATGCTGAAGCTGGTGCAGGGCCCGAGCAGGGACTCCTGAAGACAACCTTGGCTGTGTGGTGGGATTCTCCCACCCTGGACCCCACGTCCAGCAGGCATCAAGCCCCATTGACTGGTCACGTCCCATGTGGATGTCTGCTCCATCTGCTAACTTGTCTCTCCATTGATAGTCTGTTTCCCCCTGTGTTCTGCATTCTATCCTGGGCCATGACACCAGGGAAAATGCTGTTGTTGTTGTTGTTTTTAACATCAGCCTCACTCTTAAATACTCAAATGACTATTTCTTTCCCCGAGATTACAGAACAAACTATTCATACTGACATTCAGCACCATCCATAATCTTCTCAGCCAATTTTTCTACAGCAATCTCCCACTCTCAGCCATTATAAATTCCTGTCTATAGCGAGATGGGATTAATTATATTCTACAACATGCTTTATTCTTTTATGTTTCCATTTTTGCCCATTTTACCATTTTTTGCTGTTTTTTTAAATTCCCAACCCACCATTTAGAGTGCCTACCACTATTTCATATACAGCATCTGAATTTTAACTTCCACTACAAAATCTAAAAAGAAAATGTTCCAAGATCACCTCAATTCACTGTAACCTCTCCTCCTAACCCTACAGGCCTCACCACCTGTATCTCCCCTTGGCATCAATGAACAGCTGCCCTAAGTTGCTGGTTATTTTATGTGCACATGTGTTCTCTCGCCAATGGAATTACAAGCTCTTTGAGAGAAGTCCTTATAATATTTCTTAATAGAGCTCTACAGCTTAGCATAGTTCTTTGAACATCACAGGCATGGCGTGAATATTCTGATTAATTGAACAAGAACGTCAGTGCTACCACACGGTAACCCAACTACAAACTTCATGCTATCCAGACTTTAAAAACCTAACCCAAACCACCTGAAAATATGCCCCCTCACTCTGCTCTCGTCCAACCGCTCTAAACAGCAAACATGCTAGGCAAACCACTTAATCCTTTCCGCTTTCTCCCTTCACCTGGAAATGGTAATAAAAATACAAACCTCTCCAACGCCTGAGTAGTTTTAAGCATCAAATGAGGCAATGCATTCGAAAAGTTCTTTATAACACAGTACACATAAGTGAAGGAGTCCATTTATTGCTGGAACCTCTTCCAATCCCTTGCTGACAAAGTCCTCTAGTGTGCCACGTGTGATTAGTTAGCAATACTCTATTCAGTGGTACAGAGTGAGAGCATTAGCCCATCCCTCTATCGATTATCGGCCTTCTGACTTCAAGGAGAAATAGATACAGTTCAGTGTAGCCCTGACAGCCAGGCTGAAACTAGAAACAAACAACAAGGCCAGCCACAACTGGGGCACTGGGCACTGTGCTTATGCAGAACTGTGATGGATCCCTTGGAAATGAGCCTGGTATAACCAGCTCTATGCTTTGTTTTGGATTCTCTAGTCCAGCAGAGTCACAGTGGCCATGGCTTCACGATTACTATCTAACATAAAGACATAAATGGAACCACATTGGAGCCTTCAGGCACCAAGTTCCTACAGACCACCTGCAACGGGGAGGTTTTGGCTGGGATCTCAGCACAGCAAAAAGAGCCAGATTCCTAATTACCCATTTTTAAATTCTGGCCCAAATCTGATATTATGGTACTGACAGATGCCCTAACTGAATTTCAGCTGACTCTGGTTTTTAAGGGCTATTTTGGCTTTGTTGCCACTTTCTCTTGTGCAATCTAGGGCATATACCAAATAGCACTCAGTTTAACAGCCTTGGCTAAAACCAGGAAAAAGGGCTTTACTTGAAACAAACTATTTTATTGCTTACGTATTTAATTGAGGTTTGAGTGAGGGAATTTCCTGACTGTAGCCTGACTCCCTGTTTGATTTGATCCAATCCAAGAGTTGACACTGCTCTTGCCTCCAAAACTTTAACCATCACCAACAAAATAAGCCTCTCCATATCCACTTGCATATTCAAAGCTCACAAAGTATTACAAAAGGCAAACTCAAGGGAATTATAAGACTAAATTAATATCTATCTTAACACAGAGAACTTCATTTTTGCTCAAATACTCCCTTTCATTTTTGAAAAATGTATACACTTTTACACATTGTATATTTAATATCTAAAATGTTCATCCCACATTTATTTAGATGCAAAGTTCATTATTTCTAGAAAACTTTAAAATAAAACTATTATAGCACTTTTGTAAACTTATCCAGTGGGATAAAAATACCACAGCAATTTGATACTCACAACGTAAAAGGAAATTTTTCCAATCGGAGCCCATCGCAAACTGGTTGTGCCGTTCCCATGCAACTGCTTTTAAGCAGCGAAAGCTGACAACCAGTGATGACGTTTCAGGGTTTGACCAGCTGAAGCTGCTGAGTAGCTAAGACCTTTGAGTGACCTAGGTGCAGAGCCACATCAATCAACCTAATTGAAAACTTTTTTCTAACCAATAGAAAATGACATTTGTTTGACCTTTGAGTGACCCACATGCAAACTCACACTGACCTAATTGAAAACTTTTTTCTGACTAATAAAAAATGGCACCTGTTTTAACCCATGATCTACAGACTTATGGACTAATTCTGTCCTATCCAGAGCTCAAACTTCAATCTTTAATTAGCAAAGTCACCATCCATCTCTTTCCTTGTACCTGCAAATTGTTGACTTTTTCCCGTCAACAAACTATTCAGCCCAGTTTTCCACAGATAGGTGTACCCTTGCCTGGCAATGCGAATCACTGGATATTAGGCTAATTTTATAATATGCCTTTTTCTTGGCTTTATCACAGTGTAAAAATGGTACCATTAATACTGTAGTTTATGCAAGATTAGGGTTCATTTACTCATAGAAAATCTAATTTACCTGAACTTCCTAAAACTTCCTATACTGATTTTACTGGTTTTGAGCTAAAATTTTTATAAACACTCAAGATTTTCAAAATGTAAACATACACTGAATTAAAATTGAATGAAAATAAACAATATCTTTATAAATTGAATCATGGTGACCAATTTTTTATAACTTCTGACAGTGCTGCAAATTATGTGAATCTACAGTTACTTTATTAGAATTATCATTGAAAAAGCTAAATTCTTGTCCATTGGGTTTAACTATAATATACTTTATGGCATTAATTAAGAGCTCTGAAAGTTTATCGATGCCCTTATTGTCCATAATATGCCCTCCGTCAAGGGTAATCACTGACTCAAGCACATAGATTGACATTTTATTATTCCTCAATAGAGCCTCTGCGTCCTTCCATTCTAATGTTGGTAATTACGATTTATTAACCCCAGCCAGTCAGTCTTATTATCTTCAGATAGTTTCTGCTTTTTCCATTAATTTATCTGACAGCCCCTGCTATAAGCTATAGGTCATAAATTGAGTCTCCTGCAGAGAGCGGTGCTGGGAAAAGCAAAATTCAGGGCACAGGATTCTCAGCATAAGTTAACACTGTTACCACAGACTTGTCAGACTGTATGAAGAGCCTAAGACGTGATGTCCAGAACATTGTCATCAGAGGCAGATGACTTCACGGAAGTCAATGGCTTAAGCTTGCAATTAATGTACAATTGAAATTAAGCCTATAACAATAGTCACTGGTTTACATTTCAATTTAAGTGTTAACTATTTTAACTGTGATGTTTATGTTTCATATTTTTATCACCCTTCTGATTCTAGGATAAAAATGCTGTATTCAGATACTTATATTCAATATGGCCAAAAGTGCATACAAAACTTTAACTGTTGGGTTTATATCTTTGTCCTAGAATACCAGGGAAGTTCCTTACATGAAAATATTGACCTAATGACACAACCAGCTACAATTATAATGACGGTCTTCCATGAAAATTAATGTCCATCTCTGACTGCCCCATAATTGAAAACCTTCCCAATAAAAAGTATAATTTTAACGCTGATAGTATTCACCAAGAAGGTTGTCTTTTGGAAAATTTGTTTTTAACAAAAAACTATTTTTTTTAAGTTGATGTTACCACAGTTACCAGCTAAAAATCATTACAGATATTCAGAGAAGCCATATAATCTATAATCTTGCTGACAGTATGACATTCCAGGAAATAACTGGCTGTACTCTCCACTCTTAACTGAGGAAAATGCACTTTCACTGGTAAAACTAATTACACTTTCTTTTTGTTCAAACTTAGACTGTTTTGCTATAACAGCCCCCAGAAAACTGAGAAAAAGACTTAGAAAATTTGCCAAAATTTCTCTGATTGTGTCCCTCCTGGCTTCATGAATTTATGTCAAAGGAATATCACCAGATAATGCATGCCTTAGAGAAAGAAAAGATTCTGCTACCTAGCAACAGTTTTGATTTCACTTGGGATTTTAATAGTCAACTGATGGGTTTTCCAGCTGTCCCTAATATAGCAACTCTAGCAGGCCTACTTCTGTGAGATTTTAATTTCTGCTTCTTCTATCACAGCAATTCTGGCATCCCTACTCCACTTAACATGAACTGGTTTCTTGGTGTTTTTTTGTCTGTTTGTTCAAGTTTCAAATGACATCCTAGTGTTAGATCTACTCTTCCTGGTAGTATCTCAGATGACCTAATAATCTTTTCACACCAATGCACCCAGCCAGGAACGTGCAGAGGCCGCTCAGAGAGAAAAAGGACTGCATCTCAAAAGATCTAGCCGTATGACCTAACCAATATGTACTGGCAGGAATGGGAAAGTGTGTATGGGACTGGCTCCTGAGAGTGCAGGACAAAGGGGGCAGGACTTAAAGCTGGATAAAAGAGGGTTTCTCAATGTCAGAGCACTCATCTACAACAGAGAATTTAACACATTATCGGGAACCCCAGAAGATGGTGCTAACACTACGACAAACACTAATACTAGAATGGCGTTAGAAAACTTGAACAAAAAAAACAGACTGTGTTAAGTGAAGTAGCAATGCCAGAACTGCTGTGATAGAGGAAGAAACAATCAAAATCTCACAGAAATGGGCAAGTTAGAGTTGCTGTGGCATGCCAGGGACAGCTGGAAAACCCATCAGTTGACTCTGTCCTGCAAGAGGGCCTAAAGGATATTCCATTTACCAAAACTATAAGAAATGTGCTGGTGAGAAGGGTGTCATCATCGTTGAGAAGCTCTCCTCTCTGTAGGTTAGGCCTGATGGTAGGAAATCCTACAGAGTGAGCACTCTTGATACCAATTAGTATTACAAAGTTCCAAAATAATAAGGGACATGTGGCAGCACTTAACCATTAAAGCAAGGTGGGTGCAATTACTGCAAGACTGAAGTTCCTGCCATGGGGGCTTGACCAAATGGTTAATACAGCAGGACCTCCCAGAGGCAAGACAGATCATCAGATGAAAGACGTATTAATCGATAAAATAAAAAGAAATCAAGAATGGAGGATCAAGAAATATGAGGGCAAATGCTCCAATAAAGGGTCATGATATTTTGCCCCATTTCTGGACTAAAGGAAGTTTTCAAAGATAGAACCCAAAGGGCAAGTTCCCAGGAGAATCCTGCAACATCATAGCAAGAGTCTACGGCAACATTTCCCCAGATTCTATCTAAAAGGATCTCCTTGGTCCATTTACTTAGGTAGTTGTACAGTGGGGAGAAAGAAATGTCCAAATATTTTAAAGACTGTTGGGCAAGAGTCCAGGTCCACATGTATACCCAAGCACTGGTGTACGAAGCAGGATCATGGTCCCCTGCTAGAGTAGGGATGTATGAGGTCCAGTCTAAAAAAAGGAGTCCTGGCTCAGGGATGGTTTATAGAGAGTCTACTGTCTCCACAAACCCAGCTGGGTTATTTCCCCTGGTCCCTAATTTTATAACTGAACATGCTGGGAGTTTGGCAGAACTCCAATACGGGTTTCTTGCCCTGTTGCGTAAGTGCTGGCATAGTAAGAAAGCCCAAGTGAAACACTCAACCACCCTCCCAGTCGTATCTAAATCAAAACCAATGTCACATTCTCAGAAGTAATAGGTATTAAATGATTAATTTTGTATGTTATGATAATGTTACTGTGTTTATTTTTAAAAATTATTAACTCTTTATGTGCCACCCTTAAAGACTAAAGGAGGCAGCGGTGGTGTTCCCCAAAATATCCCCATTTAATTCACCAGCTGGGCTCCTACAAAACCAGATATTATAGTGGAGAATAATGCTGGACTACCACAGATGCAACCCAGTATACTCTAATTGTAGCTACTGTGTCAAATTTGGGATCTTTTGGCCTTGAGTATATGACCTATGGTCGTTGATTTAGCAAATGAATTATTTTCCTTCCCTCTCTGAAAGGAGAATCAAAAACCATGTGCATTCACTTGTTAGGGTTAACAGTGTACTTTTACAGCCTTGTGCCAGGGCTTTTAACTCTTCTGAATCTTATCCAAATATAGTGCAAAGTAACCTGAACCATATGAACATTCTGAAGAATACCACTTGGTCCACCATATAAAGGTATCATATTAAGGTGGATGAGCAAGAAGTGGCAAGTATATTGGAGGTTTTGGTGAGACAGAAGGTGGAGAGATAAGCCCTATGAAGAATCAGGTCCCACACATCAATGAAGCTTCTAGGGTTTAGTGGGCCAGGGCGTGCTAGAATATCCTGCCCAGTCTAAAGGACAAATTATTGCATTTCACAATTTTAACCACTAAGAATGAAGCATGGTACTCTGTAGGTCTCTTTGAATTCTGAGGCAGTATATTCCACACTTAGGAATACTGCCTCAATCAGTTTATTGGATGATATTAAATGCTGCCAGCTTAGAGTAGAGCACAGAACATGAAACAACTCTGCAGTGGGTCCAGTCTTCAGTGAAAGTAGGCCCTGACACTTGCAGCAGGCCCCATGCTATTAGAGGCACTGGGTAGGAGAAAAGAGGCACTATAGAGTTTATGACAAGCATCAATAGGAGAATTACAACATAGACTCTAGGATTCTGAAATGAGGTCGTGCCATCTGTAGGAGAGATTTGTATATCTTTCAAAAACAGCACCTGGTATGTTACTATGTTATGGTGGAGGAATACCTGAATCACCAGGTAGTCATGAGCTGGGTTCTGTCAGATCCCTAAGTCATAAAGTTGTGTGGGCCCAGCTGCAATTCACTGTTACATTAAAATGGGAACATATGGGATCTGGCACCAGCAGTACCAAAGAACACAAGTAAGGCACATGAGTAAGTAGCTCAGACTCCCCATATTATCCACTGTTATAATACTAGGCCTCTCATTCAACTCACACCTATAGAAATATGGGGATCCCTTATGACCATCTGAAAGAGAAGGAAAAAGCTGTGATAGGTTCATGGATGGGTCAACTTGGCACAAGAGTCCAAAAGCCAAAAGTAAACTGCTACTTCACTAAAGCCTACTCAGGAGTTGTCCTGAGGGACAGAAGTGAGAAGAAATCCTCCCAAGGGACATAACTTCAGGAAGAGCAGCTGGTCCCCCACTTTCTGTGAAAAGATAAGTAGCCTGATATAAGAATATATAATGACTTACAGATAGTGTTGAATGACTTGGCTAGTTGATCAGGGCCCTGGAAGGAAAGAGGAGATCAGGGGAAGAGGCACATGGATGAACATAAAGTGAAGATCACTGTACTGCACATTAATGCCCACTAGAAAGCATTCACGGTATAAGAACTAAAAACTTAGATATAACAACTCAGACTCCACACGTTGTCATGAGCTATCCATAGCACTATGGGCTCAGAAGTGGAGTAGCCGTGATGGCAGTGATGAATGCTACGGCAGGGTCCAGCAGCATGGACTTCCACTACCACCACTGCTACTATCACTGCTGACTGTCTAGCCTGCCAGCCAAAGATACCAAAGCTGAACACTCAATATGGCACCAACCCTGAAAGGGAACCACCAGATGCTTGGTGGCAAATTGACTACACTAAACTCCTTCCACTCTGGAAGTGGGAGCAAGTCACCTTGACCAGAATCAACACATATTGTAGGTATGGGTTTACCTTTTCCTTCTGCAGGGCCTCAGTCAGCACTACTAAGCAAGGGCTTACTGGGTGTTTGACCCACCAACACAGGATCTTATACAACACTTTCAGACCAAAGAATACATTTTTGTATTCTTGAAATGGAGGTTCAGGAGTGGGCATATGGCCATAAGATACATAAGTCCTACCACATCCCACACCACCAAGAAGCTACAGGCTTGACTGAGAGATGGAAAGGTCTTTTGAAGATGTGACATGGGCTTCAGCTTTGAGATGGTATCCTATGAGCACCATCCTCTAGTCTCAGTATATGGACCAAACTCATGATCATTTAATGGGGCTGTGTTTCCATGGTAAAATACATGGGTGCAGAGACCAAGGAGTGAGAGGAGGAGGAGCCCTGCCTACTATCACTCCCACTGGCCCACTTGGGGAATTTGTGCTTCCTTTCTCCACAACTCTGGGCTCTGAGAGTCTGAATACCAGATGGGGAATATCTCCACCATGGATAACAGGAGGACCTTAAACCTTAAACTACCACTGCACCAAGTTACTTTGGCATCTTTGTGTCAAGAGACTAGCAGGCACAGGAAGGCGTCACCATCTTGATCCTGATCATTAGGTGGGGGAGAGTTATTTGACAATGGAGGCAGTAAGAAAATATCTGGCACCCAGATTATCCACTGGGGCATCCTTTCTAATTCTTTGAAAACTTTTGATGGTCAATAGATAAGTGCAACAGCCAAGACCAGGGGATCAGACTGCGTAGGGTAAGGGTCTTGGTCACTCCACCAAGTAGGTCACTGCTAGAGACTGAATGCTTGTGTCCCCTCAAAATTCATATGTTGAAACCTAATCCCCAATATGCTGGTATGTGGAGGTGGGGTCTTTAGAGGGTGATTAGGTCATGACAGTGGAGCCCTCATGACGGGATTAGTGTCCTTATAGAATAGACTTTTATAGCTCCCTTGTCCCTTTTACCATGTGAGAACTCAGCGAGAAGATGGTCACCTATGAAAAAGAAGTAAGCTCTCGCCAGAAACCGAATCTGCCAGCATCTCAACTTTGGACTCCTAGCCTCCAGACTGAGAAATAAGATTCTGTTGTTTTTAGGCTACCCAATCGAGGGTATTCTGTTACAACAGCCCAAACAGGTGATCACCTGGACAAGAAGAGTTAACTGAGCGTGAGGTGACTACAGAAAGAGTGGTTGAGGAAGGAGATGATGAACATCAGTTGCAGACTTAAGACCAGCTGCCAGAGACAGGGCTGTAGTGTATCCCAATAACCTTCCTCTTAAATGTTTCCCCAGGAAGTCAGACCAACCTGAATCCCGGAGGAACTTTTCCGAACATGTATTTTATGAAGCAAGTGACTCTGAGAAGCACAAGGGACGGACTGTAGTAGATGCTGATGTTCCACCCAGAAAACTCTGCTGCGGGCCTGAGGCGCTCAGCTCATTCTCCCAGTTGACAGGAGTGCTGGAGGCTGATGGCTTTCCAAGGAGTCACCTTTCCATCCTTAAGCATTGCCCTAAGCCTAAAAGAGTCACCTTGGCCAAGGACAGCCCACATCCAATGGCTGGTCAAGGCAGGGCAACTCTGAGGGGCTTTTCCAGATCCTTATGGGATTGGCTGAGGCCTTTGTTGGAGTTGCACTGCAGTCCAACTCCTCCTTCTGCACAATCCTCGTGCCTTCTCTTGTGAAGCCTTTTCTGAAGAAAGGGCATTAGGGACCAGAGTGACTAGAGCATCACATTAGCTGTAACTACTAGGACACCGGCCATGCCAAAGACTAGGGAAGCAGTGGCAGTAGCAAAACATCTCTATAGGTGAGAACTGAGTGACTTAGCCACTTGGAGACCACAGCAAGGAACACTCTGCTTCCGAGCCCTCAGCCCCTATCCCCCCTTTTTACAAACCACTTTGAAGTATGAATGACATACAAAAAAGCTGTACATATTTAATGTGTACAACTTGATGAGTCTGGAAACAAGTATACACCTGTGAAACCATCATCACAATCTATGCCGTAAACATATCCATCACCTTGAAAAGTTTCCTCCTGCCCTCCTTGGTTACTATTATCTTTTGTGATAAGAACACTTAATATAATATCTACCCTCTTAGAAAATTTTCAAGTATTCAATATGGTATTGTTAACTACAAGCACTATGCTGTAGACCTCAAAGACTCATTCATCTTGCATAACTGAAACTTTGTACCCTTTGTACCTCTCCATTTCCCCTTCCCCAGGTGAATTGGGAAGACATTATGCTCAGTAAAATAAGCCAGACAGGAAGACAAATACTACATCATGTATGATACCATTTATATGAGGAATCTAACAGAGTCAAATGCATAGAAGCAGGGAATAGAATGGTAGCTGCACTTATCTCCTTCCTTGATACTCAGCCAAGGACAGAAAGAAAAGCCAGGCTTCCAGCAGCTATGTGGGCACAGGCTCCATGGAGAGGCTAGATTTCTTTGGACTTGTTGTATTACCTACTTTACATTCTCAACAATCCTCCTGAGGCTAATGGCATCTGGACAAACACATAGACAGGCGAATAACCAAACCTGCCTAACTAGTGAATGGATCCTCACCCTTGAACTTCCTTTCCTTGTTCCTAACTCTGCAGGGCCTCTTGAGAGCTGACCTCCAGGGCTCACACATTTTTAAACCAGTAAAGAATGGTGCTTCTTTACTGAAGGAAACATCCCCCAAAGCTCCAGGTCAGTACTTTCCATTATTTTTAGACTCTAATCCCTTTCACTATTCATCCATATCTCAACCACACCCCCATGGAATGTCTTAAACCATTTGTGTCATTTTTGCAATACAAAAATGCCATTAAAGATACTTCCTTTAGATGGGTATATTTCAATTATTGCACAAGTTCATTTTAAATTCATTTTTAACAATATTCATTACAATAAAGAGTAGTTCTGACATTTTCCCCTTTAATTAGTGCTACCTGCAATTTAATTTACTTTAATTATATATGAAAGTACATATAATTTATAGATGAATAATTCATAATTATGTGGCATGTTTGGTTAGGAAATTGGAAGACATCAGAAATGTAGACCAAAGTTAGACTATGTATTGTTGTGTTAAAAACTGCTTTCATGATTTGATGTTTGAAATTTAAAATTTTTAAGTTTTAAAAAATTAGCTTGTTTATTTTATAACTTTTATATATGTTTCCAAATGAAGAAATAAAAGATAAAATTTCAAGTTGTAATTGACAAGCATATTTCCACAACTGCCATACTGCTGGGTTTGGATGGTTCCTTTAAAAATAAAAGGTCAAATTAGCTATAATCATGATTATCTTTTTTCTTTGCATATTGATTTTTTTTAAGTACTACTAGGGATAACTCAGTGTTGAATAAATCTTGATTGAATGAATGCAATGTGTAGATGTGGTGAAGATCAGTAAAGAGGTATGTTTGCAGAATTAAGTATGCAGCTTGCTTTTAACCATTGGCCGAGTATAGATTTACACTAAATATGGGCTGGATCAATCCCATTGTCCCTCTGGATCCACTCTCCATCTTTCTCTACCCTGTGTCCTGTTGTAAAAAGTTAACTTTTATGGATTGCCTCAACAATGTCCCTTGTGCTCTGGTTTCTACTGGGTTTGGCCACTGGAGACTGAAGGTGAGTGAAGTTGGGATATTTATTCCCCCAGCTGGTAGATCACCTCAGGCTGGCTAAGTCTCATGACCCTTTTAGACTTGGCTTGACCACAGATCCCTGCTGTTACTAGCCTCGAGTTTTTCACTATCTCTTGTAGTTTCTTTTCTGCTCACACATTTTAAATATTCTCTTTATTAAACACTTATCAAATTACATAATTTGAGTGTGACAGCTCTTTTCTGCCTGGACCTTAACACTTTCGTAATGTAGGACTATGAACGAAAACAACGTAAAACTACATGATGGTCATAAACGTGGCAGCCTGGTAGTCAGTGAATGTTAAAGCAACTGAGCGATTGAATCATGAGCCGTCTCATCTGATATTCATTATATGACACACATACTCAGCCAAACGCATATTCAAGGCTTGAGAGAAAATTAGTCGCTAATTAGTCTCAAATATTTACTGTTGATCCTAAAAAGTAGAAAGTGAAACCACAAGTACTCTTAACCACAAACACTCACTAATAACCCCAAAAGTTTTCCAAACCTTTCAAACTAGTTTTCAAAACTAGTTTAAACATTTTTTTTTTTGCTAAGTAAAGTATTTTTTACCCCATCCCAATGGATAAATTATGGAATAATTGTATAGAAGTGTGTGTGTGTGTGTGTGTGTGTGGAATGGTTTAGAAATCTCTGGATATGTAAGAATGTACAACCAACTGTACTGATGAAAACTATGCATAGCACCAAAGTCTGAAATTAATCTTCAATCCCTTAATCTGCAAATGGAAAGAGAGTCACTCACTAGTCTTCCTCTAATCCAGGGGAGAAGCCAGGCTCCAAAGAAGGGTTATTTATTATCCAGCAAGGAGACACAGGTTTAAGACCATCATATGCCACAATTGCTTAAGTCTCTGAGAATCCATAAGCAGCTGGATTATAAACACAGGACATGAATATAACAATTCAACATTATGGGAACTTTACATGAAGAGCTGGGCTCACAGATTTCCCTGCGGAGGGCTGTGATGAGCAGCGACTGAGATGCCTGCCTGGGGACACTGGACTGGAAGAGAGACATGGTCACAGCAACTCAGAGTGCAGGCTGTCCAGTTCTTCCCCTTCGGTTGACCACGCCAACAGAAGACAAGCCAGAATAGGGAGTGAAATACGACGCTAGGGAATACTTGTCACAAGTTATATAATGCTTATTGATTTTCTTTTAATAAAATTCCTCCAAATCTATTAGGGCTTGAAAGTTGCTGAGGTGGTGCCAGCTACTAGGTTGTCCAGTGAAGATATTTTCTCCAAAGTGAAGAACCTGTTCATCCAGATCCTTCCTACTGTCCACATCTCTGACCTCAAAATTGGCCATTCCTACCTGTTTCTTCTCTCTTGCGCATACACATGCACACATTCTTATGGGAAAGTTGTAGACGGTCTACAATCCACTAAGTAAGAGAAAATCCATAAGCCCTAGGGCAACAGCAGACAGGGAAGGAGTAGACGGAGCCAGCGAAGGAAGGTCATGTGAGGGTAGAGGGCTGACCTCCTTTTTCCCAGCCGTGTAAAATGGCTGGTAAGCAACTTTCAGCTCCTCCTCTCTCTCTCCCTCCCTCCTCCTCTTTTTACCTCCTCCCCCTTTTCATCTCTTTTGCCTGTCCTCTTTCCAGGCTAGAAAGGAACCAGCTGAGAGTCACTGTGTTGAACTGGAGGAGATAATACCAGTTATAATGGAGGCCCATACCCTTGAGACTAAAGTGTGCCACCTTCCAAAGAAGAGCTTGGTAACCAATGGCTACAGCATATTTCCCTTTCAGGCACTGGGAAAACAGCAACATTAATCAAACTTTTTCCATGTCTCGCTCACCCTCAACACTACTCAGGCAGCCAAAACTTCCTTGCCTCCCTCTATTGTCAAAAATGCCATACTGGTCAGCTCACCCTAGTGCTTGACCCAAAAGAGTCACATGAATAAATAAACAAATTAGAAATGAATTGATGAGGAATATACTCTCCCAAATTATCTTGCTCTCTACCAAACCAAAACTTTGCTTTATTGAGACCAGCTTACGTCTATGTAAATTAAAAAAAAAAATCTTTGTAGTAGGATTTACCACCAGTTTAACTTTCTCTGAGGATCCTTTCATTCCTAAAGTAGATCTTTGTACATTGAAAAAGCCATAATCCAAATCCAAATCTGGAATCTACAGAGCATGCAGCTGTCAGATCCCCACCTCACTCTTCCAAGTGTCCCTGCACCCTGAGGGGCCTGTAGCCAGTCATACTTAGAGAGTAGACATAAATCACCACATATGAGAAAGGCATCTCTTTCCAGGAATTGGATAATATCCCAAGAGAGCAACACATTTCTTGCTTCCATGTTGTCCTCTACCCAGTTCTGCTCAACCATAACATATCAACACGAGTAGTATCATCAACCTACTGGTTTTCTGTTGGTGTTCAAAGAAGTATGACGGGCCAGCAGTCCTCAGGAGGGAGTTTTAACAAAATAGGAAGTATTCTTTTTTTAAACTATCCACAATGAAATTCACTGTAAAAGTCCATCCATCTCTCTTAAAACGTGCTAATTCCTTGTATGGAGACCACTGCTTCCTGAGTGAGTTCTAGAACAAATAAAACACCTCTTAAGGGAAGGGGACCTAGAGAAGGGAGGCCTTTGGGAAAGGAAGGGACGCCCTGAGCCCTGGGTCCGGGTGACTGGACTCATCTACCTTGGGTGCTTGCCAAGGCCTGAGGAGCCTCCTGCGATGACCGTGGGGTGCAGGCCCCTTACCTTACCACACTGCTTACATTTCCCCTCCTGCCGACGCCTGTGTACCCAGTGATGACGCACAAAATTCTGTGGGAAAACAAAAGTAAATAAACATGTTTCAATTCCCAAACTCCAATGTTAGTTTTTTTTTTTAATGTTTTAAGAATAAAGATTTCCGCGAACAACCATCTAAGCTCATCTAAGCACAAAAACAAATATGTGTATGTGTGATTTGTTTAACAATAAACATGAACCCACTTGGGAAAATGAAGCCAAGTCTCCATCCTCAGTGACCTTTCGTATCTGTAGAAACCATTAATCATGCCCTCCCTCTGCGGCTTCCTGGTAACAAATGGCCATAATGAATTCCCGTTACTCTGCTTTCCGTCTAGTAAGACATTGTGCAGATTTGTGACCTTGAGCTGGGGCGGGGGGGTGGGGAGGGTGGGTAACTGAGGCAGGTAAAAGAAATATCCTTAAACAAATGAGAAGGTGAAGGAGAGAAGGACAAAGACATCCGATTTTTTAAACAAATATGTATTTAATGCTTTATAAATGCCAGGCAGGCACTGTACTAAACATTTGAGTCAGAAAGAACTTAAAGAAATGAAATTCTCAGAAAGAAACAGATCTCCTGATTCGGGACTTACGTGGTGACAATTTTTCACTAGCGAAAGTGAAGGAAGAGAAAAGCTGAAGGAAATTGATGACAAAGACAAGAGATGTGGGCATATCGCGGAATTCTGCAATGAGGTTGTATTTAAACTGTCCTTGGATAACCTGAATGAGATCAGCTTCCAAGGTCTATTCTTGGCTTAAGCTGTAGGAAACATGGAAGGTCCTTTTCCTCCTAAATAGAAGCACCCGTCACCCCAGCTGTTGGGATACTTTACAAGAGAGAAGGTGGTCTTCAGGCCTAATGGTACAGGTAAACCCTAATAACTTCCATACAACTCATCTCTCTTAGGCCAATACACCTGAAATATTTGCTAATGTTTTTCTCCTGCCCTTTTCTGAGAAAACATACTTTACCTGAAATTAACATGCGTATTGTCAGGCCACAATCCATACTTTCCCTTTAAAATAGGCCCTTTATTTTTTATTTATTTTTATTTTTATTTTTTTGCAGTACACGGGCCTCTCACTGTTGTGGCCTCTCCCGTTGCGGAGCACAGGCTCCGGACGCGCAGGCTCAGCGGCCATGGCTCACGGGCCCTTTACCATATATTCAGTTTTTCAACAAATACTTACCAAATGCCTACTATCCAGGCATTGTTCTAAGTACAGAGGGACACAGGAAACAGATCAGTGTCGAGAAAAAAAGATGTTATATCAAGGCATGAAATTCAGAGTCACAAAGATACCTCTAACAAGCATTAGCATTATCAATTCCAAAGTGCCACCTCTATTTCTCTTCGTAACGTCAAACCAATTTAAGTTAAAACTAAACAAAGATCCTGGAGGAATAATGGTCTTTTAACTATAATAAGATATAAAAAAGCATAATGGTCCCACTAATTAGTTTTTATCTTGCTTTTCGCACTGTGGCAGTTTAATGAAACAAGGACACAATTCTTACATTGTTCTCAGAAAGAAGCTAATAATAATAGTTAACACTTCTTGACTACTAACACCGTCAGGCACTTTTTAAAATGTCTTACATGTAATAATAATTTTAATTTTCATGAGAATTTTCATGAGTATAGGTGCTGTTTAGTTGATAAGAACTAGTAAAACCCCGAGTTGGTAAAATATTGAAATATTTCTATATTGGTTGATAAATTGCAGTTTAGTGCCCCTACCATCCCCCTGGCTCCTCCCTGGAAGCCATACGCACCCCCCCGCCCCCCAACACTGGAGCCCACTCCTACCTCCTCATTATTAAGCAACTAGGATGTTAATTTCGGGCATAACAGGTCTCCAAGATGCTGGAGCTCTCTTCTGAAAATGAATCATGTTACTGGGGCGATGCCATTGGGTTGTCACAAACTCAGAAGACTGGGCTGTGCCCCACTGATGGCAGTTGTCTGTCCAAGCTTAAATATCAATATAAACAATTTTGGGGGCCTATGGCTGCAAGTCCAGAAAACTGCTCAGTTATCAGCGTCCATACCTTCAGGTCAGTGAAAAAACTCTACTGGGGATGATGATATTGGACCCTCCATCTCTCTAGTTCACAGATGAAGTGGACCACTCCAGCTTTCCACCCACTCAAGTGAGAAGCACTTTAGCCCACTGCCTGTTTAAGAATAAGGGCTGGGGAGGCCTGGAGCCAACTGCTAGTTGTACTCTATCACAGTTAACATCATTATAGGGCATGTTATCAGAGGGTCTGACTTGAATTATCATTATCGTCCTCATTTTACAGATGACAAAACTAAGTTATAGAGTGGCGACTTCAAATGTCAGGGACAGAGCAAGGATTCAGACCCAGGCAGGCTGGCAGCACCGTGTTGCAGCGCCTCTCCTCTGCTCTGAGAGATCAGGTTCAAGCTCCTTCAATAAATGATTTCAATGACAGTCAGTAGTGGAAATATTGAATACATAAAAATGTCAGGCAGTATTATGAGAGATAGAAAAATTTACTATAATTGCTGTTAGTTTAGCAGAAGCTGAGGGAGAATGAACAGTATCATTGATGTTAAGAGAAATTCTCTGCTTATTGAGATTATAAATCACCTAATGACTCTCAATTTAAGAATTTAAGGAGGGAAACATTGGAAGAATTTGATGCAATTACCTATGAGAAATCATGGCTGACTCATGGAATTATTTAGCTAGTGACAGCTCTAATCAAAAGACTAAACCAGCAGTTTCCACAAATCAACAATTATTTAGAAATTATAAGACTGACAATGAATCATTTCTGCTGCAACATACATCATTTGGTAAGCAGGTTTATAATACCATGTAGTTTAGTTTATTTAAGGAATAAAAGAGAACATTTTAAAATTTTTATTTAAAT
This sequence comes from Lipotes vexillifer, assembly GCF_000442215.2. Lineage (NCBI taxonomy): Eukaryota > Metazoa > Chordata > Mammalia > Artiodactyla > Lipotidae > Lipotes > Lipotes vexillifer. The sequence continues at coordinate 3,951,548 of NW_006793703.1, forward strand.
ATTTGACTCTGCAAGTTGTTAACTATTTTTAATACCATCCTTCCTAGGAAATAGGTAGGAAATTAAGGCCCAGATAAAATAACTCAAACAAAAGCAGTACTACAGAAACTGAGTAATTGTCTCTAATCTATGGCCCTGATTTGAGATGTCAAGTATCCATCTATTCAGAGGTCTTCTTAGGCCTGATATAAATTTCTTCTATTGCTGCTTAAACATAGCTGGAACAAAGTAAAAGCCAATAAATGTGTGCTGAATAGAATGAAATTCTCAACCTAATTTCTTTGACAATTAAATTGTGTAGTTACCATTTTGGAGGATCATCCATTGTCTTTATCAATTAGGGGGAAAAAAAAACATTTCTGTAGAATCATCCTTCTTTCCCAAGCACTTAAATTTTTCACACTATTTCCTTTTGACTATTATTTATATCTCCTAAATTATTGAAATGAAATTAGACTCAGGATCTTCACACTGAAAATATGAGTGTTGATTCACTGCTGTTAAGCTAGCAAAGCAAGGCTGCTGACACCATAACATCTTTTTATTGTTCATCAATAATCTGAATTATTCATATAGCATCTTCAAATACTGGGTAAGGAAAGGGCTATTATTTATGGGTGTTAAAATCTCGGTGATCCATTATTTCAGGGTTTATAGTCAGTACTGTTAGCAGAAATGCATAACACAATTGTTCAATTATTTTCAAAAACAGCCAGTTTAATTCATAGTATTATTCACAGAGCTTTTGTAAGGATCTTAGCAATTACAGCCCAATCCATGCAGCTTATCTCTAAGAAAACTGAGGTCCAGCCAGAAAGGTTCAACTTAGAGGAGTCCAAACAATATTCATTAAAACATTTCCAGGTATCAGGCACCCCACAAAGCCTAGGGGACAGTGATTAATAGCCCTGTTCCCGAGCCCAGCCCTAGAGACACCATCGAGGGGAAAAGAAGCAGAGGTGTCCTTTGAACCCAGGTCAAACTAATTCTAAAGTGATTGCTTCTTTCATTTCCATTAAGTAAACTACCTAAGGCCTCTTAATTAAGAATCTCCATGGGTCATAATCTGTCATAAGTATCACCTCCAAACTGTCCTCTTAGACCAAGAGTTCGTAGACACTTGGGGAAAAATTAGCCCCTTTATAAATTCAATCAGTCAAAAGATATTCATTGATCACATCCTCTGCATCCTGCCTGGTACAATGAGGTTGGGACAAATTTCATGAGTGATCCCCCAAAGCTTACGCTATAGGAGGATGGCAACAAACGAGCAAATGAGTAATAACGAATTATGACATACAAAGTGCTCTGAAGGGTAGAACAAGGTGCTTTGATAAAGAACAATGTGCAACCTACTAACCTACTTAGAGGTGGTCATCAAGGAAGACCTCTGAGGGGCTGATATTTGAACTGAGGTCTAACTATAAGAAACAGCTAGCCATGCAAAGAGATTTCCAGTACAGCAATGAAACACACAAATATCAGAAGGTGAGGAATATCTTGATGCATGACTCAAGAACTGAAAGAAAATCCATGTGGTAGCTTGACGGGTTGGAAGAGGTAGGCTGGGTCCAGCCTTTGCAGGACTTTTGACTTTTCATGCAAAGCCAAGGGTATGGTTTTCCTCTAAATGATATGGAAACCACTGAAGAGTTTTAAGTTGGAAAATGATATAATCCAACGTTCATTTTTAAAGATGAGTCTCTTAAATCATGGTGGATTGAAGGGGGAAACGAAAGAATCCTGGAGAACCTATTATAGTGGTCAAAAGTGAGAGATCATGGTGTCTTAGTCTAAGGCGCTGAACACAGAAATGGAGATAAATGGATGGTTTGAAATATATTTTATGAATAAAATTGATAGGGCTGGCAAATGAACTAGCTGTGGGGAGTACCTGAAAAAAGTAATCATTATGACTCCCCCTCATCCATTTTCTCGATCGAGGAGCTGGGCCAATAGTCATCTCATTTTCTGAGGTACAAAAGAATTGAAAAAAATTGTTTTTATGGTGATGGAAATAAAGAGTTTAGTTTGTAATGTATTTTTGAGATGACTGTGATACATTCAGCGGGCATATCAAATGGAACTCCAAGTGTGGGCTGGAAATGGAAAGCTAGCTGTTGTCAGCCCAGACATGATATGTAAAGCCAAGGGATTGGTTGAGCTCTCCCAACAACAGTAGGCAGAACATGGTCCAGTACTAAGCCCAACGAATACCAGGGAGTGAGCAGTGACTACCCAGTGAAATAAGAGGAACATTAGGAAAGATGTCATGACAGGAGAGCATTTCAAGGAGGATGAAATACTGAGTAGTTTGAACACATTTGCAAGACTGAATAAGAACAGAAAAAATTCTAATGGATTTGGCATTAAGGAGATACTGGCAACATTAAAAAAGCAATTTCAGTGAACAGGTAGAGTAAAAACCAGATCAGAACAGGTTAAAATGCCTTGGAGGGGACACGCTGGAAACAATTAACATAGTTAACACTTTCTGGAAGTTTAGCACTGAACACAACGCTGAGAATCAGAGCCGCAGTTAAGACACAGTTGGTGGTTAAGGACTATTTTTGTTTGTTTGTTTTTTAAGATGGGAGCTGTCAGAGCATGTTTATGATGATGGAAATAATCTAGAAGGAAGGTGGGAAGTTGAAAATGTAGGAATGGAAGAAATAGCCAGTCCTTGATATGAAGATAAGGGAAGGTGCTGAAAACACTCATAAAGGGTCTGGCTTCATGGAAGAGAAATAATAACAGCTGCTGAAAACACACCCCAAAAATCCTTGCATTAGAAAATTGCACATACAATTACAATTATCTATCCAGAGAGAAAAAGAGAGATTAAAGGACAGGGAACCAAAGGTAGACATATGGATTCCCTGGTTAGAAATTCATATAGTCCATCTTAAAAACTCAAAGCTGTTGCTCCTACTGTCCTAAATAAAATTTCTCCTTCATCTGAGCTGTCACTGAGTTATCTCCTGACCATTACTACAGTGCACTTGGGTGACATGGAGGGTAAAACAACCCTATCATTTTTCTTAGATTTCCTCACCCTACATATGACCCATAACTTTCCTCTTGCTGACATAATAGACAAGCACAGTGGGAGAGGACAGTTGACAGGGACAACTCTTGATGTTTTCATATCTCTCCAAACCTCCACCGCCAGCCTATTCTCTCTCCATATTTTCTCCCAATCTCCTTGTATTAGTCAGTAACAATGAGATCATTTTTCTTCACAGTGTCTTTTTTCATTAACTGTCATTAACACCTCTGTACTCAGACGTCTTCTATTCCTATTCCACTCATTCATCTATTCTCGTAGCTTTAATTACTATCTCGATATGCTGACAATTCACCAATGTCTAACCTCTAGCGCCCAATCTTCCTCATAAGCTCCAAACTCGTCTACCCACTCAGCTTTCTGTTGGGCATCCCCAGTTGGGGCCTCAAGACGCCTCAAACTTGAGAGTTCTACAACTGAACTCATTACTTCCCTACCCCATCCTCAGAGCAACTCATTTGCCAACATCTAATTGCTTTTTCAGAGAAGAACCCTTGTTTATTCTGAGCTCCTCTGTCTTTGCCTCCAAAATCCAATCAATTACTATCTCCTGTCAATTCTGTTTCCTTCAAAATCATATTCTCCAATTTTCTCCATCTCAGTATTACTCTCAGTTCAGATCATCGTTATCTCTTGCCTAGATTAGGAGAACAGCTCCTCAATTTTTTTCTCCATGCTTCCAATATTGCTTGAATTATATGGCATTCCCTCCACACTGTAGCCAGAATAATATATTCTGCTTAAAACAGTTTAATGCCCCCTCTAATTACTATGATGATGAGACATTCTACTTGCAGCCTTGCTAACAAGGGCCTTCCTGGTCTAGCTCTGTTTATCTCTCAGGTCTCACACCTTCCTCATATATCCTCTCACTTTTGTGCTTGTGTGCCTGTGTTCTGTCTCAAAGGCTGTCACTCACCTCCTAGCTAACCCCCCGCCCTTCACTTAGATCATCCCTTTGGGTCTCAGTTTAGTTGCCACCTCTTCCAGGAATTAAAATGGACCAAAAGTCAATAAAATGCTATTTCCTTCTTATCTTTTCAATTCTACCACCTCCTCCTCCCGTTACTTTCTAGTTCCATTCAATAAGACCTTAGCTCCCCAATACATTCTGTGAGAATAAGAAAGGGCAGTAGACACACACTGAAGAGACTTGGGGATTTTATTGCTTGTATGTGTTGATGTATCGAAAAGAAACTGATGTGGAATACAGGGAGATGGACTTCATTTTTTTAAAATCCCTACTGAATATCTATGAATCCAATGAATCAATGGGAAATAAAAGGTGGTATTTGAACTAGAGCTCTGATATACTTACTTCTCTCAGTGATCTTGAGCCCCCTTCTCGAAATGTTGGTTTACATCGGAAATTAATCTGTCATTTAAAAAGAAAAGTGTATTATATTAGAGATAAGCACCCGACTAGAGTGAGTTACCTGAAAAAACCAACAGTGACAGATATTGAGACTACAGAAAAACAAACAAACAAACAAAAAAACCTTAAAGAATAAGGAATATAGTCTTACACTATTCTTAGTCTTTTGAAATCATTACCTTAGATAATCCCAAGTGATCCTGTTATCCCCAATCCATGACTCTTCAGTCTCACTGATGAAATCAAAGTATCTTTAGACAGTAATGCTCTTATGCCATAAATTTGAGAAACTGAGATAATAAAGAGGCAGAAGAAAAATATATGGCAGCTGAAATCATCCAGCTGTGTTTTAGATTTTAAAAGTAGGAAAATATAAACTTGAGACATTTTTAATATGATGAAGATGATTCACAAAAATACACAAAATTATTCTTCAAGCATTCAGCACTCCCTTACTTTTAGATGCGGAGGTCTCCCTATACATTTACATCTTCTTTAGCTATTTGATAAGGTGAAAGAAGTGTAGAAATGAAGTAGGAAATGAGTAGATGGAGTTGGGACAGCAAAAAAAAAAAAATTATTGTAAAATATTACTAGTCATTCCCACAAAATATCAGTTGGCAACAATTGATAATGTGTCAGTAAAACTAAAGGAATATCCCCGGGGACTAAAATATTTCAATACATTTACACATGGCAGCTCAAGATAGATAATGCACAGAGAATCCCACGTGGAAAAGGGGCACGAGGCATGGAAGGAAGAGGACAGCAGAGAGCTCACTACTGGAGCCTTTCCCTTGGCCCCGATGACAGATAAATGGACTCTGCAGAATCCACCTCCTCTGGAGGAAAGACACCACCAGAATGTCACTTCCAGCCCCTCCCACACATTAATGCTCTGTGAGCAGGAATCGTGCTAAAAGCAAGGAACTGAGCTTCTGGCCGGGCTCTCTCTCTTGCAGCCAGTTTAGAAAGAAGTAAAGTTACAAAGGTCAGACATGTCTAAACAATGATTTTAAAGAGCTATGGAATTTTTTTTCTTTAACACGAAACATCTTGTGGAAAATCCCATGGGTGAATAACAACGTTTGTTATTGTGAAGAAAATTAGTACGCGTGAGGCTTTTCTCTCTAACCTTATTATTCCTTTTCCTGAGAATCAACATAAAATGATATCAAATAATACCTCAGCAAACAATAAAGTGAATGAAACTTAAGCATTGTCCTTCCATCCTTTCATTATTAATCTGGTGATAACGTTGGACTTCCAGGTTTTTAAAAGAGCATTGTTTTCAAAAAGTTGAAAATGGAAACTGACACCTGGTCTTTGAAGTCCAAACACTGGCAGGGTAGCAAAAATTGCAGCAGGTGGCGCTGTCTCACCTTTTCTAGCTGCTCGATGCAGGCGGTGTGGACGACGATCTTACAGACCGCACACTTCCTCCTGAGAGCTGATTTCTACAACAGACAATTCAAAAGACAAGAAGAAATGTGAACGGTCTGTTCTGAAGAGCTCCCTGGTAGTAAAGCGAGTACACATAAATGAAGCAAACGTAAACCAATTGAAAACTTCATCATAAACATTCAATAATCGGACAAACTTCAGCAATAGTATTCTGACCTACCAAGTAACTTCATATCCATGACTGAGGGTGGCCTAAGATTTTCTCTTTAAAACAGAATTATACTAGCTGCTGTATGCTGAGTATATACTATGAACCAAGCTCTTTACTCTGTTTTTTTCTTAGTTTCATAACCTAACATTGTAGGCATTATTATCCTTTTTTTTTCACGTTTACTCTAATAGTTAAGGGGTAGGGCCAACATTCCAACATAGGTCTAGGTTCAAAACAAGCACGGTTTCCCTACAGCCAAACAGACTACATTTTAAGGGGCCATCCCCTTGGACTTTTATTCCCAGCACAAATCTATACAAAGCTACTTGGTTTCTGCCCAAATCTTATGGAAAGTAAGAAGACAAATTTAACTTTTACGAGTCACCATCCTTATCACCATCATCATCATCATCATCATCATAGCAGCAGCAGCCCAGTAACAGCAAAAGCAGCTAAGATGAATTTAGCACTTTCTACGTGCCAGGTATTCTTGTAAGCACCTCACAGATAGTAACTCATTTAATCCTCACCACCCTAAGAAATAGATACTATTCTTACTGCCATTTTACAGATGAGAAAACAGGCCCAGCAAGGGATGTGCCCAAGGTCATATAATTAGAGCACAGCAGGGCCAATTAGTCTGATAGCAGGCTCATGCTTAAAAGCATACACAGTTTGGCCTCCCTGACAGTCAGTACCAGTTAAAATTCACAATAAAAATATTCTCTGAGGTTTATCTTTTTTCTAACAATAAAAAAAATCAAGCAGTAGGGAGAGAGAGAAAGGGGTGGAAATCTCCATTCAATACTGACGGTGCCATGTAAAATCTGAGCCACAAATGCTCAGGTCTCTCTATGGAGAACAGGCTAAAAGGCAGATCTGCAGAAATAATTTGGGGGTTTGAGCACTGAAAGAAACTTATTATAACAAAGCCAGTCTGTGACCCAGCCCATCAAAGCATCTGAGTGTGAAAGGCCCGAAGTCCCTGTCCTTAAGAAAGACACAAGACTCAGCTTCCCCTACTGAGGACCGGCTTCCCCTACTGAGATAGGATTTTTAAGCCAAAAATGGAGATGTGGCTGCTACCAAGGAGCCTGGAAGGACTGCAAACCAGCACCTTGGAAGGCGCAGAATCAGGAAAGAAACTGTAGCCTCCCGCCTCCTTGGTGGTTCTACCCATTCAACACGGAGTCTCCACAGGGCCACCAGCCACCAACCAAGTATCCAGAACACTGCAGTCAGTACTGCAGCAACGACACGCGTCGTCTTGATACCCACTGACTAAGGTTTAGGTACCCTGCTTGCAAACGCTTTCATCACTCTTGGCTTTCCTTTGCCTGAGGAAAGAACATGGTCGGTAACCTTATGTAAGCTTGGCAATCAATTGACTTTGCCAAAAAGGAGGATAAGGGAAACCCAAGCATCTAGCTACACTATTGAAAAGTGTCTTGGCTCTACTACTAAAAAGAAAGCGGGAGGAGGTGGGGAGGAAGGGGAAGGGGTGGGAGATGGGGAGGGAGAACAAGAAGAGTGACAAGGGCTTCCCTGGTGGCGCAGTGGTTGAGAGTCCGCCTGCCGATGCAGGGGACACGGGCGTGCCCCCGTCCGGGAAGATCGCACATGCCGCAGAGCGGCTGGCCCCGTGAGCCATGGCCGCTGAGCCTGTGCGTCTGGAGCCTGTGCTCCGCAGCGGGAGAGGCCACAGCAGTGAGGGCCCACGTACCACAAAAAAAAAAAAAAAAAAAAAGAAGAGTGACAAGTACTAGTAGCAGCACCAGCAATGGCAGCATCGCTCAAGGCAACAATAATAAAATTCTAGGTTTGCAAATATTTTCGTGAGCTAAGTGCCCATAAGGAGCAAACTATTGTTGCTCTCCTGTTTGTTCCGGATCTCCTGGTGGGGATCACTGCTTTAGCACCACCCGCAGCAAATGCACGGGGCTCCTGAGTGAGTCCCGTTGCTCAAGAGTTATAGTGACGCTCAGGAGTTGATTTCATTCTACCCATTATCCACTAAACCCCTAGGAGATTTCACTGCAGGCAAGCAAAGCAACACTCTCCTGGTAGCAACCACTGATGGGCTTATTTAAGGCCACCTGAAAAACCTCCTTCCTTACCAGTAACTCCTGCCCTGGTCTAGCCTTGTGCCTGACTGTGTGCTCTGCATTGGGGCCTGCAGAGCTCCAAGGGCTCCTTGAGGCTCCTACAGAGTCACTGGGGATGGTGGGAAGGGACAAATGTGCACTCGCTGAAGCCAGAATACCTCTTCCTTGCCTTGTTCTCCATCTGGATTCCAAGTCAGAATCTCCTTTGAATAGGGATCTTGCCTGGAAGAGTTTGAGAACCTGGGGCATAAGACTGTCCTCTCTCAGCTTCCTAGGGTGAGATCTATCTACACCGATATCATTCATGTGTAACAATTCAAGTGCAATGTTCTACAGATGATAATATATGAAGAAAAGTGCTTTATGTTACAAAACTAATTTTATTTAAACAATGTTAAATTTTAAAAGGCCCTCATAAGGCATGCTTCTATGCCTTCTGAGGCAGAATCTATAAAACCATAATCTGAATTTTTCTTTATAATCACTACAACATGATGTATTTTACTACAAAGAACAGTCATTTTTCTGCTTCCTGTCTTTCTATCAGGCTAGATAGTTTTTCAATGTTATTGTGCCTGACTTTAGTTGCCCTCAATTTCTAAAATGACAGCTTCTAAACAGCTTCTAATCTGATAAATCAGATAATTAAGGTCTATAATCACATGCAAAATTAAGCGAATAAATTCTGAATGAAGGCCTCAGGTCTTTTTCCATAGTAGAAAAATACATGGATTTTAGTTTCTCAACTGATGAAAACTGCTCCAATGAATCAGAAGTCTCAACTGCTGACTTCTTGGTTTATGACTATGCTTTAATTAGTTAAAGTTATCTGAAGTAACTGGATAATAAGCTTCTGGGCAGAATCTGCTCAATTAATGCTTGGTTATGTTCCAATTTTTATTTGCAAGATTTAATATAAAGATAAAACACAGGAATCTAGACATTCTCAATACTGTAACTACTCACTTTTTCTTTAAAAACTCTTAAGTCAATACTTCCTTCACTATGAAAAATGATAAAGCAAGAAAAGTCATTAAAATTAAGTCAGCAGGTTAGTTGTTATTCTTCATGTCGGGACATAGGTGTTACAGAACCTAGCACAAGGATACAATTTTAAAAATAAATATGGCCTGGGACCCAAACATGCTTAAAAATTAACATTATAAAAGTTTAATAATTCACTCTCATCAATGAATTTAAAGGCCAATTAGGCTTACTGTTTCAAATATCAAGTAATCTCAGTGCCTTACTAAGGGTTTCCTGATTTTGTCAAAGGAAATCCATTAATTTGTAATTGTGTGTGTGTGTGTGTGTCACATCTGTAAAAACTAGTGGAGGAGGCACATCTGTGAAAACTAAGACAACATAGGCTATAACATAGATTATATCCCATTATACTCTGATCATAATTTACTTATATAATAATGACACAATGAATGATATGCTATGCTTTATGATGGTGGGCGTAACCTAACCAGCAGACCTAACAGTGATTGTAAGAGAACACACTCAAAGTTCTGACTTGGCCCTATATGTTTCCCATGCTGTGGGCACTGTTGGCATTCCAAGCGGTGACAGTTCCTCACCAAACTTCAGCTCATATCAAGTATGGAAGTAAAACTGTCACAGCCTTAGACCACTGGCTCTGGGGATGGAAGCTGGAGCAGGGACAAAAGGACCAGAGGCAAGCAGTGGTAGAAAGTATATAATTGTCTGAGAAACAGTTTAATATCTAATCCTATCCCACCTACCCACTTCCTTTGGTCATAAGTCCCTGATCCATATGTACCACCAAGCAAACTATATGTTCTTCCTTTGAACAAGAGATGTGATTTCTGCTAAGTAGCAATGAATATCTGGTAGGAGTTAACAACGTTTGATAGAGACAGAAAGAAGAGAGGGAGGGAAGGAAAGGGTAGGAGAAAGAAAGGGAAACCTAGTTTCACAGGTTTATGATTTCTGACAGGTCAAGGCCTCCTTGCTGCCCAAGGAAACTTAAATTGAATGCCACCCCTAATAGTCTGAAGTTTGACCCCAAGAAGCATGTACAACAAGGCTGGCTGAGCCCCTTCCCAATAAGCACACACCAAATCACATTTTTCCCTGAAGATGGTCAAGTAATCCTGCCTCTGACCCCACCTCTCCCACTGTATTCTTAAGGACACCACCCTCCCCCCAACAGACACACACACACACACACACACACACACACACACACAGCTTTAATCACCAGAGATCAGAAGCGGACAAGTAGGATGAAATATTTAGTCTCCAGAGCGGACATGGCAACACTTTCTTGGCCTCCTGTCTCAGGAGACCTCAGGGCCAGAGGCTGCTGCTGGCCACACAGAAATACTGGCCCGGCAGCATCTCACTGCACACAGTTCCCAGACATGGGCTCACAGACCCAGTGCAAGGAAGCGCTGCTTCCATCAGCCCCGCCCTCATCATAAGGCCACAGTGACAAAAGGATGCATGGCCAGGGAAGGGGCTCCAGGCAGGAACCCAACCATCCTGGGAATGGGGAAGTGGGCACAGGAGGCACTAGGGGGAGGACAGGATGGAGCGCCGAGTGGTGAAAAGTCAGGAAAAGGGGGCTGCGTGAGGCTGGTGGGATGAGCTTCCCAACTCAGGCTCCCCCCGGCTGTCTTCTTCCCAGTAATTCTCAGCCCCCTCACCTTTCCCACATCAGAAGAATCATGGTGAGAAATAGAAACTGAGCGCTGGGAGTCAGGCAAAGGAGAAACAGCAAGTACGGCAAGAAGAATTTTATCCTCCCTTCTGGACACAAAGCTCGGTCTACAGGGGCACTGTGATGGAAGGGGGAGACGGGGCAACAGGGCCCAGGCAAGTCTACCCTTTTCTTCCTCTCCAAGGGTGGGGTGAAAGGACTGCTTGGTAAAGTGCAGGGAAGGAAGCTTCCTAAGCCTTCAGAGTGTCAGGAATTCAGCGTCCTTTCAGTGGACGCTGATTGCCCTACGGGCAACACGAACAAGAGCACTGCTGCTGTATAATCCTAGGTAAATGAAAACAAGAGTTCTTTGATTTATTTGAAAACCCAATTAGAAGAAATGACAAGCATGCTCGGCAAGTTCTACTCCTCTGGGGTGTCTAGGATACAGTCTGTAAATTGGTATTAGGGAAAAAGAAAACTGACATTATCTGGAAGTTCCATTCATGTGGTTTCAGGGCCAAAGCACAGGCTCCATCGCCACTCACGCCGGTGCCTCTTTTCCTCAAACGGAATACAGGCCATTTTGGACAAACCAAAACCCCTACCGTGGCTCCTTGCTGCATAAGTAAGTCTCTCCGAGACGGCAGGATTTCAAGAGCCCAGACCAGGGAACAGAGATGCCACACATCAGGGGGGCGGGGTGGAGGGGGGAATCTCAGAGCTCTCCTCAGAGGGTCTCCTGCAGGGAGCCCTCACTCTGTGTGAAACCCTCAGCCTGGGTACTGCCAGAGTCAAGGCCTTGATCTGTCAGGGCCCCAGGTGTTTGTGCCACGTGTCCTCTGGACAGCGCCCAGTGAGGGCCGGATCCCTCTGAGATATCCCCGTAGCGTCGCCACCCTAGATACTAAATGATGCCAGAAGTACCTCAGAATATACAAAAGAAAAAGGAGCAGGGAGCAACAGGAGGTTGAGGGGTTGGGAAGGGGGTCAGGTAAACAAATAACGAAAATACGCAGCAACATGCAAATACACACCGATGCGCCTAAATCCGCACACGCCAGCTCTCGGGAGTCAGGATGGTCCGAGATGTCCCACGTATGAACTTTGCATGTAGCTGGAACAATGTCAGCATTCTGAGTGCTGTGCAGGAAATAAAGAGAAAGAAGCTTCTGTCCTTCCTGGGAGAAGCTGGCACGGCACTTGAGGCGACACGGAGGACTTGAAAGAAAAGGTCACTAACAAGAGAAGACCGTGCAAGGCTGAATGCTGAATGAACAGCTCAGACAGTAAAAGCTATAATCTAGAGCAGGGTAAAGCCCCAGAGGCTGACTCAGTACAAAGGACGTAACACCAAAAAGAGCAAAGTGTTGAACTGGGCCTTAAAAAGATGTAACATTTGAAAATTGAAGCCACTCCAGCAGGGAGAGGACCCAAAGTCTCCTTACATAGTAGGCACTGATGCCTCCTAAAAGGAACGGAGCTGGCTTTTGCGTGTCTGATGGGGCGCTGAGCCAGGGGCCCACAGGCATCCATCTGCATGAGTCACTGGGCACCATGCTTAGCGGTGGAGTGTGGAGGCCTCTCTGTGTGCCTGATCAGGGGGTCAGGCAGAGGAGGGTGGGGAGTGGGAACACTGGCTGTGGGTCATGAGGGTCTCAAAGGGAAACGGCAAAGCAGAACTTTTGCTGAGAGGACCTGGGTTACAAAGTATAGAGTTACAAGAAGATGGAGATTCCTCTGTATTTCCATTCTGCCCTAATCCAACACCAGTAACACTGCCTGACACATATTAGGAGCTCAAGAGATATTCTGGCAGCGAGGGAGGGAGGAGAGAGGGAGGGAGGAGGGAGGAGGGAGGAAGAGTCAAGGCCTTGATCTGTCAGGGCCCCAGGTGTTTGTGCCACGTGTCCTCTGGACAGCGCCCAGTGAGGGCCGGATCCCTCTGAGATATCCCCGTAGCGTCGCCACCCTAGATACTAAATGATGCCAGAAGTACCTCAGAATATACAAAAGAAAAAGGAGCAGGGAGCAACAGGAGGTTGAGGGGTTGGGAAGGGGGTCAGGTAAACAAATAACGAAAATACGCAGCAACATGCAAATACACACCGATGCGCCTAAATCCGCACACGCCAGCTCTCGGGAGTCAGGATGGTCCGAGATGTCCCACGTATGAACTTTGCATGTAGCTGGAACAATGTCAGCATTCTGAGTGCTGTGCAGGAAATAAAGAGAAAGAAGCTTCTGTCCTTCCTGGGAGAAGCTGGCACGGCACTTGAGGCGACACGGAGGACTTGAAAGAAAAGGTCACTAACAAGAGAAGACCGTGCAAGGCTGAATGCTGAATGAACAGCTCAGACAGTAAAAGCTATAATCTAGAGCAGGGTAAAGCCCCAGAGGCTGACTCAGTACAAAGGACGTAACACCAAAAAGAGCAAAGTGTTGAACTGGGCCTTAAAAAGATGTAACATTTGAAAATTGAAGCCACTCCAGCAGGGAGAGGACCCAAAGTCTCCTTACATAGTAGGCACTGATGCCTCCTAAAAGGAACGGAGCTGGCTTTTGCGTGTCTGATGGGGCGCTGAGCCAGGGGCCCACAGGCATCCATCTGCATGAGTCACTGGGCACCATGCTTAGCGGTGGAGTGTGGAGGCCTCTCTGTGTGCCTGATCAGGGGGTCAGGCAGAGGAGGGTGGGGAGTGGGAACACTGGCTGTGGGTCATGAGGGTCTCAAAGGGAAACGGCAAAGCAGAACTTTTGCTGAGAGGACCTGGGTTACAAAGTATAGAGTTACAAGAAGATGGAGATTCCTCTGTATTTCCATTCTGCCCTAATCCAACACCAGTAACACTGCCTGACACATATTAGGAGCTCAAGAGATATTCTGGCAGCGAGGGAGGGAGGAGAGAGGGAGGGAGGAGGGAGGAGGGAGGAGGGAGGAGGGAGGAGAAAGGGAGGGAGGTGAAAGGGCTTGCAGACTAGGGCTTTCTCCTCAGTGTAAGCCCCCAGCCCAACCCCAGTCTGGAGAACTGGTGGCTTTGGAATTGAGACAAAACCCCCTAGGACACAGGCATTTTCAGGATAGGCAATCCGCAAAAAAGAGAGAAAGAGGCATTCTACAGGTGTTTGAGGGACAGAAGACCTTCATAAATACTAGAGGGAAAATGGGGTAGAAGCTTTATGGTAAGTACAGCTAAACAATTTTTGTGACCACAAATGTGATGTCTTTGGGGGAATTCCAGAGATGTCGGATGGGAAGGCTATCTTGCAAAAGGCTGAGGTCTTACATAAATGGGTGGAGTTAAGAACAGGAAGTCTGCATTACTGATGCTCATGTGATCCTACCGATGTCTGTAGGCTAGTAAGACTCTGGAGTATCTACTTGGGTAGCAAGTTGTGGGGCTGCAAAGGATTGGGGCCAGCACGCAGGCCAGCCTTCCCAAAGAGAAGTCCCGGCCGGGCGATGCAGGTTAGGCTAGAAAGGTGGATTGGGAAAAGATTGCTAAAGCCCTGAAATCCAGAGTGAGAAATACAAATTAGGACCTAACAGGCAATGGGGCACTAATAATTTTTGAGACTCATGTGGCCAAAAATAATAATTCAATCTGGTGGCAGGATGCAGCACTATCTGAAAGCGGGAGGAGGAAGACAAAAGGAAATGAGATGATTGATATATTCATTCAGTCAACCAATAAATACTGAGCACCAACTAAGTGCCGTTCACTGTCCCAGGCACTGGGGATACAGTGGTGAATAAAACATTGAAAAAAAATGTGTTTTTATCTCATGGAGCTTACATTCTCCTGGGAGAGACAGACAATAAACAAGATAGGTAAGTGTGATACATAATACGCTGATAGAAATAAGTGCTAAAGAGAATAATTAAAGCGAGAACGGGGGCTAGTGGGTATCAGGGGCAGTGGAGAGTTGAAGTTGGGACAGGTTGGCCAGGAAAGCTCTCACTGAGAAGATACATTTTAAGAAACACCAGGAGGGGGACTTCCCTGGCGGTCCAGTGGTTAAGACTCCACGCCTCCAGTGCAGGGGGTGCAGGTTCGTTCCCTGGCTGGGGAACTAAGATCCCGCATGCTGCATGGCATGGCCAGGAAAAAATATTAAAAAAAAAAAAAAAAAAAAAAAAACTGAGCTACAAAGCAATACTTTAAAAAACACCAGGAGGAAGTGAGGGAGTTGGCCATGTAGTTATCTGGGGGGAAAGCACTTCGGGCAAAGGGAACAGCAAGTGCACAGCCCAGAGGCATGAGGACTGTGGGATGTTTGCAGAGTGACCAGGAGCCAGGGTCACTGGAGTGGAGTGATCTAGGCGGAGATGAGGCCAGACCACGATGGCAGGCCAAGTCACACAGGGATTAAGTAATGAACAACAAGAACCTACTGTATAGCACAGGGAACAATATTCAATATCTTATAATAACCTGTAATGGAAAAGACTGAAAAAGAATATATATATATATAACTGAATCACTCTGCTGTGCACCTGAAACTAACACAACATTGTAAACCAACTATAGTTCAATTTTAAAAAAAGATATTAAGTAATGAGAGTTCACAGTGGAAAGTCACATATTAGGCAATGAGCGCCTGAATTGGAGTGATGAGAATGGAACAGGAGGCTAAGGCAGAGAAGCAAGAGTGATGAACTGACAGAGCACGGCCCTCTTTCCATCGTACGCAGGTCTCCGGAAAGGTGAACACAGATTTCTCACACCTGGGCCTCATGTCTTTCAGGAGAATAACTGATATAGCCAAGAATTCCTACTCCGCGGTCAGCTTTCTGATTGTGTGTACACCAGCTGACTACACCTACAGCACTCTCGGGATTGCCTCCAAAGTACTGCAATAAAACTCACTTAACCTACTCTTCAATCAGCTTAGTTTGCTCTGTTCTAAGGAACACATTAACTGAAGCACTTTGCATATGAAGTGTCTTTGCTTCCAGAGACACCTCCCCTGAGGAACCACAGATGTGCCCATGTATCTGGGGGTAGGCAGGATCCTCCGGAGCTAAGGCACAGAAGGGTCTACTCCACAACTTCCCTAGAGACACAGAGAGAAGGAGAAAAGTGCCACTGTTCATCATTGTTTGGACACGAATAAAAAGCTTTCTATTTCCCCAACAGCCGGTACATTTTATATTTTTCATTTGAAGAGAACGAAAAGCAAAATCCTAGAGCAGAAAGCTACGGGAAGGGAAGGGACTTTGTGAGCTGAATATGAGATTCAGAACAACACGTGGGAACCTCGCCTCATCCTGAAAAGCAGCCAATCGGGGCTCACAGGAGGAACAATTCAGTAAGAACCAAATTAGTAGCTATCGCGTTAGTTCAAAGCTAAGTTGATGGCTGGTTATAAAGAATGACACCTCACTGTGTTTTGACCACTGGATTAGGATTGGAAGAAGTGGTGGTCAGAATGGCGCAAGTTCATTTTAAGAGGGGAAAAAAGGTGCATGCCTGTATCTCAGTAGTTTACCCTTACACTGAGATTCATACCAAATCATTCTCTTTAAGAGCGATTCAAAAGTGGCTTATATCAGTGACTTTAGTACATTTTTTAAATGAGAAGAAAGCGATAGGTACAAGGCTTCTCTAATGGGCTTCAATAGAAAACTACCACAGGACTCTTAGGAGATGTCTACCTCTTGGAACTTGATTGGGTAACTGGTGTACACAGCTATCTTTTGTACATCTACATAAAACTCAGGTACAGTTATTGAGACATAAACCAAATATACATTGCAGCTGTTACTTATGAAAAGGATGATGAATGGCCTGCTAAATCTGTATTGGCTGGTCCAAGATTAATGGAAGGATACTAACATACGGCTGCCTCCAGAGCTAGGATGTGAGAAGCTGCGAGTGCCCCTCATTGACTGGTCCAAGATTGCCGCCCTGGTTAGGCATTCCTTCTGCCCGCTGCTGCATGGCCACGATGCAGTAATAAAGGATTTCAGACTAATGAACCTCAAAATTCTATTTCCCACCGCTGGTCCTCATTTTACCCAAGCACATGCCCTATTTCCATGACTACTATTATTGACTGTCTCTGTACTTTGTTCCTCTCATCTCTTGTTTCACTGTGTATTTTCTTCTGCCTGTCTTTTCCTCATTTCTTTTTTCTCATTGGTTTCCTCTGTGCTTCTCAGCTTTGGTGTCAGCGGGTTCTGACCGTGGCCAGTCAACAGCTTTAACTTTATCGTGTGCTATCTTCCTGCTTTGGTTCTTCTCAGCTGCTTTTATGGCTGCTCCCTGTTCAATGTTTATAGTTTCTTCAAAGGTATCTCAGATCAAAGCTGCCATGTATCTTACTGTAGGTTAACTGAAGTGTTTCCATATGTACATAAATATGACTACAAGTATACAGGCACTAATAAGTAGATATTCACACAATTAGAGCCCTACACACACGACGAACACATGTGTACTCCCAATTTTCCAGCAGATAGGTATGAGTGAGGATGGGCTGGTCATATCACAGAAGCCACAATAGAGACGACAGGAAATGATGTCTCAACATTGTCTTAATTGTCTAGTTCCAAGGTAGTATATCAAGGGCATAGCAGAGATCTGAAGCTTAATGTAAACTAGAAAACACCAACCAAAGTGTGCCTTTTATTACTTGCTAGTGTGATAGCACCATATATGCCACCTTACTTGCAGCATGAATCCTAATATGTTCTCATTATGAGTTTACTTTGTGGAAATAGATAAAGTTGGTTTTTTAAAGTTCACAGCTTAAGATCTCTAAGCAATGATTTAGAGACATTTGCTTTAATCTGGAAGATGGTGTCTACTTAAGAAGCCATATCAAACCATGGAAAATTACCTATCCTTTTACTGCCATTTCCAACATCCCAAGCTGTTGATGACACAATTAAGTCAAAGTCTTTCAGCCAATCTGGCCCAAGAAGACCACCATTTCAATCATAGCTCACCCAACACTGTATCTCCAATTGGCCGTGTGGTTTTCACCCTCATACATACAACTACTGGTACCATTTTTCAATGAGGACATCATTACCACAGACAGAATATTTACCAGGACGCTAGCAGTATAATATATATATTATGTGCACTAGAGACACAGCTCGCTTCAGCCATGCAAAGTGGGTACCATTCACCTGCTTTATAGATAAGGAGCTGAGACCCTGTGAGATTGAGCAACTTGCCCAAGACAGACTGGCCAGGAGTAGAACCTAGGTCTTTCTGACTCAAAGCCATCTCCTTCTATTACATCTTCCTACTTTCCTCTCATTTTACTAGTGACAGATTTGGGGAGCAGGACTGAGAAAGCTAGGTAACCATGATGTTCGACATGACTGCTTTAGATGATCTAGTCTCATGACAGCCCCAAGGGGATGGACTTATGACAACCCTACCATGACTACCCGTGCCAAGAATGGTCAATAGCAGTCTCTATCCTCCATGAGAATCAAATAAGAAGGGCACGACACAGGCTAAACAGGAATTATAACCCCTCAATAGCCTGTAGTAGTGAATGTGGAATCTCCCTGTGAAGAGCCTTAAAAATAAGGCAGAAATTCAAACGCCCTGGATTCTAAGTGTAATGATACTTAAATGGCAGGGTTGATCTTGTGACAGGTGTCTGTGTGTGTGTCTTTCAAGAATCACATCACTGAACTCATTCATTCATTCTGTGGAAAAGGGCAGGGTAACTACTCAGTGCAGTCACTGTTCTCAGTACTGAGGATCCAGGAGAGCACAAGACGGGCAGAGTCCCGAGCTAAACGGAGCTTATGTTCTGATAGGAACACAGACAGGCAAGTAAGGAAGTGATTATTTTTTAAAGGTTAGAAAGTGATATGCACTAGAAGAGATTGAGAGAATGGAGAAGGGGCAGAGCTGGGCTGGTTTTTTCGCCCTCTCTTTTATTCAGTGAGAGAAAGGGGGATGATTACAAGGCCCTCCAAAGTTACTACCCTGGCACTGCCAATTGGGTTTCAGTTTCTGACCATCCTCTGGAACCACTTTTACTCAAGGAGGAATGACCCGAGCAACCAATTTTTATGGAGTGCTTGCGACTGGCCACGTGGTTCATTGCTACATATGCTTTATCTCATTGAAGTTTCCAACAACCATAAGCAGCTGGTATTATTGACATTTTACAGATATGAAACTGAGGCTTAAAGAGGTTAAAACAATGATGGACGTCACACAATTAGAAAATCCCAGAGCCTGGATTCAAAGCCGGGTCACTTGATTCCAAAGCCCACACACCACCTCGAATGAAGACATCAAAGCAGGCTTTGCCATTTCCTTCTGTCTTTAAAATATTACCTTCTGCAATCTGTATCTGCCTAGCATATGAGGTAAGAAAAACAACAAGAAAAATCTCCTAAAAAACAGACAATATCAACCTTGGGGTCAGTAGTAGTTCTGGGTAACTGCTAAAGCAAACAATGCTTCAGCCGAGATTGGGGCCTCTGAGCAATAAGAACGTTGGTTAGAATCTGTTGTTCTGGGTGCCCGGCACCGAGGCACCGAGAGACGCTGGAAGAAGGGAAAGCCCTTCTATACACCTGGGCATTGCCTAGGCGATATGTAAACCCTACACTGAATCACATGCAAACTATCTCTATTAAGTGACAGAACCGTATCCATATTAAATAAGAGGAGACCTGCTCCACACAAGCACACACCCACATACAAACACACAAATGCAGCCTCAATCTAAAAGTATCATTGCAGAAGAGATGACAACCATGCTCAGAGGCTCAAGCTCTAAAAATATAAGACAGACAGAGAGACGGCTTAATGAAAGTTTCAAACAAAGGCAAAAGAACTGCATAAAGAGACAGAAAAGTGAAGAAACCCCACCGCAGTGATTAAGTCTCTCTGACTGCGTTTCCTTTAAGTGGGAGTAAACTGCCCCAATGACCACCCCAAAGGGTCACTGTTACTGACCAACACTGACAAGAGGAAAACTGCATTGCGTGGATATTTCTCAAATAGTTTCCCACTGAATACTGAGATCTCACGAGATGACAACGGGTGTTCTGTGGGGAAAATAATGGGTTTTCAACAATCATCCCTTCCCCCAAGCAAACAGAGAGCAAATCCTGCATCCCTAATGCCTCTCTTGGGGCTTCAGAATACATGTTTGATTATCAAAGGTGTTCAGTGTTTTCTAAACTTATTCCATCACAAGCCATTTTTAAGGAAGAATATTCCATATCGCTTTTACAGGAGTTCAGTGCTCTCTAGAGCACGATTTTAGTTTTTTGAAAGCAGACTGTGCAAATAGACAATGGTACTGCTGATGCCGAGTCACCTAGGAGAGAGTGGCAGAGCCCTGCAGCTCCCTGGGCTCCGTATCTTATCACTCTCTCTAGTGCACGAAGTGGGCAGGGTCAGTATTACCATCTCCTCAAGCGTACGGATAACACTCTAAGCCAAATAATTACAATGATAACGATAGCTGTCATAATAACAATGGCTAACTGAGGGCCTGCCCCATGCTAGACCCAGTCCTGTGTGCACACTTGGACGATCTCATGGACATTCCCGACCATCTGGCCAGACACATATGGGCAACACCCCTTGCACACACAGAAACACCCCACCCCCTTCCTCCACTCACATCCACTGGCTTGGGGGTCAGGTACAGAGAGTCTGTCTGAGCAGATGCTTTTTCAAAACTATTTTTGTTGATGGCTCTGCTCTCCCCAAGTCATCTGGATTCATGAGCTCCTCAATATCTTGGTGGTGGGAGGCGCCTCTGGTAGAGAGCGGCCTTAGAAGCGCTGCGGAGACGGCATCTTCACGGCTGGCACCCAAACAGCTTGGAAGGCTGGCTTAGGCTTCTGGGCTTTGCTGCCACACTCACAGCTCCCTCTGTGAGCCCAGCTACCATCTGGAGCTGCGGAGCGTCAGTCTGCCGTGCTGGAAGACCAGGGGCAGTGAGGTGGGGGAGGGAGGGGTGGTCCCAGCACAGTCTAAGGCTTGCGTCCAATGTTGGTGCTCTGGGGTATCTACCCACCAGATCCGAATGCACAGACGGTCAGAGGTCCCCAGCTACCTGTGCTGGGGACCGACTCTCTCATCTCGCTCGCAGTGCACAGGTGCCCACAAATCAGCATCTTCATGGGCCACTGTCCAGTGTTCGCATCTTCTAGAGATGAAATAGGCAGGGCTGTCACCAGGTTCGCCATCTTTTTTCTTTTTTAAAACAACAGAAAGCCGAAAGTTTCCTTCAAATAGGGCAGAGAGCTACTGCCCTTGTACTCTTCTTACAAGTTTCTTCCAAAACCCAGGGACATAGCCAGCATCCTTTTGAGCAGATGCTGTGATGCCCAATTACAAGGATGAGGCTTCTGACCCATCAGGAAGAAGACACAGCCGGTGAGATGTTTTCCAGAATGAGTTACTTTGATTTGTCACACTCAGCTGGTCCCACCCATGACCTAGGGAGACTATACACATTACACACAGCAGCAAAATGACAGGGAAAGTGTAAGAGTCTCAGTGTCGGGGCATCCCAAACAGAAGGCCTTGTTGAAACCAAAGTCCAACCAAACTACTAATTAGCTCATTCAACTTAATGACATTGAAACATAAGCAGGGATAGGAGAGAAGGAGGGAGGATATTAACATGTGTCAACTACTTTAATCCTCCTGCCAATTCTGAAGAGCAGACACAATCATCACCATTTCACAGAGCAACCTGAGACTCAGGGCAGCAGGGCAGAGCTAGGATTTCTATCCAGACCTATTTGTCGCTGGATCTGAGTAGCCCCTCACTCTCCACTCCCCCGCTCCCCATCTCACCTGACCGCCCTAACGCAATTCAGTCACTGACTTAACAAAACTATATTTGTTAAGCACTGAGCAGTACTGGAAGACACCTTAGAATTAAGGTCAGGTGTTACAGGCGGGTTTGGCCATTTTTGCCAAACGTGACCCACAAGGACAAGAGTAAAGTAAAACACACAAACAAAACAATAACAAAAGCAAAACGGTACCCATTAGCCTACCCACAAAAAGAAGGTGACAGATGTACATTTAAATATAGAGAAGAGGGGCTTCCCTGGTGGCGCAGTGGTTGGGAGTCCGCCTGCCGATGCAGGGGATACGGGTGCGTGCCCCGGTCCAGGAAGATCCCACATGCCGCGGAGCGGCTGGGCCCGTGGGCCATGGCCGCTGGGCCTGCGCGTCCGGAGCCTGTGCTCCGCAACGGGAGAGGCCGCAACAGTGAGAGGCCCGCGTACCACACACACACACACACACACACACAAAAATATATATATATATATAGAGAGAGAGAGAGAGAGAGAAGATATAACTGGTAACAGCATTCTGAAGACTGACAGCTCCTTTTTTCTCTTACCCAACCTATGTGGTCTCCCTCACCTTTCTACCTACTCTATTCCCGTAGTTCTCAGCTTCTGGCACCTACCTGTGTGTCTGCTCACTTATCCAGAAAGCCACATACCTCTCAACTGAAATCTTCAATCAAGCCTGATTTAAATGTACCTGTGTGAATGCATCTGAGAGCCGTGTGCAGGCATCTGCGTGGCCAGGTAAGGTAACTCACCTTAACAGAATATCTTCTGTCTTTGTTTCCTAGGGCTGCCCTAACCAAGGACCACAGCCTGGGTAGCGTAAAGCAACAGAAATGTGAATTCTCTCATAGCCCTGGAGGCTAGAAGCCTGTCGTCATGGTGTGCATAGGGTTGGCACACTTCTGAGGGCGAATCTGTCCATGCCTCCCTTTTAGCTTCTGGTAATAGCCTGCGATCCTTGGCTTGCAGCTGTATCACTCCAATCTCTGCCTCCACCGTTACATGGCCTTCGTCCCTGTCTACCGTTGTGTGTCCTCTCCTCTTCTTATAAGGACGTTTGTCAGAGTGCATGAGGTCCCACCTACTGCAGTATGACCTCATCTTAACTCATTACATCTGCAACAACCCAATTTGCAAATAAGGTCACGTTCTGGGATCAAGGGGCTTAGGACCTCAGCATATTTGGGGGATACACGATTTATGGCATAACAGCCACTATACACCAGATGCAGGGAGCAGGCCGCTTCATTTGGTTCTGACACTCTCTCTGTGAAGTAGGTCAGTGGCTCCCTACCCACTATGTGTGACAGCACATATGTCATCGGTAGAGTTTGCTTGTTTTTAACATATTCATGCCTGGTCCCACTCCCCAGAGATTCTGATGTGGTAGATCCAGGCTGGGAACCAGCCATTTAAAAAAATGAAGTAAAGCTTCAGAAGACACGACAATGCTCCTCCAGGAATAAGAATCACTGAGGTCTAAAGATGTTAAAATTTTTAAAAAAATTTTTTTAATAAAAATAAATAAAAAAGAATCACTGAGGTCAATCTTAATAACAATACAGTAAATCAGGAAATGGGGGCAAAAAGAGGTGAAATGATACGCCCAAAATTCACTCAGTAACTAGATGGAACAACAGGTTTTCAAATTCAGTTCCATCTCACTCAGAGTCCCCTTCCTTCCCACTGCCCATGTGGCCTTTCTGTGTCTACATGTCTCTGGACAGGTGTGACCACGGTTGTTTGTACCCCGACATAGCGACGTAGGCAGTGTCTTTTAAGTGTAAAAATTGGTGTGCACAGGTATGTACTCTATGGATCCTCAGGGGAGGCATGAGTTTCTTTGGGAACAAATACGTATTTCGCTAACATCTTTGTATAACCCATCAGCCACGCACCAGAACAATTTCTACAGAGTGTACCCACTGTGACGTTGTCAGATGAGTGATGTTGGAGGAGGACTGACTCCATCACTGAAGAGGTGCCTTTCACTCCTTACTCTATTTTAGCAAAGCAAACGTCACGGGTGGAAGTTAAGAGAAGGGAGAAATCAGTGTGGGTTGAGTAGACAGAGGCGGCTTCGTGGCAATGGGGCTTGAACGCAGTATTGAAAGATGGGTTAGATTTACGTAAGTAGAGCGGGGAAAGGAAACCTTTACAGGCAGGGAGAGGAACATGGGCAAACTCAGAGGTAGGAGCAAGCTTTGTACGAGGGAGAAGGCAGTCACGAGACAGGCACGAGCAGTGTACCCACTATGAGCCATGACGTTGTCAGTTACAATTAACTGTCACCTGTCACTCTCAACTCGGTCTGAAGTTTCTGGTACTGGCTACTCAGCCCGTAAACACTTGTAGAATAAATGAATGAAGACATGTCCATCAAAATAAATATCACGAAACAAAAGTGGTCCTAGCTGGAATTTTATCTGTTTCCCCCCATAATCATGATGGAAAACAGTGATCCTTCTACTCCAATTTCATGACTTTTGCATCCCTTTCTTCTCTCCAGACCAGAAAAAGAAACAGTTACTAACTTGGGGACTGCCACTGATTTGGGAACACCTTTAATCCCATTAAATATGTATTCACAGACATTCTGCAGTATTAAATGTTCTCACTGGAGAATATAAAAGAGGAAGAACTGTAAAGGTCATCTGGTTCAGCCCTGAGACTTTGGGGCAAACTCTCCTACAACAGTCTTCACGTTCTATGTCGTCACTGCCTTCCTTGCAATGCCTTCCAATATCAGCCCCCAAATGTCCATCCATGTCTGCCAGCAGGAGGTCCTGAATTTGCAGGATGGCTTTGGTTTTAAACAGACTATTGCACTGTCCCCATACGTTGTGATGGTTTCACAGCAGCCATTTTCACCCTCAAATCTGTCTTGGTTTAGACAATATGGTCATGCTTTATAAGCACACAGACATTTATAACATGCGCTCTGAGTTTCAGTTGAGAAAACAGACACACACACACACCCCCATCCGTCCCTATTTCTATTCTTACCCAATGCATGCCCTTTGGTGTGCTCATGCCTGTCTCATGATTCCCTTCTCCCTCGTACAAAGCTTGCTCCTGCCTCTGAGTTTGCCCATGTTCCTCTCCCTGCCTGTAAAGGTTTCCTTTCCCCGCTCTACTTACGTAAATCTAACCCATCTTTCAATACTGCGTTCAAGCCCCATTGCCACGAAGCCGCCTCTGTCTACTCAACCCACACTGATTTCTCCCTTCTCCCTTCTCTTAACTTCCACCCGTGACATTTGCTTTGCTAAAATAGAGTAAGGAGTGAAAGGCACCTCTTCAGTGATGGAGTCACTCCTCCTCCAAGCACTCTGCCTGCATTTTGTTTAGAAGCCAGCAAGTAGCACCTGGTTATGGTAATCTGGTCCCAAACCCAACAGGTTGGCTTTCTTCAAAGGTGATTTTTTAAAGCAATGAGAATATATAATCTATTTACACATGGTACTTTTTTTTCTTACGAAACTGTGTTCAGTACTAAGAAAGCTGCAAATAAAACATTTAAACTGGAGACTGTCTTGGAGATCTCCTTGCCTAACCTCTTACCCAAAGCAGAGGTGCACCCCCCTTTACCATCCTTGAAAGATGGCCACCCAACTTATTCATAAACACTTCCTTTGATCCCATCTCTCCAGGCACCTTGTTCCCCTGTTGGTTGTCCAAGCCCTGATTGTTAAAGTTCTTCCTTATAATACAGTATGTGTCAAAGTCAAGTTTGTGGACCATCTATACCATGATTATTTGAGGCGATTGTTAAAAATCACAGCTTCCCAAATCTAACTCCAGACCTACTGAATCAGCATTTGGAGCAAGGATTTAAAAAGTAATCTACATTGTTAACAGGTTTTCCAGGTGACATCTATTACACCAAAGTGTAAGATCGACTGTTAGAGTCAGTGGATTCTCTATCTAGAACTTAGTTCTACCTTCCTAACAGGGGAGAGCAAGACACCTCCCTTTTCTTTCCAATGTTCATTGCAGCACTATTTACAATAGCCAAGACATGGAAGCAACCTAAATGACCATCGACAGAGGAATGGATAAAGTAGATGTGGTATATATACACATACATACATACACACACACATACATACAATGGAATATTACTCAGCCATAAAAAAGAATGAAATAATACCATTTGCAGCAACATGGATGGATCTAGAGATTATCATACTAAGTGAAGTAAGTCAGACAAAGACAAATATCATATGATATCACTTATATGTGGAATCTAGAAAGAAAATGATACAAATAAACTTATTTACAAAACAGAAACAGATTTACAGACTTTGAAAACAAACTTATGGGCACAAAAGGGGAAACCTGGCAAGGAGGGATAAATTAGGAGTTTCGGATTAACACACACTACTATATATAAAATAGATAATCAACAAGGACCTACTGTATAGCGCAGGCAACTCTACTCAATATTCTGTAATAACCTATATGGGAAAAGAATCCAAAAAAGAATAGAAACATATATATGTATAAATGAATCACTTTGCTGTACACCTGAAACTAACACAACATTGTAAATCAACTATACTCCAATATAAAATAAAAAATTCAATTAAAGAAAGATACTTTCCTTTTCTTCACGGCAGCTCTTCTAATGCTGGAAGATGTCAGTTCTCTCTCCTTTCTCTCATTAATACTCTTGCAACCCAGGTTATTTCACTCTTCCTTCTACTACAAAGTTCCCCACCCTGAACCAAGTTAAGCACAGTCTCCTGGGTCTTCCCTTTGCCAGTGTCCTTCCCAAAACGTGATGCCAGAATGAAGCGGAGAGAGTGAGCTAGATTTCTAATGCTTTTACTACATATTGATAATTTTGTGAAGTATATTAACTTACAGTCCCACCAGCTGACAATGAGAATACCAGTTTTGGTCTAAACTAGCCAGCAGGTATTACCGTTTTGTAAATCTTTAACAGGCACACGACGTTGACTCCTCATAGCTGTTTTAATTCGAGTGCCTTTGTTTATATTTTTCATACATATATTGGCCAGAGGTAGTTCTTTTGTGAATTGTCTGCTCTTGTCCTTTCTGGGTCCCCCCTGCCCCCTTTTAATTCATTATGGCCATGGCTGTGGCAAGTAAGTCCTTTCAATGCATTATCTCATGTAACCCTCAAAACAACATTCCTCCCACTTCACAGGTAAAGAAACTGAGCCTTCAGGAACGAATAATGAGGAAACACAGTTAGGTCTTCAGCTTCCTCACCGCTTTATGCCTTCATTTAATCCATGTTTTTTGGAGGAGAGGCCATCATCCTCCAGACACTTTGTAAAGTGAGTTAAGAAAGCCAAGTATTTGGGATGAAATGATGAGGAAGATTCAAAAGAACACTAGAAATTTTTGTAATTCTATTACCTCCTTACATCTCCCTAATATTTCCTTTCTTTGTTACTTTTCCTGGCATAGAGGTAATAGTGACCGAGTTAGAATCAATTAGTGGGTAGCAATGCTATTTACTGATACAAGGTTTAAGGTGGACGTAGGTACCTCTTCATATTCTTGCCAAGAGAGGTAACGTGTGGCTGACCCTAAAAGAGCGCCAGAAAAGGATCAAAGACAGTAATCTGGAAATAAGGTAGAACTCCATAACAAATTACAGTCCATCAGTTGACAGCAGCATCAGTAGATAATAGTTCAAAAGTATGTACACAAGAAGGATTGGCTTTCATTTTTTCCATTTTATATTATCAAGACCAGTGTTTACACAATTAACTAAGATCCAAATGTTAATTCATCGTTTATAGCATTTTAGTCTAAACAGCTGAGCTTCTCTTGGTTTTGGTTAATTTAATCAAATTTCATGCAATTATACTTTAATCGAAAATACATATGCATAAAGTTGAAATGATATTTAAATCAACTGAATTTACAACCAGATTAAAAGAAATGCAAACAACAAAGTACAGATCTGAATCAGAAGCAAAATTAATTTAATCCTCCTCCATTTTTCTACCTTGAAGGTGGCCAACACCCAAAGGTCAGGAGTGTCACATAGTGATAACACTGAGATTCAAATCCAAGTTTCCTGACTTTAAATTGAGAGTCTGTACAACTGAGTCTTTGAAATTTAACTATTCCCACCCTCACTCAAACAAACCCTGGTCCTCCAAACTCTAATAAAGTTTTCCAAACAAAACCTATAAACTAGGCGTCAAAACGCCTAATGCAATTTAAAAAATCTTGGCTCCCCAGCTTTGTGATTCCAGGCAGCCTAATAAAAGTCCCTTGGGGCTATTCTTCTATAGACGTTGGCAGAAACTCAATTTCTTCCTTATTTGTTATTCATAGAAACATATTAATTTGCAATTCCTAGGTTCTACATTTCTCTTTCACGTTATAAACAAACATAACAAAAAAGAAAAAAATTATTAGGTCAATTATGATGCCCATTTCCCCCAAATAAGGAAGAATACAACTTTTCTTTCTTCTTTACTATTGTTAGTTTCCCATTACTCTCTTTTTTATTTTATTATTATTATTATTTTTTTGCGGTACGCGGGCCTCTCACTGTTGTGGCCTCTCCTGTTGAGGAGCACAGGCTCCGGACGCGCAGGCTCAGCGGCCACGGCTCACGGGCCCAGCCGCTCCACGGCATGCGGGATCTTCCCGGACCGTGGCACGAACCCATGTCCCCTGCATCGGCAGGTGGACTCTCAACCACTGCGCCACCAGGGAAGCCCCCATTACTCTCTTTCTGAACCCATAATTTTTAACTACACAAAACTTTTAAGTTCACTTTCTCAGTACTAAAATTTAGTTCCTCCCAACTTGCAGCCTGGCAACCATGCTCTTTTCATGGAACACAAAGAAGATTTAACATTTAAACGTTGTTCCAAATACGGACAAAGCAAATTTTAGAAAGCTATGGTCTGATGGAGTTGACTGTTGATCACTTATATAGTTTCTAGAATTTTCTCACCTGGAGCCTAGTCTGAATTATTTGTGAGCCTACACCCACCACCAGACCGGTGTCTGCACCCGTCTCTACCTTCACCCACCAGTAATGTCGTCCACCACACACGCTCCCCTATGAAGGAGAGCCTTCTCCCACAGAGACCCTTCCTCCACCCACAGGTCTCTCCCCACAGGACGCCGCTCCGTGCGCAAGCATCCCCGTCATGCACACTCACCCTCTCCCCCACCCCCAAACACACTAAAAAAAACCAACACTGGTTACCATCACAAAGTGGCACATTATCCCAAGGTTCGACCTGCAGAATCCAGAAAGAGACCTAAAACCATTCAGCTGACCCCTTAAAAGCCATGCTAACTTGATAAACCGTCAACTGTCTCACAGGGACAGGCTCTTTCAAAGCTCTCCTTGGAAATTCAGGCCTGGTGATCCCCGCTGCCTTCAGACTCGACTACCCGCAAGGCCCCCCCAGGAAGGCCAGAGCACGGGGGTCCCGGGCGCACGCTCACCGCAAATCTGACTTGGCAGTTGTCCTCCCCCAGGTAGCACAGGTCTCCCGAGACGTTGGTCTCCAGCCACAGGTGCTCTCCATTCACGGCATTTTCCTGGAAGGAAAAGACCCACCTGACTTCAGGTTTCTTTTCAGGCACAAAGGGACGGGGTGGAGGGGGGCAGATCTCAAATTTAGCTTTTGGATGCAAGAAAGTTAGTGAACCCAAATTGTCTAAACGCTTCTCATTTTACCCCTGAAAATACCGCTGAAATTGGTCCTAGCAAAATTCTAGAAAAGGAAAAAGGTATTTGGAAAAACTGTGAGCAGTAATTAATATGTTAAGTCCAAAGATGTGTTTACCCATGGATGTAGTCCTCTTTGAAATATGTTAACAAGTGAGGGGCAAAAAAACCCTCAAGGTATTCAATCTAAGGCCTTATTCATCCAGGCCCACTGCAGAGTTCATGACAATTGAGGCCAAAATTCTATTAAAAGTCGAATCTCCTTAGCACATTAGCTAAGGAGGGGAGGAGTATTAAAGTACTTTAAAGGCTGCTTGAAAATGCATTTATATCAGTAATGGATAAATTATACTTCTAAACCAGGAGCTTCTTATAACTTAGTTTTAAGTCGCTGTGTAGTCAAAGCATAAGAAATTACTAATTCAAACAACATTTTACCAGCTCAATAGGGCCTTCGTCCAATTCTAAATTCTTCAAATTGAATGATTTCCCTACTTCTAAAAATATTCACATACTTCCAGTGGCAAACAGAGAATAGCTTCAGATTTGGAACCCTAAAAGTCTTCAGATCCTGATGGATGAGAACAAGATAAAAAAAATAAATTAGTTAATTGAAAGGCATTTCTTTGCCAGGTATCCTAAAGAAATCAAGCTCCACAAACTAAAATATTCTACTCCTGGGAACTTATCATCCAGATTTAATTTATAACCATTTATAGAATTAAATCTCTTTTCATTCTTTTATTCTCTAATTCATTCAGTAAACATTCCACACACCTGGTGCCAGGCACGGGGTTAGTGTGCAGTAAAATCTACCAGAGAACATGGAAACTAAACACATAATTATAGCAGCAAATACTATGGAAACTTACTACAGCAAAAATCGCACCAACTCTTTTAAAAAGTGAAGCATAAAACGTTGCAGTGGGGAGAAAATCAAAAATCCTTGATAATATCAATCTAGGCAGGCCCAAAATTAAGTCCCGGTAGGCCAAGTAAGGTGGGCAGGAACAAGCAAGCCCAGGGAGTCAAAGACTTGCAAGACATCAGTAACTCACTGGGCTGGCAGGCTTCATCCACGCTGGGCCAAGCCGATTGCCCCTGCACACTGGAGACCCTCTACGAGAACTCAGGAGCTTGCTGATAAGGATTCAGGCACGGCAGGACTGCTAGCATGAGCTAACCTCGCTCCTGAGTGGGGGTCTGATTAGAAAGCCCGACATTAGTGAGAGAAGAGAGGGAAAGAAGGTGGGGGCTTCCTGCTACAGTGGATGGAGCACACTCGTTCTCAAATTTAATTGCTCATTACAATGACCTGATGGGTTTTGAAGAACACCTGGCTACCAGCCCATCCCCAGAAAGTGTGCTTTAACTAGTCTGAAGTTTTCAGCAAATATTTGCAGCTGTAAGAATGGAAATACCACGTACTGAAATTCAGGGAGAAGCTTACAGTAAGAGCAGATTTAGCGAGTAAGTCGAGTTCAGGTTTTTATTTTATTTTATTTTCCATTGAGTAATAATTAACATTCAATATATTAGTTTCAGGTGTACAACACAGTGATTCTATAGTTTTATACATTATGAAATGATCGGTGCAATGAGTTCAGTGTTGAGGATGTAAAATTCTGAGATGCTTATTGGACCTTCAAGTGGAGATGTTGAGAGGGCAGCTTTTTTATGAGTCTGAAGTTCAAAGAAGAGGTATGTACTGTATGAATAATTTGGGATAATTGATGGCATCTAAAGCCATGAGAACTGAATGCAAAAGCCTAAGCTCTGAGTACTGAGCTGTGGAACATTCCAATACTTAGAGTTTGGGAATATAGGAAAGATCCAGCAAAGGGGACTGGGACGGAGTGGCCACTGGGGTACAAGGAAAACAAAAAAGAGTATAACGTTTCCAGGAAGAAAGTGCACCTAGAAGGTCTGTGTCAAAAGCTGAAGAACTGGCCATTGGATTTCACCATGTGAACATGTGAAGTCACTGATGACCTTGACAAAAGTACCAACAGCAGGATGAGAAGGAAGAAAGCCTGAAGGAATTGGGTTCAAGAAATAATATTACTGACTCTAGTTTCAAAATGTGTATGAAACCCAATTAATTCTCACCACATCTACTGTTACCACCCAATCCTCCATCATCTCTGGCTTGGAATATTCCCAATAGCCCCCTAACTGGTGTCTCTGCTCTACTCTTGTCTCCCCATGGTCTGTTCTCCACAGAGCAACCAAAATAATTACCTTAAAATGTAAATCTAATCAGGGACTTCCCTGGTGGCACCGTGGTTAAGAATCCACCTGCAGGGGACATGGGTTCCATCTCTGATCCAGGAAGATCCCACATGCCGTGGAGCAACTAAGCCCGTGCACCACAACTACTGAGTCTGGGCTCTGGAGACCACGAGCCACAACTACTGAGCCCGTGTGCCACAGCTACTGAAGCCCACGTGCCTAGAGCCTGTGCTCCGCAGCAAGAGAAGCCACCGCAATGAGAAGCCCGCGCACCGCAATGAAGAGTATCTCCCGCTCGCCGCAACTAGAGAAAGCCCCTGCACAGCAACGAAGACCCAACGCAGCCAAACAACAACAAAAAAAGTAAATCTAATCCAATCGCTCATCTGCTCATAACTCTTCAATGGCTATCTAGGTACTCGGAAGAGTGCAAAGTCCTCACTTACCTCGTCCCTGGGAGCCTCTCTGACTTCCTCTCCTGTCTTTCCGCAATCTCGTTTCCCTGTCCAGCTACCTCATCTTCTCTCTCTCTCCCTCTCAGTCACTGACCTGCCGTTACACTGGTTTCGTATTTCCCAAGCAGACTAAGGAAGCTCTCATCTCAGGTCCATTGAATTTGCTGCTCCCTTGACTAAAAATTGCTTACACGAGACACCTGCACTGTGCATTTCTCATTTCATTTAGATCTCTGTTCAAATGTCCCCACATCAAAGACTGTTGACCACATATTCTGTTTACTGTATCCAAACTTCCTATTCTTCATTCTGACTTACGTGGGTAATTTCTATTTACCTTTTGGTTACCAGATCAAGTGTTATTTTCTCAAAGAGGCCATCGCTGACCCCAAAATCGAAGTCATTTTGTTAGTTACTCTCATAAAACCATGTTTCCCTCCCATCATTTATCCCAACTGGCAATTATTCATTCACTGGCATGATTATTTGATTCATGTTTCCCTCTTATGCTAGATTCTAAGCTTCATATGGACATTAAATGTCCAGCACTTAACTTAGCACCTGGCAAATAGTAGGTGATAAATAAATTTGGGGAACTGAAAAGATGAGATTAAGAATTAGTGAATGAATCACATTCTTGTTATATGCAATTCCAAGGAGTAGAAAAAATAATTTTTTTTTTAATCTGTCCATAAGTTTGGAGTCACAAACTGTGAGAAGTAAACATGGATGCCTATGAGACATGACAGTCTTTCAAAATCATGAAAGAAACAGAAGCATGCAAGAAAAAAAACAGTCATGCAAGGAAAACATGAAACATACCTTTTCTTAGACTACATTTTCCCCATGCCTCATCCTTTTCCTGTACATCTGTCTTGTCTGATGCATCAGAAGGAAGTAACCTTACCCAAAGAGAGGTCTGGCCTTTGCCCTCAACTATAGGAAGGTAATCTCTCTAAGTGCCTGGAATGTCTTGCCTGATAAGAGTATCTTTGTTTACCTGGGGACCTTGGGCCATACCAAATATTCTAAAATAGCAGTGACTTATAGTGAGGCATATATCAGCTAATCCTCCAGAGGGGCAAGGGGCTAAAGTCAACCATGCAGGTGGTTAACCGTGTCTACATGACCAAGCTCCGACTAAAACTCTGGGTACCAAGTTTTACATGAGCTTCCTTGGTTGGCAATATGTATAGTTGCACCATGGTTGCTGGGAGAAGTTATCTCTGTCATAAATCCACCGGGAGAGGACAAGTGGAAGCTCCTTGTGTAGAAATTTCCTGGACTTTGCACCATGCACCTCTTTCCTTGGCTGGTTTGAGCCTGTATCCTTTCACATTATAATAGACCATAAATGTGAGTATAGCAGCTTTCAGTAAATTCTATGAGTCCTTCTAATGAATTATTGAACATGAGTGTGGTCTTGGGGATTCCGGAACCTGCAAGTGAGGATGATCTTGGGAACTCCTGGATTCAGCTGGGTGGCATTCACACATGAATAGAAAAATAAACTGTTGTGGTTTTCTTCTTACACTTCTGATAAATCCTTATCCAGTTCAAGAGTAATAAACATGAGCTTTGGAGTCAGATAGACTTGCTACCTACTAGCTCTATGACCTAGGGTCTCTCTAACTTCCCTAGACCTCAGTTTACTCACCACTAAAACTGTAATAACAATTGTACTTCCCTCACAAGATCGCAATGATGTTTAAATGTGAAAATGAATAACGTTCGATGCCTTGCCCACAATGAGAAGTTAATAGGTGCTCAATATAGTTCTTTTTTTAAAAAGTTATTTATTTATTTATGGTTGCATTGGGTCTTTGTTGCTGCATGCAGGCTTTCTCTAGTCGCGGCGAGCGGGGGCTACTGTTCATTGCGGCGCGCAGGCTTCTCATTGCGATGGATTCTCTTGTTGCGGAGCACGGGCTCTAGGTGCGTGGGCTTCAGTAGCTGTGGCGCGTGGGCTCAGTAGTCGCAGCGCACAGGCTTAGCTGCTCCGCGGCATGTGGGATCTTCCCGGACCAGGGCTCGAACCCATGTCCCCTGCACTGGCAGGTGGATTCTTGACCACTGCGCCACCAGGGGATTCCCTCAATATAGTTCTTATTATTATCGTTGTGGTTAGTCTCCAGTTTTCCTTCCTTCCTAATCCATAGATGTTGGTATTATCCAACATCTATTTCTCTCCTGGGTCTTTGTAGTCAAGACTGCTAGCCATTCACCAAAATCATTTTTCTCTTCTTCCTGAACACACAGCTAGACCTTGTTACCCAGACTCGCTTGTGATTGGATGTGGCCATGTGACCCAGTTCTAACCAATGGCACATGAGCAGGAGTGACATGTACTATTTTCAGACTTGGCCCATTAAAACCTCCCTCCCTTTTCCCATACTGGATACCTGGGAAGTTGCCCTTTGGGATGATTTTAGAAGGCTTCTAATGACGCTGTAAGAGCAACTGTCAGTCCAGGTCACTGAATAACTATGTGGAACAGAGCTCACCTGCCACCCAACCTAAAACAGTCCTGGTCTGTTACACAAGTGAGAAATAAAGTTCTCTTGCACTGAGCCATTACATGATGATTTTATTTATTGCAGCCTAGCCCACCCCAACTAATACAGGCCTCTTCTCTTTGCTCACAGCTTTGTCTGCATTTCCTTTCATTGTCTACATTTACCCCCAAGTTACCTACCATACACTGAACGGCATGTCTAATCTCCGAGTCCTGGTTTCTTCTGCTCTGAATTCCACTTCTGACATTCTCTCTGATATTTCACACGCTGTAAAATCAACTCCCTTAAAACATAGCTGTGATTATGCCTCTCTCTTGCTTAGGAGGCTAAGAAAAAAGAGTCCCTATTATTTATAAAACAAAATCTAAACTTAATCCCACGTACTAGACCTTCCATTAATGGTACCAATCTGTCTTTCTTATTCACCTTCACACATTCTATTCTTTTGTCACTCTTCCCTAAATATAGTCATATTTTCCTTTTCTGTGCCATGTTTTTTTATTTATTCCATTCTCCACACCCAGGTACCTCTTTCTCTCTTCTTTACACATTCATCTTGAAATACCATCTCAAACAGTATATAACTCAGAGTATCCGTCTGTGCCAGACAGAAAAAATAGTTCCGTTTCAAAATGAAGATAACATTTCTTCTGTATTAGTGAGTGTTGAAACAAGTCTCTGTAGGTATACATAGATTTATATAGATCAACCTATCTATAGACAGATCTAGCTACCTAAGAGTAGAGACCCACCTATGTCGATACAGATAGGATTTCTTGCTCTCAAGTTCTACCTGAAGTCCTAGTAATAAATAGTTATAGGTAACAAGATACAAGTTGTGGAGAGGGAGTGTTATAGACTGAATGACACTTACAGATAGAGTACACTGACACCAGAAGCAAGTAATCTACACAAAATGAAGACATTTGCTTATAAAAAATGTTTTGAAACAATAAGACAATCATAAATATGTATCAAATGTAAATATCCTTACAAATTCAGAAAGGGAAACAAAAATCTGGACTGTCTCCCTCTAAAAATCTTCAAGGTAATAATAGGTAAAATCTGTCTCAGATGGTTTAGATATGTTGTCCAGTAAGCATATGGCAATTGAGCACTTGAAATGTGATTAGCACTAATTGAGATGTGCTGTCAGTGTAAAATTCACAGCAGATTTTGAAGACTGACTTAGTCTGAAAAAAGAATGTGAACCATCTCACTGATCATTTCTATATTGATTATGTGTTGAAACAGCAATATTTTTATATATTTGGTTAAACAAAATATAATATTAAAATTAATTTTACCTATGTCTTTTCACTTTTTAATGTGGCCACTAAAAGTTAGGCTTTGTTTATGGCTCATATACATTTCTGTTCAACAGTGTTAGTTTAGATAATCACTTACTATGGGGCAAAAGATTAGACCTAGGTACTTCTCACCGACCTGTGAAGTTGTAAGAGTCTATGATTTCTCCCGGCAGCCACAGTGTGATTTAATTTAAAATTCTCACAATTTTAGAAAATAAAAGATTAGTGAGGGTGCATGAAAACATGCTAGATATGTCCCACTATTAACATGGCTGACCAGGTCAGGACCTTTACTAATTTATAGTCGGTTATCTCCTCCTGCTCTGCTTAGCAATCTGATATCCTGATTAAATAGACAATGTTTTTTGAAATGAGGATGGAAGTGGAGAAAGATATCGGGGTGTGAGTCATTACTGGTGATGACACCCGAACCTGAAGTTAAAGAGCAAAGGCCAAGAGCTTGTAAGGAAGGCACAGGTCTGCTTGGACCTGCCATCTGAAACAAGACTAAAATGAGAGGATGCATATGTGCATACAGGTACATACAGACACACACACACACACACACACACACGCACGCACACCTGCCTCCTCCTGCCTTTTCATTCAAGGTTTCCAAAGATAAAATGACCTACTTTCGTAACCCCATTTAAACCAATCCCACATGAAGACTCTGCTTTCCTAATCTTGTCTCTGAACCAAACAGTGAGGCAGTGAACCCACTGTGCTATGTTTTACCTGCCCAGAAGGAAGCACTCCTCACGCACGCAACCTGCCTCCTCCTGCCTTTTCATTCAAGGTTTCCAAAGATAAAATGACCTACTTTCGTAACCCCATTTAAACCAATCCCACATGAAGACTCTGCTTTCCTAATCTTGTCTCTGAACCAAACAGTGAGGCAGTGAACCCACTGTGCTATGTTTTACCTGCCCAGAAGGAAGCACTCCTTTTCTTAGCATTGTCAACCAGAGGAAAGGAAAGGTGGTTTGGATTTAGGATGTGGGTTTGTTTGTGTTGAGGCTCTGTTTTCCACAGCCCTCAGCCTTGGAGGAAATTTTCCAACGAGGAAGGCAAAAATGAATTGAAATCAAGGATGCTATGTTGAAAACCAACATGCTTTTTAAGAAAGATCTTGGTGGCTTTTCTACCATTGCTTTGAGAGTTGTTTAGGCAGTGTAATGGGCAAAAGCAAATTACAGAACAGACGACACAGAGTGAAGACCCACATCCTATGTTCTCTGCTCTAACGCTAAAAACAGGGAAGAAATCTCCACGTCCAAATTAAGTCTCTGTTGCATGGGAGGCATGTGACATTTAAGAAAAGACACACATTATCTGTGGAACAGACTCACTTCGAAGTGGGCTAACTCGCTCTAAACTGGAAGCTTGGATTCCAGCCCAGGAGATGAGACTATTTTTCCTTTTTGAGCATTACTCCCTTCCTTTCTAGCAATTTAGCTTGTTTTCCCCAAAACTGGCTTGGCTGACGTTCATGGCATGGTGTCAAAGGGAGAGCCCCTGTAGGTTGTCACCATGAAGGGGAAGAGAGGATACCATTGGGAGGAATGGGAAGATCAAAAACTGTGTGTGCTTTAAGTCTTAACACAATGCACTAGATTAGGAAGGAAATTTAAAAAGAGTTGGGCTTCCCTGGTGGCACAGTGGTTAAGAACCCGCCTGCCAATGCAGGGGACACGGGCTAGAGCCCTGGTCCTGGAAGATCCCACATGCCGCGGAGCAACTAAGCCTGTGCGCCACAACTACTGAGTCTGCGCTCTAGAGCCCGCGAGCCACAACTACTGAGCCCTGTGCCACAATTACTGAAGTCCACGCGCCTAGAGCCCATGCTCTGCAACAAGAAGCCACCGCAGTGAGAAGCCCACGCACCGCAACGAAGAGTAGTCCCCACTCGCCGCAACTAGAGAAATCCCACGTGCAGCAACGAAGACCCAACACAGCCAAAAATTTAAAAAAATATTTTTTTTAAAGATTGATCATTTTAATGCATTTAGTCCAGAAAAGTGGGCTGATAGAAGGAGAGCAGTGGTCACGCTGCTTTTTTGTAGAGAAGCAGACAAGGGAGTAGAATAAAGAGAATGGTAGTAGGTCAAGCCAGAGGACTAGTCTTATAGTTTAAACAGAACAAAGAAAACCCTGGTTTAGCTTCTTGAACAAGCAGGCAAACTAAAGTAACATAAATGAACTTGGTGTAAAGCACTTAGGTTAGGAAAAGCCAAAAATTTAGAAGCAAGGGCAAGTCTCAGCAAAAAAAAAAAAAGTCATTGAAATGTTTTTAACAATCTGCTTCTTCCTCTCTTCTGAGAAAAATCTTTTACTTTTACATGATTGTCTTAAGGAGGTATCGGGCTGGCTTCTGTTTGCTAACAGCAATATTAGCCCACAATTACAGGGTTTTATTTTCTGAGTCACATCTTACAACTCCTTCCACATCAGATCTCTAAATAAGCCCTGAGATGGAGTGTCTTCAGAGAAGGCTTTCCATTTTACCTCCACTGTTAAACATCCCCAAAGTGTTTCCTGCCACCATGATAATTCATCAGGCCACAAAGACAGGGTAGCCGTAATCAAAGGGGCTGAAGGATTAAAGATCAGCTACGCACCCCGGCCGTACTTCCTATTTGCTCTTCCTGAACTGTGTACTGCAGTTCACCCGCCACTAGCCAAAAATACCACTGTGATGAAATATTAGAGTATATACCTCTCTACAGGAATCAAAAAAATAATACCTTCTAGTCAAGCTTTGGCTCAGGAAGGAAAATTCTTTCTAAGAGCATTTTCTGGTAACTCTTTCCAACATCAAATGGGGATGGAGGCGCCCTTCCTCACAACCCCAGTGACGCTCTCTGTACCCCTCTACTCTAGCTGTTGCTGCCCTGTATTTTAGCTGTCAATGTCCCTTCTGCCCATGGCATTCTAAGCTTCTTGAAGGCAGAAACCATATCTTCCTCACCTCAGAATCCTAAGGAACTAACACAGGTTCTAGAACGGAGCAGGTACTCAACAAATGGTGATCAATCAACCAATTCGTCAATTACTTTATTTCTGAATAGAAAACCTGCCGGCTGTACCGTTTACAAAGAACTTTCACACTCATTGCCCCATTTGATCTTAACAACAGCCCTGAAGTCCTCCTTAGGGAGGGGTCACCATTGTCCTCCTCTACCGATGAGGACCCTGAGGCTGAAAGAAATCAAGTGACTTGACTAATGTCACAACAGGGGCAGAGAAGTGATTGAATGGATGTTTCTATCTAAATGATATAAACTCTCTCTCATTAGAATCTTGCGTCTCAGATAGGATCCTACTACTTTGGATCAGAGGATTTGGAACACCATGGATATTAAACTAACTTCTTGGGGTCCCTGTAACACACTCTCATCATTGGCCCATGCATATCCCTTTTTTATTTAATTTACCTGTTTTTTCATATATTTAATTCTTTTTAAATTATGTAAGCACTACTTTAAATATATTCTACGCTCTCTTATGGTTTAAGAGTTTATTAAATAACTGTCCTGGAATAAAGGGAAATTTGAGGAGAGGAACAGTCTTCCTGAACACCAGCTCAACGTACACAGGCGCTACTGGAGCACTCTCGGACTCCATCAATCAGAAGTTGAATTCCCATTAAATTCAGTCTTTTGCCAGGCACTTCATACATTGCATACATTGGTATGTGTCCAGAGTATAAAATAAGGATGTTAGTAAGTGTGTTCTTGGGAAAGAGGGAGAAATATTATAGTATTAAAGGACATTAAATCATAGCCTATGTGCTTCCCCCCACCCTGCCATTGTCTTTCTTATGGGAGGAAAGGAACACGGATTATTCCCTCTGTTCAACTCAACCAGCAATGCTAAACAAGATTCATCATTAAGACCAGACTGGCAGTATCTCAGAGCAGCCCTCCTCTAGCTTCATACTGTTCCTTACATTCCTTCAGAAAGGGACAAGGCCTTTCAGTCCACAGTTAAAAGTGTCTTCAGCCAAGAACTTGACTCACCGAAGACTCTCAGTAAAAGAAATTCACACGGCAATCTTCAAGGTAACAGTTTTTGTAGATGTCTTTCGGGTAAAACATTAAAATCAGCTAATATACAGCAGATGCAAACTATTATGTATAGAATGGATAACTAACAAGTTCCTACTGTATAGTGCAGGGAACTATATCCAATATTCTGTGATAAGCCATAATGGAAAAGAATATGAAAAAGAATGTGTATATATATATATATATATATATATATATATATATATATATAATGTATAACTGAATCACTTTGCCGTACAGTAGAAATTAACATGACACTGTAAATCAAGTATGCTTCAATAAAATAATTTTTTTTAAAAAACCCAGCTAATATACCCAGCCCGCTGATATGAGACCCATTTACCTTTGGGTTAGGGGAGAAAGTATAGCAAAGAGGAGAACACGGAGTGCCTGGAATGTAAAGTGAGGTCATCCTCTCGCAGGAAAAGAATAAAAAAAAAGAAAAAGAAAAAAAAGGACCAGAAAAGAAAAAGCAGCTTGAGCTAAGGAAATCAAACTTGGACTTTGTGATATCGCTAAGAGTAAACTCTATTCATCATCACCTTGGCAGGGACCAATAAAGCATGTGCACAGAGGTACTTTTTATCTCACAGCTGCAAACCCAGGCAATAGTGCTTCAAAGGATTCATGAAGTTTTTATTTTAGTTTTCAATACGTCTGGCTTCATATAAAGGAGCTACGTTCTTAGGAATCTGGAAATGGAGCCAGGGCTTAGATACCCAAAGATGGATCAGTGAACAATATTGAAAATGATTAAGTCTTGTTGGTAGCTACAGGAATCGTGAGGATGAGAGAGACGCACATGCAATGGAATGATGTTGAAATGAAACAGCCGACACCTACACTCCAGTCCAGAGTCGCTCTGGGCTCCTTCGCTGGCCCGTTTGCCACAGGAATGCTGAGGGGATGTGCAGGAGCCAGGTGCTGCAGGCCCGCCCGGGAGATTGCTTTCCTGCAGCAAGAAGAAACACAAAGGAAAACCAACATCACAAGGTAATACAGAGCTAAACAGTTCCCGTGGGGTAGAAACAATGCCTGAATTAGTCTTCCACATGTGAAGACCTTTGCAAATGTACTGGAATATATCTCTCTAAAGCGCATGGTGAAGACAGAGGGTGGCAGGTCTCAAAAGACAGGGAGATTGAGGGGACCACCTTAGGGTGATATCGCTTCAGGACCAGAAATTAAAATGTAAGCTCTTATTCAGGGCAGAGGGCGGAATGCAGGTCTCTGTGTTTACAGAAAAGGACCTAAGGCTGGGGTGGTCCCAAATCTTAGACAATTTTAAAGCTGCCAGCGACTAAGCAAGAAAAGCAGGCTCATGAGGTTTTCGATTGAAATTCCTCCATTTCCCATCAAAGAGCTCTCCAAGCTGGCTTCCGCCCCAAATTCAGTCTTATGCATCTCAGGAACATCCTCCCTTACCCTTGCAGAGGAATTCTACACATGGCCTGTGGTTCTAAATGGGAAAAGACCGATTTGCATCCTAGAAATCGCACACGCTGAAAGACCAATATCTTACCAAGGTCCATGGTAAGAAAAATCCAAAACACATTGGTTGGATTTTAGGTTTGTTGAGTGTAACGTAAGAGAATTTGGGTCAGAAAGGAGCGAATGAATCCGGGGAGGTTGAGAAAGTCAGGCCTGACACTGGTCTGCAAAGATAAGAAATCAGAGGAGCTGCTTTAGCAAAGCAAACATGACTGTTGCTGAGCAAGGGGAAGGGAGGAGATAAGAGCCTAGTGGAGAAAGTGAGGACAGCAAGATAAAGGAAGAAAGCAGGGATCACCCACGGAGAGCTTGTGGTACCATCAGGAATAACAGAAGCCCAATTTCTGAAGAGCTCCATCAAAAATGTCGACAGGGCTTCCCTGGTGGCGCAGAGGTTGAGAGAGTCCGCCTGCCGATGCAGGGGACGCGGGTTCGTGCCCCGGTCTGGGAAGATCCCACATGCCACGGAGCGGCTGGGCCCGTGAGCCGTGGCCGCTGAGCCTGCGGGTCCGGAGCCTGTGCTCCGCAACGGGAGAGGCCACAACAGCGAGAGGCCCGCGTACCGCAAAAA